>NW_022631002.1:4064898-4519587 GCF_010015895.1 Lontra canadensis
AGCAAGAGCAGGAACACAAGCAGGGAGAGTGGGAGAGGGAGAAGTCGGCTTCCCACCAATCAGGGAACCCAATGTGGGGCTCAATCCCAGAACCCCGGGATCATGACCTGAGCAGAAGGCAGATGCTTGATGACTGAGCCACTCAGGCTCCCCTAAATAAATAAATAAATTTTTAAAAAATTTTTTCATTTATTTAACAAAGAGAGAGAACACAAGAAGGCAGAGAGGCAGGCAGAGAGAGAGAGAGGAGGAAGCAGGCTCCCCACCAAGCAGAGATCCCGATGCAGGGCTCGATCCCAGGACCCTGAGACTATGACCTGAGCCAAAGGCGGAGGTCTAACCCACTGAACCACCCAGACACCCCAATAAATAAATAAATCTTAAAAAAAAGAAAAAGAAAAGCAGTTGGCCATAAATATAAGAGTTTATTACTGGATTCTTAATGGTATTCCCTTCATCTGTATGTTTATCCTTTTGCAAGTATCCTCCTCTTTGGTCTTTCCCTCTCCTTCATCCTCCATCCATCCAGTCAACGACAGCAAACTCTGCGTCTGTCTGGGATCGGTGCTGTGTCTGGACATGGGCCTACGACAGTAAGCAGGACAGATGCTCTCTCTGGCCTCACAGACCAAAAATTCTTTTGGGGGCGGCTGCACAATAGGCAAGTAAAGAGATTAAGGAAAAAGATTATTTCAGACAGTGACTAGTGCTGCGGAAACCAAAAGGAGGTTATGTGATAGAGAGTGACCAGTGGACATTACAGAGGGGCTCTTTGAATTGGGGTGCAGGGGAAAGCCTCTCTGAGGGTGTCACTGGAGGTCTGGGTCGGAGGTCAGCTCTGCAGTGCTTGGGGTGGGCTGTGCCAGTCACAGGGGCAGCGTTTGCCTGAAGTGGAAACTGATGCACAAGGAAGGGCTAAACAGAAACGCGGAGAAAGACAGAGGGGTAAACCCTGATCATGACATGCCTGAAGCCCGCTTAGTTCTGGGCTTTTCAGTCTCTGAGCCATTACTTGCCCTCCCCTGTGGAAGCCTATCTGAATAGAATTTTCTGTTGTTGACAAGCAATAGTGTTCACACCGAAGGAACGGCTTGTTCCCCTACTAGACTGTAAGCCCCGTGAGGGCCACAGGAGTACTTGTCTAACTTGAATTTGCTCACAGGGAGCTCTTGCATGTTAACATCTCTCTTGACAAAGTTTAAGAATCAAGAGCTTTCATAAAGAGGTCCAGATGCTTTTCTTTTCTTTTCTTTTTTAAAGATTTATTTATTTATTTATTTGAGAGGGAGCACCGGCACGCAAGGGGGGAAGGGCAGAGGGAGAGAAAGAGTCTCAAGCAGACCCCACGCTGACCATGGAACCGGACGCGGGGCTCAATCCCACAACCCTGAGACCACGACCTGAGCGGAAGGCAAGAGTCCAACCCTCCGCGGACTGCAGCACCCAGACATCCCTGTTTTGCTTTTCTTGGACGAGTGGAGGCTTAGAGCCGCCAAGCTAAGATTCCTGCATCGCAAGGAGGGCCGAGCTGAGGGCCAGTTCTGAGGATGGGACTGGCAGCGGGGGGAGGGCCCAACAGAGGGCATCACCTTCCCCAGAAACATTTTCCTTGCAGATGGCGTCTCAGCTCATTTACATTGCGCGCCTGCCCCCTGCAGGCAAGGGAGTTAGTGATCCCCTTGGACACCTAACGGCCGGGTGAAGGGATGGATGAATGAATGGACAAATCCGTAAGACCCCCTTAGTTCCCGACACAGTGCATTACACAAAGTGTCGAATAGCTTTATCTGCTTCCTAAAGACCCATGAATTAGGTTGCTTTTCATGTTGTGCGGATTTCGACTTAAACCACGGTGGACAGGCATTTAGTTCCGGTGTGAAGTTTCTTTTTCTGCCTTTACTGGGCAAGCGGACCTCCGGGCGCTCGGAATCCCCTTCCCCGGAAGCCCGGCCCTTTACACGTTCTGTCCAGCAGGGGGCGACCACAACAACGAATAGAAGGAGAACCACCGCTTAAGGCGCAGCCCAGGCAAGGCGCCCCTTGGGGATGCTGAGCGGTGGAGGCATAATCAGGACGGGAGCCACCTTTCTGAGGGAGTGGGGGCGGGGGGGCTTTACTTAATCTATTCTGAATAGATAATTCCTTCCCATGGTTCAGGAATAGAACGGAACAAATCTCCTTTCTATCCCCTTCCCCTTTCGCCTGATTTCCAACCTCACCTCTACGACAGGTGCGACTGACTTTTCCCTCGTGTGCACTTCGAAGGTTTCTATGCATGCATGAACAAATAGAAATATCCACCTACGCGCCTAGCTTTACCCCAAAGCTAGCAGCTGAACGTATCGCTCTGTACCTCGCTTTGTGTGCTCATGATGGATCTGGTAGAATGTTCCACATCAGTCCACAGAGAAGGTCTCCCCTCCCCCACTCCAACCTCCCCTCCCCCATCTCTCTTTCACAGCTGCCTCAATTCTCCAGGGCAGACCCCGTCCTCATCTATTTGTCCTGTCCCGCCACCCTCGCCCCGCCCCACCATTGACGGGCACTCAGGTTGCTCGTAACCGCCTGCTACTGGGAATAAAGGTCCGTGAATAACCTTGAAAAGAATTACACACATGTGAGCGTGAGCATAGTCGGGGCTGCAGCCCCCCGCTGTGCAAGAGAATCACCCAGGGGGCCTTTAAATATCCCAACCCCCAGGCGGAACCTCAGATCGATTACATCAAAATCTCTGAGTGTGGGGCCAGGGCATCCCTGGAACTCTAGAAAGCAGCCAGGCCTGGGGACCACTGACCTCCAGAGGAGCTTGGTGGCTCAAGAGCACAGAGATTTGCAAATTTGCACTGCTTAATCTTTTGTTTTTACATTTCGTGTGAGACACTCTGGGTTTTTGTTTTGTTTTGTTTTCCTTGAAGAAGACTTCTTATATATTTGATGTATCCACCTTTTGTTCCAGCTTCTGGACTTGGCTGAAGGACCTTTCCCACCCCAGACTCGTGAAGACAGCTTCCCATGCTTTTCTTCTGCAACTTCTGCGGTTTCCTCTTCATATTTAAGTCTTTGATGCTTCTGGACTTACCCTGATTATTGATGTGAAGTAGGATTCCATCCTTGTTTTCTTTCCAATGGCCAATTATATCCTTACCTTTATCAAGGAGTAAGTTAGGAAGTGCTTTGGGCTACTTCAAACCCCTATTTGTTTTGTCTTTTTATTTATAGCAACACTGGCTCCTATTCTCAAAATGTGGTCCTGTCCACCTACCCATTTACCCGCCCACTGACTGACTGGTTCTTCTTGTTTGCCCCTGAGAATTTAATTATTAATTGGACATCCTCCCTGACTTTTTTGGATTTCTATTTAGGATTTCTCTTAACTACTTAGTAACCAACAACAATGACTTTCCATTGAGTATCTAATATATTTGTTTATATGTTTATATGTATATTTCAGTTGACCATAGACAAACCCATGAGGTTAGTATTATTTTATCCAATTTGAGGAACGTGGTCTCAGAGTTTTTGAGGCTTGCGGAAGGGCCCAAAGTTAGAAAGTAGCAGTGCTGGATGCGATTCAGAAGCCTGGTTTCCGGGTCAGGCCTTTTTACCTGCCTCCGCACTGTAACCGGTCTTTTGTGGAATGGGAGGATGAGGAATGAATGAGTGAGTCAGTGAGGGACGGAGGAAGACAGAATGAGTCAGCTCTCGCACTCAGAGGAACCCAAAGGGGGAGATAAGACGTGAATGCAAATAACCAGAATACAAAGTAAACAGTGATCCCACCAGCGTTTTGGAAGCAATCCACTTTCTGTCCCCTCCTATTTGAAATGCTTAATGCTTTCCAGTGCCTCCCCACCTAGAAACCAGAGAGCCGGATACCGGGGTGGGGGCAGTGTCGTCTGGCTTGCAGCGTTAAGTCACCCACATGGAGGCCCCCTTTGGAGGCACCGAGCTCTGCAGCCCCGAAGCCTGGGGGGTGGGGGCAGGGAGGAGGAGGAGGAGGGCAGAAGGAAGGAGGGAGGGAGGGAGTAGCGGAGGAACAGAGCTTGAGGAGGACGGAACAGGGAGGAAGGAGAAGGGGTTGGTGTTGGGGATAATGCGGAGAGGAAGAAAAGGAAGAGAGAAGAGGAAGAAAGGGAGGGAGGGGAGGTAAAAGAGGAGGGGAAGGGGTTAGGGAAGTGGGAGGAGCAAGGAGGGGGAGGGGAAGAGAGGTCCAGGGAAGGAATAAAGAGGGGGAGACACAAGGAAGGGGAGGGGGGAGGGGGAGAGCGAGTAAGGAAGGGTGAGGAAAAGGAGAAAGAGGAGTTGGGGAGGAGGAAATAGGGGGAGTTAGAGCAGAGAGTGGGTGACCGAGAGGGGGGTTGGGAGAAGAGAGGGGGCGGGAGGAGCGGAAAGCCCCTCCTCCAGCCCCCGCCGCGGAGTTGCGCAACCCTCCCGGACTGGGATTGGTCGTAGGCGAGTCAAGACGCCCCGCCCCCGAGGTCAGGCAGCCAATGGCCAGAGGGGGGCGTGGTGGAGCCGCCTGGGTCCCGGCGCGCGCTCCGTGCGCCCTCGGAGCCTCCGCCGCCGCGCTTGCAGCTCGCCGCTCGCTGCCCGCGTCGCTGTCGCCGTCGCCGCTGCCACCCGCCCTCCGCGTGTCCCCGCCGCGCTCCAATCCCTGCGGCCGGCCCGGGGCGCGCTCGGTCGCTCGGGGCAGAGTGTCCCCGCTGCGGGCCTGCGGCGATGGCCACCAAGATCGACAAGGAGGCTTGCCGGGCGGCGTACAACCTGGTGCGCGACGACGGCTCGGCCGTCATCTGGTGAGGAACTTTCCATTGCTCTCCCGGCCGCGCTCCCCGAGCTCGCCAGGGGCCTGGGGCACGGAGCCGGCTTCCGCACGGGACGGATTAAGGGTCATCCCGAGCTGTCTCCCGCAGCCTTAACGCAGGAGCGTGGAAAGCCAGCGCTGGCTTGTCCCCGGCCAGAGCATCTCTTAGATGGTCCTGCTGGAAGCTCGGCACCGTGCAGCTACTGCCGTCGCTGACGTGTGTGTGTGTTTTTTCTTCTCCCAATCCAAAGGGTGACTTTTAAGTATGACGGCTCCACCATCGTCCCCGGCGAGCAGGGAGCGGAGTACCAGGACTTCATCCGGGAGTGCACAGGTAGGGAAACGCGCCTTCGGGGGCAATTCCTGATCTTTCGGGCGATTGTCAACGCGGGAGGGGGAGGGCTGCAGAGGCCAAACTGGGAGGAGCCTGGCCACCCCGGGTGCCTCGGACGCTTTGAGGAACCCGATTTGAGGTTTTTAAAAGCCTCTCAAAGCGTGCTCCTCTCGACATCCAGAGCGATAGAGCTGGCCGCCTGCTTGCTCGTTGCTCCCTGCAGTACCGTCTCCAGAAGACACAGCTTCTTTGCTCCCTGCGGGTCACTGATTTTTTTCAAGGGTCCACTCTCTGTGGTTCCAACCTTGCGTTAAGCTTTCCCCACCATCCCCTGTCTTCAGCCAGTGAGCCAAAATAAAAACACAATCCTGGAGCTTATTGTAGGAGAAAGAAACTGTCAGCTGTCCCCTCCCTTCTCCCAAGCTCATTGTGAGCGTGCTGGTCACACATGCGTGTTTTTTATTGGTAGAATACAGAGCCACCAACGAAAAGGCAAAGCGAATCTGTGGTGTGACAAGTAGAATGGTGGTCACATTTTGAAGTAGATAGCCACTGACTGGGAGGGGCACACGGGAGGCTCAGGGGCACTGGAGATGGCTCATATTTCCATCTGGGAGGTGGGTACACAGGTGTGTACATATGTAAGAAGTCCTCAAGGAAAATGCTTACGATTTGTAAACTTCTTTCATTTCCCTGGGGTGTGTTAAGCCTTTGAAAGAAAGGAACACATGGTGTATGGAATCACAGACCTTTCAGTAGCAGCAAAAGGCTCAGCCTCCTTGGTAATAGGACCCGTTGGAGCCCAGAATAGAGAATGAACTCTCTCCAGGTCTCTGGTCCCTAGTGTTGAAGCAGATGTGCAGACAAAGGCAGTGTAGCTTGGAGGTTAGGCAGGAGCCCTGAGCTGGCAAGTTGGGTTTGAATTGCCGAGTAGCCACCTCCTAGCTGTGTGGTTTGGGGTAAGTTACTTAACCTCTCAGGGTCTTGGTTTCCTTACCTGTAATCTTGGAAGGCTGTTCTGAGGATTGGCGAGTCCGTGTGTGGAAAATGCTCCAACACAGTGCTTATAACAAACTACACGGTCATTTGTGAAACAAAGAAAAAGTTCAAAATTGTGCCACGGAACACGTGGCGGCTCCCCTCTGTGACTGTTTCCTTAACCAAGTGATAGTTTGCCTTTAGTCTAATTGGAAGAATATTTATGAAGTGTCTGCCCCTGGGCAGGGGGTACAAAGGTTTTGTTTCGTTTTTTAATGTTCTCCCAATTAAAATGTCTTCCTGCAAGCTGCCTCTAAATGCCACTCCTTGCTTTTGTAAAGGGTCGGTTTAAAATATCAGATGTGCAAGGTACGGCAACAGTTCACTTTCAGTAATGCATGGAGGGCCTCTCATGGAGAGCCCATGGGTTAGGATTTGAACTCAGGCCCCTGACTAAGGAGCCCTTTCTCTCTACCACTTCTACTCTTCCTCCCCAGTGGCAAATGCTCTTGCAAGTAGAGTAAGTGCCTACTCTTGGCTTTCCCCCATTTGGTGCACATCTAAGAGATTCAGCAGTATTTTTTGCCTTGTCGGATCAGAGGCTTTGTCTCCCAGGCCAGCTTCCCCCCTTCACTGAACTCAAGAACAGAAAACTAGCAGTTTCTTTCCTCCTGCTGACCATCCATCACCCACCCCCCCCACCTCCCCCATCAGACTTCGTTTTGCTCCTGAAGCTATTGTTCTCCCCACCCAGAAGGAGAAGGTGACCCAAGGATGAAAGCGCACAGATACTGAACAGATGCTCCAGGCCATTGGGTGAAGCTGGAAGGGCTTGGTGCCTTCAGAGAACACTTTCTTCCTCCCCTGGGCTTTGCAGGGGGTGGGGTGTTACTCTGACCCTTCCCCCAACCAGCAGGGAAGCAGGGATGGGAGTGCCTGGCAGAGGGGGCGGGGGCACTAAAAATGCTTTCCCTGCTGCTTGTTGATCTTATGAATGGGCTGTGGGATCTGAAGGCTCAGTCTGCTTTGGCTGGAAATCTGCCTGCCTTCCCCGGCCATCTGTTGGACAAATGTATAGGCGAGTTATAGTTGCTGTGTCTGCTCTGGTTCCTCTTGGAGACACGTGTTCCTTCCCCCAGCCGTGTCCTCATAACCTAGTGACAGAGGACTCAGAGCTCCTACTATTAACTTTACATATGCAAGTCGCTGCACCTGATGTGCCTTGTCTCCAAGACTGGGATCGGTCCCTTTCCACAGATGAGTACAGCAAGACCTGGGGAAGTTAATAAGTGACTTGCCTGCGATCACATAGGACGTGGTAGACCTGGGACTCGAACCCAGGCAAGCTGGCTGGAAGGCCTGTAGTCTTGGCCTCATCTCTAAGGAAGTGGGTTAAGATTTTTTTTTTTTTAAGTTTTATTTATTGAGTAATCTCTATACCCCATGTGGGGCTCAAACTCATGACCCTGAGATCAAGAGTTGCTTGCACTTCCAGCCGAACCATCCAGGCATCCTGGAAGTGGTTTATGTTCTCACCTCCCAGCCTGGAGGTTTCTTCGGGTTCATAGGTTCTGGTCAGGCCCCATGAAACTGTTTGCAGGTTGCAGGAGACATGCTTGCCCACTTACATGAAGCAGGGAGGGCTCTTTGAGCCCCTAATTCCCAGGCAGGTGTCCTGACAAGCCAGAGGGGCCCATGCTATGAGAACAGGCTCCCCTTCTGGCCCAGCCTTCCTGTTTCCAATCATCTAACAAGGTGGTCGGAGGGCTTGGAAGCCAGAACCAGCACCTGGTCTCTCCCTCCATCGGCGATGGGGTGTGGGGGGAGAGGGGGACAGTTTCCTTCTGGGCTTTCTCCCCTCCCTGACAGCCCCTCTTCTGGCATTCTCTCTGACGCACCCTTCTTTCCCACGCCTGTGCTCTGCTTCTCCCTCTCGTCTCTTCATGCTCCCGGGCCTGGCTTCTCCTTGTCCACTGCAGCTGTTTTCTGGAAGGTCTCTCGTCTTGTTTCTGCTAGGAGAATTTGGAGCTCCCTGTGCTGTGTCCTGGCTCTTCTGGTGCTGGATGCATGTGGCCCCTCGTTCGGCACTCATCACTCCACCAGTGGCCCCGCTCTTGACACCTCACCACCCCGCCCAGCACCTCAGTCCCCTGAGACCTTGCAGGTGCAGAGGGAGAAATCTCACGCAGATTAGTTTAGGCAAAATGTCACTCTGTAGCCTCCATGGTTAGGAAGGCCCAGGGGATTATTAGCTGCAGGTGAGGCTGCCCAAACTCAGAACCCCCTCCCTGCTCCCTCCCCTAGCTCTGCCTTTCTCCTTTCTTACTCTTCTTGGGGACAGGAGGCCATCATCTCCCTGAGTGGTGATACAGATGGCCACAAGCCAGGCTGGCTTCCAGGCCTTGGGCAGAGCCATCCCTGTGGGGAGAGGGAGACCCTTGACCAATGACTCCAGTGGAATTTTCCAGATTGACACACACACCTTGCCCTGGCTGGGTTCTTGTGCCCGTCCTGGACCAGTCAGGGGGACTCTGGCTGGCTAGGCCTGAATCAATGCCCACCCTGGGAGCTGGGGAGGGGGCAGCCCCACCCAAACCAGGAAACCGAGTTGGGAGGGTAGCTTCTTCTTCTTCTTCTTCTTTTTTTTAAGATTCTATTTATTTATTTGACAGAGATCACAAGTAGGCCGAGAGGCAGGCAGAGAGAGAGGGGGAAGCAGGCTCCCTGCTGAGCAGAAAGCCTGATGCGGGGCTTGATCCCAGGACCCTGAGATCATGACCTGAGCAGAAGGCAGAGGCTTTAACCCACTGAGCTACCCAGGCGCCCTGGGGAAGGTGGCTTCTTGAGGGAAGAGTGGCAGTGTGTATGTTGGGAGGCAGGCTGTTTCCAGAAGAGAGGCAAACCAATTGCAACAATCTCTTAGCCCTTGATCTTTTTTGTCTTATATCCATTTTAGTCCCATTGCTAGAGTAATTCTTCCTAAAGCCCATCTCTGACCAAGTCACTCTACTGCTCCTTAACCTTCTGTGGCTCCCTTTTGCCCATGGAATTTGGCACTAGCTGTCTGCTTGCAGCTCCAGTCAGTTTGTCCCCACCCGCATATCATGCCTACACTCTTCTTTGTGCACCTGCAGCCTGATGATACCTTCCAACCTTTGATTTTGGAGGTTCCCTCCAGGCAGAATTCCTCTTCCCCATCTCTGCCCCCCAGCCAGCCCAGAGTGATGTCTTCTTTATTTCAAGAACCCAGAGTTAGAAAAGCTCTTGAGTCACATCCCAGCTGTGTCTCTTGCTTGCTATGTGACCTTGGGCAAGGACCTCCCTTTCTCTGTGCCTCAGTTTCCTAGTCTGCAAAACGGGGATCCTGCCAGTGCCTACCTCTGACAGTGACTGGGAGTGTTAGCTGAAATAACACATTCAAAATGAGAGCATGGGCCCCTGATGCACCAGGCTGTGCTTACTGTTACTTTTTACTGTTTTTGCTCTCCTAGCTCTTTGGATGGCATTGTGCTTTCTGTGCACACCCTGGCTCAGTGCTCAGTAGGCACACAGCTCCTGATTAGCCCCAGTGGGCGCTCAACCCCAGGCTGGCAAGCAGTAGGCGTTCAGACCCATGTGGATGTGTGTTAGACCTTTGGCCTTGGTCTGCATGCAGAAGGTGCTCGGTACATAAGCATCTACTGCCCGGTGGTTAAAGGTGTAGGCTGTGTTGAATGGCCAGGGTTCCAGGTCTCATCAGTTATGTGACCTGGGGCAGGTCACCTTTGCTATAACGTTGTCATTAGGAGGATCAAGGAAGCAATTCCACAGCAGCAAGGATGTCCTAAGTGGTCCTAAAGTGTTAGTTACAGTGATTGTCACCTTGTTGGTGGAATTTAATTGATGTGGAAGCAGAGTGTGTGGTCTGAGAGCACCAGAAAGGTGGGAGAGGGTAAAGAAACCAGGGGGGAGGAATTGGGTACAGGACTGCATCAGGGGGCGAGCGGTACCCCTGAATTATAGCAGAAAGGGCTCACAGATCTTGTATATGTGACCAGCAGCGGCTCACACAGTCTCTGAAATCATGTTTTGTTTTGGCACCTTACAAATAATACATGTTTCCAGTAGAATAGTGAAAAAGCAAGACTAAGTGAAAAGAAAGGAATAAAAACTAGATATAGTTCAAAGTTTTACCACTCAGAAACTGGTTCATTAATTCATTTGCTCTGTTTTTCATTCATCCTCCCTCCCTCCCTCCCTCCTTCCTTCCCTCCTCCCCTCCTTCCCTCTTTCCCTCCCTCCTCTCATGTATATGAGTGGCTTCTTTGCAGGGTACTTTTCTAAGCACTGAGGGTAAATTGAGAAACAGAGAAAGTCCCTGTCCTCGGGGAGCTGATGTTTTATTGTCATTGTCAGGCTTTTCCAATGGCTACATAATATTCTCTCATATAAATGTCACATTAGTGAATTCTTTGTTGATAGACACCAGAATTCTCTGTTGCAAGCAGTTTTATTTTGAAACGAATCCAAGCACCTGGGAATGGATCCAGTTTCGCGTTGGTGTATATCTGAGAGTCAGTGGCTTCCGAGCACCCGTGCTGGAACCAGGCTGTCTTGCCTTGATCCGGAGCCCTGATGCACGGTGTGACCTTGGGCAAGTCTCCCAGTCTCCCAGATTTTGTTTCCTCCTCCGAAGGATGGGGATAATGATGGCATGTCCCGCACGGCGTTGTTGTGGGGATAAGTAGACATGGTATGCCGAAAGCTGGTAGGGCAGCTCCCGGCTCCGAGTCATCGCTCAGAACCGTGGTTATTGCCAACGCAGCGCCTTCTTGAGAGGTGTCGCACATCAGTGAATAGGTTGAAATGAACGCGGAGTGTGAGCCGGTTACCAAAAATGCGCACTCGTGGAGGGCCGTGTCGGCGTGAAGCTTGACGGGGTCAGATGCCCCGTGATGTTGGCTAGAGGATGCTCTGGGAGCAGAGGATATTCCCATGATGCTTTGCCGAGCCTGGGGTCTTCCGCTCAAATCATCACTCACAGAGAAAAGTGGGGTTTGATATTTTTGTCTGTCCAGCGTCTCATCCTTGGGGTGGGGTTGGGGGCGTGGGGGGCTTTTCCTATTTTATTATGATCCTGCTCAGCTGAAGTGGCTGACTTAATGCTGCAAGGCCCCGCAGGGATGGCACGTGACCCAGCCCTGGCCAATCAGAGTAAGCCCTGCCCTTCGTTGACTGATTGGTTCAGGGTTGGGCCCATGTGACTCGTGTCAAGCCAATCAGCTCTATCCCTGATACTTGGGCCGGCCTTCCCGCAAGATCCCTTTTCCTCTGGGATTCAGAGCTGCGGCAGAAGGAAGGGCCTGGGATTTCCGAGACCCGCGTCCGGTGCGGAGCGAGGACGGGTGTGAGGACTCAGGAGCGGAGCCAGGGATGGGGCGTGGGGCCCGGACGGCGTGGCCTGGACTCCTGGGGCCAGCCATGCCTGGAGCTCTCTCTGGGGGACATTTGCTGTTGAAACTCAGGCCGATGGGGGAGGCTCTTCATGTGGCTCTAAAAGGGCCGCGGCCTGTGGACCCGCGAGGCAGGTGACCGGGACCGGCTAAGGGAGGGAGGGAGTCCAGGCGGGGCAAGGAATGCCAAAGCTCTCCGAGGAGGCCCGGCTCGGGAGCCTGGGCTGATCTCCCCTGGAGATCCCTCCTCTGCGTAGGAGGGGCCGCCGCCCGACCGTGTCCCACGCGCACCGCACCCCACGGGGCAGAGGAAGACCAGGTGGCAGACACGTGAGGGATGGGTTTGGGGTTCCTTCGAAGAAGAACTGTCCTCAAGCTAGAATGAGCGTGGGTGCAGGTAGCAGGGCCCTCCTCGGGGCTGTCAGGAGAGGCTGCCCGACCGCATGGCGTAGATGTGGAAGAAAAGGCTTGGAAAAGGGCCATCGTTGACCACGCACTCACCTCTTCTTTCGCAGCCTCCTTCTCTGGACGACCTGGAAGAGAAGCAGAATGCGTTAGTGTAGGCCTGGGCAGGGCCTACAGGGGCGACAGGATGGTATGGAAAATGGAGGTGTGTTTACTGTTGAAGAAAGTATGATCTAGGGCCTGGATGGCTCGGTCGGTTGAGCGGCTGACTCCTGATTTCGGCTCAGGTTGTGATCTCAGGGTCCTGGGATTGAGTCCCTGCTCAGCAGGGAGTATGCTGGAGGAGTCTTTCTCGCCCTTCCTCTGCCCCTCACACTCCTCTTGTGCCCTCATGAGATCTCTCTCCTCCAAATAAATAAATACATCTTTAAGGAAAAAAGAAAGAAAGAAAGAAAATCAGATTTATTCTAACACTTGCTCAAGAATAGTAAGGCAGACTTCACTGAGGGGCACTGTGTGACGGGCGTAGGGACCAATACAATGGAGTTTTGCGACAGGGGAGAGAGACCAGTCTCAATTCTACACTTGATCTTAGCCCAAAGGCCGAGAGGCGATAGAGACCAATCTCAATTCTGAATACATACAAAGAAAAGGACAAATTTATCATCAAGGAGCCAGAGAGCAAGGTGAAGGTCGGTGGGTAGGGAATTACCAAGAGGAAATGTCAGGGCTGAGGTGGGATTCTGGCTGAACTGACTTGACAGGATCCTTGCTGCAGGTGGGCCTGGTGATCAGACATCACCAGGCAGGTGATGGAGGATAAGGAACCTGATTAGATATACGGGATGATCAAACTTGGAGCATGGGGGATCCGGTTGAACTGGCTTAGCAGGATTCTTGCTGAAATTGGGTAACACACAGAGGAACGCAGAAGCCCAAAATTGAGACCTAGTTGAAAAGAGCTCAGAAGACCAGGTTCAAATTTGGTCAAGGACAGACTCTTGGCTGTTGTCAAAGGTACAGGGGTGGGATGCAAATGGAGAAGTCCACTTGTCCGTGGCTTCCACATGTGTGTTGGTACAACACGCGTGTAATCAGTGGTCAAGTTCTCCTTCTGTTCTGCCCTTGGATTTTTTTTTTCACCCTAGCGGCCCCCACATGTACAGATTTCAGAAATTTGAGAGAAGAGGTCAGGAGAGATATTGTCTTGTAGGGTCAAAGGGAATGTGAGGTCAAAAGGAAGTTTGAAATCCGTGACTGTGGTTTGAACTTTGTAAAGTACTATCAGTCTGTGCATTCGACACACTTTGATTGAGTACCTCCTTTATTCCAAGGACAATGCTGGGTTATGATTTTTAAGTGGCACCTTAAGGCTACTGAGTCATTACCTTCATAATTTTCTGCAATATACAATGTCTCCTTGCCTTCTTTTTCCACATGTCTGTCACTGGGAGGTTTCGAGCTGCATTGCATTGCTTCTTTGTGTCATCAGATGTGTGAGCTTTGTGATGGTACATTTGGATTTGCCTCCTGGGTGATATTGGTGCTTGCTTTTGAGTTTGTGGCCTTCCCCTTCCCTGGGGAAGGCTGCTACATGTCCATATTCCTGGTCAGTAAGGTGTCCTTTGTTCAGGAAGAGTGTTCACTTCACTGAATTGAGTTTTTGCTCCTTGCAAATTCTTGGGAGTTAATGCAGACTTGTTGGAAGTATGGCTTGGGGACTGAATCCAGGTGTTCCCTGCACCCCCTCGTCTCCCCTCATTTCCTTCACCTCATTATATTCTGACGCACCCCCACACCTAGAGCATGGAACCCCCTCCCACAGGTCTTTGATACTCTGATTACCAAAATTAGTGGCCATTTCTTTGTCTTTATTCCACTTTATGTCCCTCTAGCATTTGCCAGTGAACACGACTTACTGAAAACACCCTCTCCCCTCCCTCTGGTTCCCCTGCAAACTCACATACTTCTCCTTTTACGCCCCTCATCTCTCTTGTTCTCACTTCCTGCTGCTGCTTCTCTTTTCCCTTCCTGCCCCAGAAGTGTGGGTATTTCCCACAGCTCCGCCCTTGATCATGGCTTTTCCTTCTCCAGGAAACATGCCGAGTGCCTACAGTGTGCCCAGCCCCTTGCTGAGTGCGGAGTGAGCCTGCCGCCCAGGCCAGGGGCAGCTTTCTAAACCTCACATTAGGTAACATCCACTCCCCTCCCTTTGGAACCTTTGGTGGGTTTTGCACATAAGGTCCAAATACTTAGAGATGACACGGAGTGCCCCTTATGAGCCCTCTGGTGCATGTCCTCGGCACCCAGGGTTCCGACCTCGTGGGCGCTCAGAAACCCAGTAGACACTTTTTGCATATATCAGCACATCTAACGTTTCTTATCTATGACGGATGTGTATGAAAGGAGTAAGGAGGAGTTATCCCATTTTACTGATGAATAATCTGACCATTTCCTTGGAGAGTCCAAAGTTGCTTGCTCAAGATGGCATAGTAAACAGACAAACTGGACTTTGAGCCTGGATCTGTGTCCAGCACCCCCAACTTTGTTCCTGCACTGTCCTGATCCGCTTTGCCTTCCTGGAGGCCTTCTATACATCCATCAGGGCCTGGGGCGAGTGTCCCCTCCGTTCAGATGCCCTCCTTGCCTTTGCGATGCTCATCACATTCAACTTCATGGCGAGGCCCTGGAGAGAGGGACCGTGGCTGTGGTGGTGGCCTCCTTGGTGGTGAACCCCCACCCATCATGGTTAGCCAGCCTCAGTCTCTTTCTCCCCAAGGGTGTGTCACTCCCTGATGTGGGCCCGTTAGGGGCTACCGCGCTTAGCACTTTCTCGAGCCACGTCTGTCGTCTGACTCTCCTGCTGAAGTCTGAGCTGCTCGGCTGCAATCCTGGTCTGTCTTGTCCTCGGCTGGACCTTCAGCACCTGGAACAGCACCTGACATTCTCCCCAGATCCTGGTTGAATATAGATGAATGAGTGACCATCCCTGCAAGGTTGGAGAGCCGAGCTCGTCCCTGGAAGTCCTGCCATCCCCCTGCTAACCGAGCAGCCTGGTGGCCCATAGGGACGTCTCTCTGGTGGTTGCCTCTGCCAGCGCTTGCCTCTGGCCAGGGTTTCTTGCCTCAGGGCTCCCGCAGGGCTGCGTTCCCCACCCACCTGATTTTATGTGTTTGGCTTTTCAAATTCAGCTCCGTGGCCTGAGGAGGGGCAGGTCCCCAGAAGCCCATGTCTGACCTGACGGCAGGGCCGTTCCCTCAGCATTTCATACATCATTTCATCAGTGCATTTTTTTTTTAAGATTTTATTTTATTTTTTTGAAAGACAGAGATCACAAGGAGGCAGAGAGAGAGGGAGGAAGCAGGCTCCCCGTTGAGCAGAGAGCCTGATGCGGGGCTCGATCCCAGCACCCTGGGATCATGACCTGAGCTGAAGGCAGAGGCTTTAACCCACTGAGCCCCCCAGGTGCCCCATCATCAGTGCATTTTGAAATCAACTTGCTCTCCATCCTGATTTGCTTCTGGACTTCATTTATGGTCACCTGTCTCATTTTTCCTGTGCCTTCAGATTCCCATAAACGTAGCGGCTTGCAATGATGTCATTTTATCATCTTGCAGTCCTGTGGGTCAGAAGTCCAAGATCTGCCTCACAGGGCTAAAGTCAAGTGTCGGTGGGGCTGTGATCTTTCTGGAGGCTCTAGGGGGAGAGTCTGTTTCCTGGCCTACTCCAGCTTCTAGAGACACCCATGGCCCTTGGCTCACGGCCCCTCCTCCAGCTTGAAGGCCACTGAGAGTGGGTCGAGTTCTTCTCATGATGCTGTCTCTCTGGTTCTCATTCGCCTGCCTCCCTCTTCCCCCATGTGAGGACGCTTCTGATTATGGCAGGCCCACCCGGATCACCCAGGGTGATCTCCCCACATCCAGGTCCTTAACAATCGCATCAGCAAAGGCCCTTTGGTCCTGTCAGCTCACAGCATCATAGGTTCTTGAGATAAGGATGCAGACATCTTTGGGGGCCACTGTTTTGCCAGCCACCGTGATCTAATGATTTCATGTAATCTACACTCTGGCCCAATTTGGTAGGCCCTATTGTAATTCCCATCCCACAGATGGGAAAATGGAGGCTCAGAGATGTGCAGACACTGGCCCAAGGTTGCACAGAGGCCCAGTTCTTCTCCTCTCCTAGTATCTGCCTCCCTGACCACCACTCTAGACACCAGGCTGCTTCCCTACACCTGCAACTGAAATTTTTTTTTTTAAAAACAGGTGGGAAGGGGCACCTGGGCATCTCAGTCGGCTAAGCATCCAACTCTTGATTTCAGCTCAGGTCATGATCTCGGGGTGCTGGGATGGAGCCCGGCACTGGGGTCCCAGCTCAGCAGGGAGTTGGCTTCTCCCTTTCCCTCTGCCCCAACCCCTTCTAAAATAAATACATAAATCTTAAAAAAAAAAAAAAAAAAAGAGGGAAGACCACAGGCAAGCTCTTTTCTTCTGCACCCCAGCCTTATCAAGAAATAACTGATGCATCACTCTCAGGGTGAGGCATATGGCGGGAAGGTTTGATTTACTCGCACTGTGACAAGATCGCCACTGACGTTTCCCGCACATCTGTCATCTGGTATGGATACCATAATGAGAAAGAAAAGAAATTTCTCCTTGTGATGAGAACTCTTAGGATCCACACTCACAATTGCTTTCCACGAGCTCTTTTCTCGAATGCTAACAGACAGACCTAAGGCCCGCATCTCTGGCCGGAGGCCCATTTGTGGGAATACGCAGCTTGGAGGCCATTTTTCTGCCTTCCTTGAAGTGGCCAACCCGGGGTGGCCTCTGACAAGCAGCTCGTGATTCCGGTGCCCGGGGTAGAATTCTGACTTTACGACTTTGGTCTAACCCAATGTGCCTGAGAGGTCATCTGAACTGACTATAGCCCAAAAAGCGAAGAAAACTACTTTTGGAACCCTCGTGTGCTGCTGGTGGGGAAGGAAAATGGTGGCGCCATTGTGAAGGACAGTTCGACTGTTCCTAAAAAGTTTAAACCTCGCAAGTCTACCTCTTAGTATTTACCTAAGAGGAAACACCAAACCCAAACTTGGAAACACCCATTTGCACAAAGCCCTGTGTATGAACATTGCCAGCAGCGTTATTCCCAATAGACAAAAAGTGGAAACCACCCCAATGACCATCATCTCAGGAAGGACAGACAAGGTGCCTCTCTCCATATCGTAGACTATTACTCAAGCATAGAAGGAATAAAATACTGATCCATGCTATACGCTGGACAAACCTTGGAGACATTATGCCAAGGGACAAAAGCCAGGCGCAAAAGGCCATGTATTGTATGACCCCATGTGTTCAAATTTTCCAGAACAAGTAAGTCCGTAGAACTAGAAGGCAGATGAGTGGTTGGTGGGGTGTGGACAGAGGAGGAAGAGTGACCGCTAGTGGGTATGAGGTCTCCTTTGGGGAATGATGAAATGTTTTGGGATTGGACCTGGTGATCATACTGAAAACCAATGAACTGTACACTTCAAAGGGGATGCGCCTTTTTATGGTATGTAATTGATCTCTCAGTCTTTTTTTAAAAAATATCTTATTTATTCATTTGACAGAGAGAGACACAGTGAGAGAGACAACACAGCAGAGGGAGTGGGAGAGGGAGAAACAGGCTCCGTGCGGGGCAGGGAGCCCAGTGCGGGTCTCAATCCCGGGACCCTGGGGTCGTGCCTGAGCTGAAGGCAGAGGCTCAATGACTGAGCCACTCAGGCGCCCCAATCTCTCAGTCTTTACAATGTGTAGGAGAAAGGGGGTGAGCAGGAGGACAGAAATCCAGCAGGGCTGCTGGCAAGCCTGTGTGGTGGGTGGGGTTCAGGGCTGGCAGGGCCCAGAGCGTGGCAGGCCTTGTGGGTCACGGTGACAGCTCTGGGTTTTACTTGAGCATTTTATTCCCATGCCTTCTGTTCTAGAACTTTCTGGCATTTCGCCTTGGTCCTTTTTGTGGTGAATCCCCCAGTCAGCATGTTTTGCTCTGCCATTGTTCCCTCTGTTTCAGAGCTGCCCATCCCCCTGGCGACCCTCCATCCCCACGGGCCCCTCAGATACATCAGTGCCCTGGGCCCTCCACCTGCCGTGAGCATCTGACCTCCTGGGTTTCCAAACTCCTTGCCACTTCCATTCGCTCTGTGATAGTTGACCTTTTGTCTCACGGTCTGGCATTTTTTGCCACCAGTTCTGTGCTGGGCCCCATTCCGAGGGCTTTAGCTATCAGCTCTGATGAGAGTTGATATCCAGAGACCCAGTGCCCAGGGCTGGGCCCTCCTCTCCTCTGATCCAGTGCCTGGCACGGGGCTGGTGCTGGCGATCTGTTTGTCTCATTGCCTGAAACCCTGGCGTCGGAAATGAGCACGTAAAGAAAAATAAAAAGGCGGAGCTTCTGTCTTATATATTCTCATGAGCTAACAAATAAGTGAATGGCTAAAAGTAAAACGCCCCAGCTCTAAGTGTGTGGCAGACTTGAAAGCCGGGCTGTTAACAGCCACAGGGATAAAACCCACTCGTGAGCTCTGTCCCCGTCACTTAGGGGCTCCGAGGCAGAGGTGGGAAAGCCACACCCCAATCGAGAGAACCGGGGATGGGTGGGGGGGAGGCCACTGGGACCACGGTCACTCCGTGGAAGGAGGTGGAGCCGGGGCGCCCGCCTGGGTCTCCTGGCGCTCCCCCAGGCTGCTGAGGTTTGGAGCATGATTTGTTCCCCTGGGGACAGTGTACTTGGGGACACGAACACGAAAGGTAGCTAGGACCCCACATTACATATCTCTCAATAATTCTAGCAACGTTGTGTCGGTCTCCTTTTCCCATGTGCTTTTATTTAAAGGGCACATTTGTCTAGACCAGCCATTCAACCTGCTCTCTGTCTGCCCACATCTGATTGTTTCTGCCTGTCTGTTCACTCCTGCTCCCTGGGGGGCGGAAACCACACTTTTAAAATCCAGGAAGGGGATTGGTTTTATTTTTCTAAGACGGCATTTCCAGTGAACTGAATGCAGCCGACAGGGGGGACTGGAAAGCTTTCCAGCGGCCATAGCAGAGGGGACCAGGGCTCTTCGTGTGTTCAGGGATCTGTACCGAGCACGTGCAGTGTGACCGGCATTGTCGTGGGTATTTGATAGAATGGGGACAAGACTGCTGCCCTCCTGCAGTGTAGGGATGAGCCAACTGTAGGAGCCCTCAGGAGAGCCATTCTGAGCCTTTAAATGCTTATTTTATACACAGTAATAATAAGTCAGTTATATGCTACTCTAGCCTGTGACACATCAGAGATAGAATGGCTGGTAAAGAAAGGCATCTGGACTTGCCCCCAGAGGCTGTTGCTCTCACCTGTGGAGTTCTGTCAGAATCTCTCCCCTGAGTTGTTACCATGAGCCCATTTGTCCCTATCTTGTTAGCTGGGCAAATTCTAGGTTGTCCTTCAAGACCCAGATCACACGTCACCTCCTCCGTGAAGCCTGCCTTGATTACCACTGCCCAGGCCGAATGAGTTTCCTTCTTTCTTTGATGTTCCCATTCGCCCTGTGACACCTTGTTGCTAGGGCACTGACGACATTGTGTAATTACACTTTGTTTTTGTCTGCCAGGCTAGACGGGGTATCTTTGGAGGGTAGGGACTGTGTCTTATTCAGCAAAGTCCCCCGCGTCACAGACTGTCAGTGTTTGTCAGATGACAGACTGACTGCCGTGGAGGACACAGCAACATGAGTGCAGAGCCGAGCACTACAGGGGAGTTTTGCGCTGGGACAGTCACACGCTTCTGCATCCCCAGGGTGTCCTGCTGCAGGTGCGGGAGACACGGGCTCCTCCTTGGGGGAACTGGTTATGGCCTCTGTTCTCTAAGCCAGAAGGTAGAGTTGGGTATTGCACGCAGACTTCCATTTAAGGAAGTAAAAGTAACCATCGAAAAAAGAAAAAAGAAAAAAAAAAATCTTGGTGTCTTGTCACTGGGGGAGAGCCTTCCGCTACCGGGTAATCTGGGTATCCGGATCAGTCCAGTCCCGGAGGGTCCTAGCCAAGTAATCATCTTGCTTTTCCTCTGGCTATCTTGTACTCCATTTTCTCGTGTTCTCCATCAAAGTAGGAAGCTGGGTCATTTGCGTTTAATGAAAATGCAGCGAGTAAGGAATCACTGGAGAAGTCTCCCGCTTCGGGGAACGAGGTCACCGACATCCACCTGCTCGCGCGCCGTGGCCTCAAGGGCGGGGACCGTGTGCGCATGCGCGGGCTCGAGCGTGGCAGCCAGAGCTCCATTCACGTTCTCCGAGCAACCAATACAGCGGGGTTGTATTCCTAGGATAATGGGCTTGCTTTATTATTATTTTTTTTTTCTTCTGTGCTTCGTGTTTTCTAAACATTTCTTGAGTGGGACCAGGGGTTTTGGTCGTCCTGGTCATGGTCGTTGTTGTTTTGCCCGTGAGGGCAAACAATAAAAATCACCTTGAAAAAGAGAGTGGGTAATATGGGGCTTTTCAGGAACGATAGGTCTCTTCTCTTCAAGGGAGGAACTGGCTGCTGTCAGCCTCAGGCCTCAGTCCCCTCCCCAGGGCACCCAACAAGCCCTCTGTCCTCAGAGTCCCAGGGAGAATGTTTTTTCCACATCCCAGGTCCTGGTCTGTGACTGCCTGGGCTCCCCCCACTGAGCTGCCGGCTGGAAGGGAGGGCTGTCCACTGTCCACTCCTCCCCTCGCCCTGGGCAGCAGGATGCACGACTTCTTTCCCATTTCCTCTCGTCCTTGCTCCAGGGAGCTCGGAGCTCGCTTGGTGGAAGCTGACAGCTCAGCTTTTTTGGTGTGTGGGTTGGTTTCTTCCTTACCGAACCTTGTTTGCATAACTTCTTAGGGAGTCTATATAAGGTAAGGTCAGCTTTAGAGCAAGCTGCAATCCTGTCTTGCTCTGGGGCAATTTCCTCCCTGTGTCTGTCTCCTTCCCCTTTCTTTTGTCTTTCTCTGAAGTTCACTATTGGGCGGAAATTATGAAATGAGGTGCCTCTCTGTCTCTCTGTTGCCCAGCAGGTGTGCAGTGGTGCCTGCTGTGTGCCTGGTGCTGTGGGATGTCACAGCGACTGGACAAATAGAAAAGTAGCTCAGTGGACCCACAGGACACGCACAGAGTGGCTACTCAGGTGGTTAGAGCCTGGTTTTTGCTTATTTGTACTGATGTGCTGATTCTTCTCTACGTCGTGTTCTGTGTGAAATGGAAAAAAAAAAGTGTTCAGAGCATTTGTAAACACATGTATTTGTAAAACAATTGTAAACAAAACCCTGTGGGTTTTGTCCCTTTCCATCCAGGGCTGGCTTCAAGGAGAGGCAGAGGGGAAGAGTAGGGTCCCGTTTGGGAGAAGGTGGGAGTCCTCAGTCAGTGCAGCCTTGCATGGGGTCCACCCAGGTGAGAATGCTGGATGGCGTGGTCAGAATCTGCCTCTTGGTGATTACCTGAGCGGAAGGGAATTTCAAGTTGGGGTGGGAGGGGCGGGGGAGTCCTTGAGAGCTAGGTGGACATTCTGTACCATTTGCAGTTTTTGGGAGAATACAGGGCTGCATGTTCTGGTGGCTGCAGTGGTCCCAGCGAAGTCTGACCCCTCCTCCTTTTCTTCCTCTGTTCCCATGCCCTGTGTGGTCATCTCTCCTCCCACACCCACCTTGTCCTAAGCACTTAGCATCACCCCCCAGTCCTCCTTCCGTCCCACCTCTCGCTTCTGAATCCCTCCTGCTAGTTCGGCCCCAGACAGAGCTCAGGAGGAGATGGTGAGGAGGAAAGATTGTCAATGGGCGAGAAAGGACAGAAACGCAGGGTGGAGAAGGGGGTGAAGGCGTTGTGGAGGAGAGACTGAAAAGTAACCACAGTGACTTTCTGGGCACCTACTTGGTGCCAGGCCATGCCAGTGAACTTGGCAGTGAGGGCCGCATGTTGTGTATTAACTTGCTCGGTAAATGAAGGCAAGGACCTTGCAGGGAGAAATAGGACACGGAACCAAGCAGGCCCTGCCTGGCGTCTTTCCATCCTGAGCTGACGGGGCTGTAGGGCCACGGGAGCTCTTTCACACCACGAGGCCTCCAAGACCTCCTAGAAGGTCAGGTTCTTTGGGGAGTGAGGTTTATTCATGCCATGTGAATGATTAAGACGTTGGCTGGGTGGGAAGGGGCCGGTGTCCACAGCCTGGACTCGGGGACGAGGCCTGATGTTCAATCAGCCCGGGTTCTGATCTCGCAGTGCTGTCCAGAGGACAACTGGTGATGGCACGGACAGTCCTCAAGGATGGCGCTCCCGGCCTTGGTTTGTCGCGGGCTGATATCTCCTCCAAGACGGGGCTCTGTGTGATCTCATGATGCATTTGTGATTCCTTGTCAGTGATGTCTCATGTCTTTTTTTTTTTTTTTTAAGATTTTATTTATTTATTTGACAGACAGATCACAAGTAGGCGGAGAGACAGGTGGGGGTGGGGGGCGAGCAGGCTCCCCGCTGAGCAGGGAGCCTGATGTGGGGCTCAATCCCAGGACCCTGAGATCATGACCTGAGCTGAAGGCAGAGGTTTAACCCACTGAGCCACCCAGACACCCCCATGATGTCTCAGGTCTAATGGGCGATCCAGAGGTGACAGAAAGGACCCCTGCTACCCTGTGTCATGGCTCTGTAGCTCCGTAGCTCTGTTCTCCATAGAGAAGAAGAGCCCTTCTCTTCCTTGGGCTGTGGGATTTGAGCGAGGGAGAGTCTTGGGAGGACCGTCCTGATGGTCTTTGGTGATGAGATACTCAGGAGTCCTGCCTAGATGCCTCTAAGTCTGTAAATTCTGATGTGGAGAAGCCAGGCCATACAGGAAGCTCCTTTTCACGATCACTTCCTCAAACTAAAAGAAGTGTGGGTGGGAAGGAAGGGGATGGGCTGAACTCAGGGCGCTTCAGCTTCTCTGCCCTTGAGAACTTCCGTTTCACCCCTCCCCTGCCAGGGCTGGTGTGGGCTCTCCTCCCTTCCCGGCTTTCTCTAGATCAGTGCTTCTCAGGCTTTGGAGGCACCAGAGTCCCCCAGGGGCGCGTCCTCCCAGAGCTGGTGAATCAGCAAGTCTGGGCTGGACCCCCAGCAGCCACGGTCCCATGGTTTCCTGGGGGCTGCTGACGCTGCTGGTTCCAGGGGGCCCTCCTCTGGGAACAGTGCTCCAACGGGCAGGGAAAGTGGGTTCTGGCTGCTGACTACATCCGCATTCTAAGCCTCAGTTTTTTTAGCTGGGAAATGGGCCTGGGAGCAGTGTCGACCACACGGAGACAGTCTTGGGGTAAAGAAATGTGCCAACAGATGTATGCACTTAGAACGGTGCCTGGCATGTTGTCAGCGCTCAGTAAATGGCTTCTGTTATTCTCAGGACCCTTGTTTGTCTAATCTGCCCGCCCCAGTGCTTAGCACTGTGCTTGGCACCTAGTAGGTCCTTGAGCAGTGCTCCCAGAGCAGTGCTCACGAACAGTGGCCAATGCCTGTGTGCCTGGGAATGCCCCTGCTTTTAAATGCAGAGGAGCGAGCATAGTGTGGTGGGTGCAGAAAGCCCAAGTAGAGGGAGAAGCAGGGAGGCCACGGTTGGGGCTGGCGGGCTTGGAGGCACTGCGGCCCCCGCCTGGGGCAGTTTCAGCAGAGAGGTGAGGACCCAGGAGCCACGCCCGGCACAGATCCCCTTTCCTGTAATCCTTACCGCGGCCTCTGGACTGTGCCTTTGAGGACTGGGAGGTTTAGAGCTCTGCGTGCATCTGGTCCAGGTCACGGAGCTGGCGTGAAGGTGCGGGTGCTTCTAATGGATTCTAGAGCTTGGCCTGTCAGCCTGGGTGCTGGGGAGCAGAAGGCAGAGGGGGACTAGCTGAGGCAGCAGCTGATGTAGACGTCTGTGCAGAGGCCTGGGCCCGGCTCCCCCCACGGGGGTTACCCGGAGCTGCAGCCCCAGCTCCTGAGCCTCCGGCTGGAAAGATGTGCCACGGGCCCTCTGGGGACCGAGCAGCACCATGAAGGGTGACGGGCGTCCCCAGTCCCACGCCCTCCTGGCCAGCTGCCATCATAGTGCACACACACACAGGGGCGTGTACACACATCCAGGCACACATGCGTGCAAGTGCACACTCACGCGTTCTCCCTGTGTACGATGTGGCTTCGCTCTGCCTTTCTGGTTGTACACCCACGTTTTCCTGTGTGTGAGCGGGGTCCCTGCAGGAGAAAAGGGGGGTGCTGTTCTCCACTCAGATGCTGCACACGTGTTTTTGTCAGCCCCGTTTGTCCAGAAGTAGGAAGGTGGCCCAACTCATGACTAAGAACTAAAACTTCCCCCTGCACCAGCCAGCTGGAGGTCAGAGCAGGCTTGAGCCTCCTTCAGGGTGAGTGGGGGAGAGAGGCTTCGGGTCGTGTGGGCAGCTCCAACAATGTCGCTCCACAAACCCGCTTTCCCTTGCAGACTCAGCTGACTTTTCAGCGTCTGGGGCCGTACACGTCTGTAAGCATAATGTGACTCTTGGATTTTCAAAAACTTCAGCAATCATTTTGGCCACAGCATTGTCAGATAAGCGCCCAGCAGCCACCCAGGAAAACCCGTCCCTCCTGTCAGTAGAATGTAAATGACATTGGGGCAGGTCCGCTGCCGCCAAGTTCCCCGTGCCCTTGGTTGGGGGGGTGGGGGTGGCGGGACTCACTTCTTGTGTGTATATCTCATGCCTGGTCCTGGGCTGGTACGTGGGACACACAGCTTGGAACTTCCCCACGTGGAGGCTTTGGCCAGTGATGGGGTGCTGGGGACCCAGCTGCCGACACAGGCACCCAAGCCTCCAGGCTTCCAGTGTGGGGATGGGAGACAGAGTGGTTCCCATGGAAACAGGCTGCCTTGGCATGAGCAAGTCGGGAGGCTCCCAGCATGCAGCCCTGCCTCCCTCTCTGATCAAGGCAGCAGTTTCATTAAACACCCTGCCACGGCGTCTGGGTTTCCTCTACCACGGCCGTGCAGCTGCTCAGAGGAGCATGCTGGCTTCCCCCGTGCAGCTCCGGAACTGGGGGAAGGGGGGGCTTCCCCCCAAGGCCGCACCAGCCACGCGTGGCTGCGTACGTTCAGTTCCCCCATCCTGCCACCCACCTGGCAGCTCCGTCCCGTGGCCGCAGCCTCACGGAGGCGTTCTCACCGTGGCCGGGCGGGTTGGGTGCACAGTGTTCCTGTTTAATCCTTGTGACTGATGAGGGAGGTGCAGAATCACGCCAACCGGGAAACCTCCCAGATGTGCCTCAGCAGGTGAATGGATGAGCAGAAGGGGGCATACCCATACCCGAGAGTATTATTCAGCCGTAAAGGGGAGGACCGATGACACCAATGTGCTGAGTGAAAGAAGGCCACAGATCGTGGGCGTCTATCTACGTGAGATGTCCCGAGTAGGCAGATCCAGAGGCAAAAGGCAGATTTGTGTTGCTTCGGGCTGGGTGGAGGGGCAGGGGAAGGACTGTCATGGGTAGTGGTTGGGTCGCAAAGCATCGTGAGTGTACTCGAGGCCACGGTATTGTACCCTGTAAAGTAGTTACAAGGATGAGCCTTCTGTTCTGTGGCTTTAACCTTTTACTGTGACTTCTTTTTTAAGAAAAGGAAAGGATGGACCAAAAAAGATCACCCCATTTTACAGACGAGGCAGCTGAGGCTCAGTGCTTGGGGATTAAGTCCGAGTCCTTGAGGATAAGAGCTGGAGCCCTCACCCTGTTTGGGAGTCCCCGGACTTCTGCTTCCTTCCCTCCCGTGGCCAGTCTGCCACGAAGCCCTGTTGATTTGGCCTTTGAAACAACCCTGCGACCGTCCTTCTCTGTCCCCACTGACCCCATGGTCCAGTCCCACAGTGGGTATCCTCCAGACTCCTTTGGCCGGGCAGACACACCCAGGCCACCCAGGCTTACTGTCATGAGTCACCTTGGCCCCATCGCATGACTTCTAAGCCATATCTGTAACACAATGAAGTGCCTGTTGATGAAGACGACAGCAGTGTCCCCTCCCCTGTGGCCCACCTCACAGCATCATTATAAAGCCAACCTGAGACCGTGAAATATCAGTGTGTTTTATAAACTGTGACTGGTGATTGTGATCCGTTCCCGTTAAGACATCAGTGCCGTGGAGCTGCCTGGCCTGGACCGCAAGGTCCAAATCAGGAGCCTGGGACTGGCGGAGAGCTGTGTTCCTTGGCTCCCTCGGGTGCCCATGAGACGGCATGGCTCACAGGCCAGGATTTGCTCAGGCTCTGCTGTTCCCAGCCAGGCAGCGACCTTAACCAGCTTTAGATGGTCTTCCTTACACTCAGAGGGCGTGGGGCCTTGGGTCTTGCTGTAAACCTATACACTCTGTGGGGTTCAGCAGGGAGGCACCTGGGAAGTCTAAGGAGGAAGATGCCTTGATTTAAAAAAAGAAAATACACAGAGAAGCCCCCGTGTGGTCCTTGGACTCACAGATCAGCGTCACCCAGGAGCCCATCCGAGATCTGTGAGCTCTGAATGTGCATTTTGGGGAGATCCCCAAGCGATTCAGAGACACACACAGATGCTTGTGCAGCACAGCTCTCCACTCTCTTTGAAGACTTGAGAAATCCTAAAGGCAGTAGCTAGAAGCCCTTTGAGAACAAAAGAGCTGAGCCGAGCAGCTAGCCAGACGTGAACAGCCCAAAGCTGATACTGGGCAACCATCTCCCGTTAGGGACAATGATGAGCTCTCTCCGATAATGGCAATTAAAATACGGACTATTTAGGAACTAAGCTGAGCACAAAATGTTGGTGGAAAATGCAGAGGGTCTTGATTCGATGGGGACACAAACTACCCAGAAGTTCCTTCTCAGCTGGGGGCAGTTCCCCCTCCGAGAGGACGCGGGGCAATGTCTGGCCACATTTTTGGTTGTTGTAACTGGGATGGGGGGCTGATACTGGTCTCCAGTGGGTGGGGCCCAGGGATGCCGTTCAGGAACCGTGCCTTGAACGGGCTAGTCGTGACCACTAAGAGTGGTCCAGCCCCAAGAATCAGGAGTGCTGAGGCGGAGAAACCCTAGCCCATCCTGTGGGAAACGCACACTCTGCAGGGTCACCCTAAAATCTCAAGACTGTCGCCAATATTTTTATAATATTTTATAATGGGCCATCGGAAGGGACAATAATGGAAAAAAGCGTGGTAATGAAACAAAAGGTGGATGGATGTGGACCAGTGGGACAACCCCCCCACCCAAGGCCTTTTAATAACAACAGATCTGTAACACGTAACTAGCAGGACACACCCAACGGAACCATACTCGGCATTCTTCATTGCGCTAACCATCCAGCCACGAGCTAGACATGCCCATTGGTCCTAGAGACATATCCCATGCCAAGATCAGGGCCACCTTGTCCCCCCACCATCCACCCCCCATCTCGGTTCCCATTCCGAGCAGCGCCTCGGGAGATAAGAAGACCTGAGGAAGGTCTTGATAAATCAGACCCAGAATCTGAGCCTTCCTTGACCACGAGAGGGATTGGGGGTGGGGAGCTCAGGGTTAATGGCCATTGAGGCCTGTGTTCCCATACCACCATGGCCTTGAAATGTCCACGTGGCCTCGGGAATGTCACTTGTGCCCCTCTGCTCCCAGCTGTGAAATGGGCCTCGGAGCCTGGGGCGCCGTCGCCGGATTGCATGAGGGGACGTTGGCCAAGGTCAGTGTTGGGCTCCTGCCGTGCTGCTCTGGGAGCATTCTGGCTCATGGCTCCTCCTTGGGAGCGAAGTCTGGGAATGTTCTCACCGAGCACGGTGCCCTGTTTTTGCTGTTGACGACAGATGACGTCCGGTTGTTTGCCTTCCTGCGCTTCACCACGGGGGATGCCATGAGCAAGAGGTCCAAGTTCGCCCTCATCACGTGGATCGGCGAGAACGTCAGCGGGCTGCAGCGAGCCAAAACCGGTACGGACAAGACCCTGGTGAAGGAGGTCGTGCAGGTTAGTGGTCTTGGGTCCTTTCTGGGTCTGGGCGGGTCACATCCCACCGAGATCACCATCCCCAGGGACGGGGTGGGCTGGGTTGAGCTCCTAGGATGGAAAGCAAGCCATGCCACATCTCTGGATCCCCAGAGCCACTAAGGACATGTTCCCAGGGCTGTTGGTGGGGTGTGGGCAGGGGGCTATAGCTGGGCTTGTGATCGTGACCACCACATAATGGAAACGTGGCCGCTGAGGGCCTACCTCTGGGATGGGGGAGGTGTTTCGTGAAGAAGGGGGCTGGAAGGATGACCAAGGTGGTGGCCACTGCCTACTTGGATCATGGGTGACGGTGGCTGACTTCCAGTGGTGGCCGTGAGGACACATCGGGAGACTTCGTGCATGTCCTCTAACCAGGGTCTGGCACACGATGGGTGCTAGTAAAAACACCTGTACTCCCAGCCCTTGCTAGGTTAGTAGGAAGAGGGGTTTTGCCCCTGAGTTTCCTAAGTTTTACGTGGAGGGCTCTCTTGCCAGGTGCTTTTCTGGTCTGGATATAATCAAAATTGATACCATCAGAAATGTCCGAGATGGTTCATGTGGGGTGAGGGTTTGGGGTCCCACTGAAAAGAGAAAGCCTGATTTCCAGAAAGATAAGGAAGGGAGGTGAGGAAGAGTTCTCTCCTTCCAAAGGGTTCTTCCTTTTGCAAAAGGGTTTCTCACAGCCCATGATCAGAACGTGATATGGGCTTGCTTTCTGAGTGGATAGAGATATTCTTCAGTTGACTGTGGTGATGGTTGCACAGATTTGAGACTGTGTGAAAAGCCACTGAATTCTAAGAACCAAAAACAGAACAAACACAAGAATAGGTCGTATGGTTCATGGTATCATGGATTGGATCCTGGAACAGAAAAACTGGTGAAATCGGAACCAGGTCTGGAGTTTGGTTAATGGTAACATTTCTGGGTCAGCTTCTCCACTGTGCCAGCTTAGCGCAGGAACGTCTGATGTTAGCCAACACGCACATGGAGTGTGGGGTGTGTGGAAACTCCCCTACATCCCTCCTGCAGCTTTTCCGTAGGTCTAAAATTATCCCACAAATAAAACTTGGGCTTAAAAAATCATGTTAGGAAAGAAAAAAGAATTCCCATCCTTGCATTATCGTGGCATGTCTTTTCCAGTCTTCCTGCCAGCTCTGGAGGTGAGCTCCCCCCACCCCTGCGCATCTCAGCCCGAAAATCACACTCTAGGTGGGCACCACCCCCCTGCCCCCACTGATGTAATTTCATAAATGATGCTGCTGCAGTCTTTGTCACGAGCGTTTTTCTGGTGGCTGAGTGTGCTGTTCGGTGTACTGGTGCACAGTAATGTACTCAGTGTTCCCCTGTTGTTGGCTTTTGGGGCTGCTTCCAGTTTTTATTTTTATAAGTAATGTTCCAACCAACATTTTAATAAATGCAGCTCCTTTGTCTTTCCCACTGAATTATTTCTTTAGGATACGTTTTCAGGAGGCGGGGTTCCCAGAGTCCACAGGTACGAAAATCATTTTTAAAAAGGTCTGAGTTATCAGCTGGTCTTCTCTGAGCGGGTTAGCACCAGGTCTGGGAGACAGTAAGTGTTTATTTCATAAATGTCATGGAGTTTCCATCCTCCCCAGCGTCACTGGCTAACACCCCGGTTCTGGAGAGCCCCCTACTCAGCCCCACAGGCTGTTTTTCTCCAGGTCCGTTTGGGGTTTAATGGTTACCCAGCTTTCAGGGCTCTCCTTTGTGGGAGCAGAATGAGAAATACCCGAGTGCCTGTTTCAGGGCCAAAGGTCTCCTGCTGAATGCCACCTTCCACACGCATTCCTCTTCCCGCTGGCCAACCTGGACCTGCGCCTTCGTGGCCAGCAGGGAAGGGAGGGCATGTGGGGAGAGAGCACTCGCCAGTGGGATGGTCTTTTAAATCTTGCCGGTCTCCTTTTGTCTTCCCATTTAAAACATCATGGTAAAATGCAGTGACATAAAATTGCTCATTTTCCCCATTTTCAAGCGTATGACTCAGTGGTGTTAAAGCACAGTCACAGTGTTGGGCAACCACCATCCCTATCTAGTTCCAGAACATTTCCGTTCACCTCCAAAGGAAACCCCATTCCACGAGCAGGCTGCAGAGTTCCTTTCAGGTCTAGAACTTGGCTCAGTTTGGTTGAGCGAGCTGGAGACCGAGGCTGATCTTGGGAAATAGAATTCTGGTGTGAAGTTTCACTGGGGACTGTTGGTTATCATCCATTTGTCTGAATGCTCAAAGTCCTTGAAGCAAAAAAGGGGAATTGAGTGGCTTTCTAAACTGGGAAGCTCACGGTTTCTGGACTTTAGGTGTGGCTGGATCCAGGGTTCCAGCAGTAGCTTCCTCTCATCTCTCTTTTCTCTGGGTGTGGCTTCAGTGGTCTCTGTACAGCAGCAAGGGTCCAGCTATGGTGGTTCTTCTGGGTATTGATCCCGGGGAAGAGGGAGCCCTTGGTGTCTGTCATTCCCTTAAAAGGACCCTGATTGGCTCAACTTAGGTCACATGCACATCCCGTGGGCAGGGAGGTGGGGCTTCATGATTGGCAGCTCAGGCATGTTCCCAGGTGTGAAAGGGTTGCTGGTAGATAGAAAGGGAAAGTCACCCATGTTCACTGGGGTGGGGGAGCTTGGATGCCCTCTCGAACTGCAGGTGCAGTGAGACATTTTTGACCTTCACCTTTTGCCTTTGTCACTTCTGCATTTAAAAGGGTTTATTTATTGGGGCAGCTGGGTGGCTCAGTGGGTTAAGCCTCTGCCTTTAGCTCAGGTCATGATCTTAGGGTCCTGGGATCGATCCCTGAATCGGGCTCTCTGCTCAGCGGGGAGCCTTCTTCTCCCTCTCTCTCCCTGCCTGCCTCTCTGCCTACTTGTGATCTCTGTCAAATAAATAAAATCTTTTTAATAAAAAATAAATAAATAAATAAAAGGTTTTATTATCCGAAGCTATCCCAATAGCTCATGTGTATGCTACAGTTGCAAATGTACCCATTTATTACAAAGGGTCAATTACGCCGGCACACTGGTGTCTTTCCACAGTCATTAAAATCGTGCTGAGCCTGGTGCACCTGCCAGTTTCCCCTCTGTTTCATAGGGACTCAGAACAGATGTTCTCTAAGGGACCTTCCAGTTGGGCCATTCTGGATCCTGTGGACTGTGGCCCATAGCACTTCTCCACCTGCCTCTTGCCATGATTTCCACATGAAGAAGAAGTGGGTTGACTGTCAGATTGCCAATAACCCCCCGGGTTTTATTGTAATGAAGCAATAGACCCACATCCTGGTACCTTGCATGAAATGTAGTCGATAGAAATGGACGTAAGAGACACTAGAATCCGAAAAGACCAGTCTTCATGCCCCCACTGCCTGGCCATGGCCAAGTCGCTCTCCCTTCCTGGGCTGTAGTTTCTTTATCTATGAAATGAAGAGTTGAGTGGGTTGACTTGCTATGTCATGTTCCGTTTTGACACACTCGGAAACGTTTTCATTTAAAAAATGTGATGCTTTTGTCTAGGGCGACCTTCCTTTAAAGGAGCCTCGGCTTACTTTGTTGGGGGAGGGGCGCTGTAGTGCTGTGGGCGGGAGGGCAGCTCTTAGAGCCGGCTGGTGTGGGCTCACCTTCCAGCTGCAGCACTTGCTGGCCACCTTGGGTATGTTGCTTACCTTCTCTGGGCCTCAGTCCTCTGAAGTCCAAAACGGGGGTAACGCAGTGTCTGCCTCTCACAGTTGAGCAAATAGAGGGAGGTGCTTGGAACCACGTCGGGTAAGGACCTGGATGTGGTAGCTACTATTATTCCCAGCTTCCCCTTTTTCTTTTCTTTGCTTTTTAAAGTTTTATTTATTTGACAGAGAGCGAGAACACAAGCAGGGGGTGCAGCAGAGCAGGGGAAACAGACTCCCCGCTGAGCAGGGAGCCTGATGCGGGGCTCGATCCCAGGACCCTGAGATCACAACCTGAGCTGAAGGCCAATGCTTAACCATCTGAGCCACCCAAGAGCCCCCTGGCTTCCCCTTTTCAACAAGACCTTGAGGCCTGGTTCTCCATCTTCATTGTGCATTATTTCCTTAGGAGATGATAAGTCTGTGGTCGAGCAACGTGGCCTCTTTGGCCTGCACATGGCTTGGACTGGAGTCCCCACTGTCAGCACCACCAGAGGTCCCGGCCTTGCTCACCCTTGTCGCTGCTGATGTCAGCCGGTTCATCCCTCCCCCGGGCCTGCTGTCAGGTGCATTAGCAGATGGGGAAACTGAGGCCTGGGGCACTGCTAGGACTTGCCCCAAAGCCCCAGCTCACGAGCAGCAGATCCAGCCTGGAGCCCAGAGGAGTTCAAAGTCAGAAGCTTTGACCGTGGGTCTTTAGGCTGTGTTCTGTGCCGGGCTGAGAAACTGAGATGGGTCCACGACCAGGGGAAAGCAAGACAATCAAGATGGGTTTCCAGGCAAGGCGGGCTGGACAGTGGTGACACCCGGACCAGGATCCGTTGCGGAGGGAGGGGGGGCTCGGCCGGATGGACAGCATGCCTGGCTGCCCCACCCCGCCTGTCGCCTGCCGCACAGAAGGGCCCGGCTGGTGCCGGGGACAGAACACCCGGGCCATTGTTCTGGCGCCTATGTGGGATTACGGGGACAATGCAGGCCCCACTGCTAGGGGCCTGCTGTCCGGACTGGCCCAGGCTGTCTTGATTTAGAGCAGACTCCGTCTGTGATGCATGGTGCTGGCCTTGCAGAATGGCTTTATTCATGTGGTCCTTCTATTTATTTTTTTAACACCCTATGAAGGCTCACGGGGTGGGGAGATCAGAGGGTCCGTCTGCTTTCAGCCTTGGGAAACGAGAGCAGCCGTGTTGCCCCCAACAAGTAGCGGGGACAGGAAGGATGGACGTTTCAGCAACAGTGTGGAACTAATGGCTTAATGGGAATTCTCACTTCTTCTAAACCCCAGGACTGGGGTCAGCGTAAATGCTAGACCTCCTCTCACCCCACAGAGCTGAGACCAGACATAGCTAACACTCCAGCCAGAAGGCCACGTCTGTGTACCACTGTGCTAATAATGCACATAACAGTAGTTTTATTGTGCCCCCGCCATGTGCTTGGCACTTTGAAGGACATTCGCCTATTAAAATAATTAATTTTTTGCAACAAGGCCGGTTCTATCCCTATCCCCATTTTATAGATGAGGGTCCTGGGTCCTAGGGAAGCCAAGTCACTTGCTCAGGGTCCCAGAGCTTGGACATGGCGGAGCCCTGCCTGGCGCCCAGACCACCTAGTCCCAGAGCCCCAACATGGTCATCTGTCCCTGCTGCCCATTTCCAGAGTCCTCAGCACCAAGAAAATGTTCTGAGGCCACATGCGGTTTGGAAACCCTACCTCTGTCGATTCACATGGCCCATTAAAGGCTCTGAGAAGTTGTGTGGGAAATAAACCTCTTAGATTTATTTTTAAACTTACTCCATCTTCTTGATGGAGGGCCTTTAAAATAAAAACTGGAAATGGAATATCATTGCTCAGCACTTGATTTAAAAAAAAAAATGCTGCTGTGTCAAATGGAAAAGATCATGGGCTTAAGGGGGCGTGAGGCCCAAGTTGATCTCCTGGCCCCTTCAGCCCTTTGCTTCAGGACCTCAGGCAAGTAGCTTTATCTTTTGAATCTGTGAAAGAGCTGTCATGAAAAGGAGAGTGTAAATTCCCATGGCGCTGTTGGAAGGATTAAAGAAATACAAGGGGTGGAGAAAGGGTTTCTCTATTTGGGTGACTGGTGAACTTCTATTCATCCTTCAAAACCTTCCTTCTTGGTGAAGGTTTTTCCATTCTCCTACCAGCCCCCTTTAGAATCAGCCGCTCCTGTGTTTCTACTATGATCCCATGAATGATAGATTTCCATGAATTATAAGTAAATGACCCTAGAAGATAAACTCGAGGGCAGGGACCATGGCTGCTTACAGAGCACCCTTGTGCCTTAGAGGAGTACAAAAACAGGTGCTAGAAAGTGGAGAAACAAATCTGTTCACATAGGCCTCAGACTATCTTACTTTTTGCATATTCCTAGAACAGAAGAAGAACATTCCTAAATGTTCAACAACCGGTTTTGGGATTGTATTACGTTGTGGAAACCGGTTACACGCAGGGAGGGATTTGGGGGTGGACTGGAATTTCCAAACACTGTGCTTCTGTTCCTGTAGCAAGCAGAGGTGCGAGCCGCCTGGGTCGGCTGGGAGAACTCACACTTGTCCGTGTCATGAGATTTCTGGGGCTCCTGCCCTCCCTTCAGAATGCTCGCTGCGGCCCAGCTCTCTGGGGACCCGGTACTCTGGGGACTGGCTGTGGCTGCTTCGAGGCTCTCCAGAGGGTGTGAGCTGTTTGTTTTCACCAGGAATGTGGGCGCTTCTTCAAGCTCCTGGTTTATGGAAAGGCCCTTTATTCTCCGAACCAGAAAGGGCCTTCTGTGCTCATGCATTTCACCTGGGCCTGGGCTCAGGCAAGGGGGGCTTTTTGTGGCTTGTATCCTGTGTTTAAGACACAGAGGACCTGATCAGAAATACAAAGCCCCAGGCAGCCTGCGAAAGGCTGTGTGGGTATCGGGGTGGGGTGGGGTGCTGTCATTACACCCACTACTCAGATGTGAAGGCTTGGATGCATGTGTCCTTGAGCCAAGGCAGAAGCAGCTGGTAGAGGATCAGAGCCCACTTTCCTTGTGGGGAGCCATGGGACCCAGTCTGTGCTCCTGCTCCCAGGAAGTTACAGTTCTTAGGGGAGAGAGGAGGATGGCCCATGCTCTGAGCCTGGAGCAGAAATGGCAGCCACTTGCACAAGCCAAGAGCACTACCCAGCGGGCTGGGGCCTGGGTACCCCCTCGCTAATCCCCAGATGGGTCCCAGCCCTCCACCAGCCAGTGGTGGCATGGCCCCGCCTGGTCACCCGCCAGCAGCTGGCCTCCTGACACGGTCACTGGCATATGGTTTGGTTTCCCTGCCGCAGGGACCTAACTAGAGCGCAGGCAGGTCTTCCGCGAAGGAGCCCCGAGCACTGAGTCCAGTCCCCTCCTCTTCATGGGGGACATGTGTGTACCCCACGATCTTGCTGGGCTGGAGCTGCCTGTGCTCTTTGTAGCTTGTGTCCTTCAGATTTGTCCTGTTTCTCATCCCTTCCATGGGACACTCCTCACTTCTGTACTTCTCTTGCCAGTATCTGTCCCTGGGTACGCTGCCTTGGAGAGTCCCTTCTGGAACCAGCCCCAGGCCGCCTGTTTTCTCCCCCAGGGTGCTGTGGTTTTTTTAAAAATGGTTCAGATGAAATGAAGAAATGAAATGATGACGAGCCACAGTCCCCCACCTCACATAGCGATTTCATGAATGTGGTTTTGGTTTTCATAATTTTAATGTCTGAATACTATTCTGTTCAGGGAGTGTGGTAGGTGGGTGTGCCCGCACCTAGTAATGACCTTGGCACAGGCTTCATGGTGGGGGCCACACCCAGCCCACCACTCAGCAGGCATGACCCCTTGTCGGCCACTTCACTTCCCTGAACTTGAGCTCCCTCTGAAAATTTGGGATGATAATATCTAACTCATGGGATTGTAAAAGTTAAATAAAATATGGCATTAAATTCCTGCTGTATACGAAGTGTTCGATGCGGATACTATCTACTTACTCAGGTTTTGTTGAAATGGGAAGACAATCTGGTGTTTGCTGACAATGAACATCTGTGAGGATATATTATAATAATCTGTTGAATTATTTCCTGGGAAAAATTCCCCAAAGCGGGTGTGGCCAAGAAGAAAGGCTCGCACAGTTTTGACCAGGCGGAAATGGAAAACATAAGCCTGGGTTTAACTGTGCTTGTCCGTCGATCAATAGCAGGGGCTGTGGGTTAAGAAGGCTTCTGATGCTGAGTCTGGACTCGTGAGAAAAGCGCCATGATTGATGACGATGTCTGCTGTGGGTGCGGGAGGACCAAAGCATGTTTCCCACATTCCTGCCATTTCCGATCTAGATGTGGCCGTGGTCAGACATCAGCAGATGGGAGTCAGGGCTTCTGACTGGTCCAGATGCAACCAAAATTCCCAGTGCCCCCATGAAATGTGACCGAATGCCTCTCCCTTGTCCTCTGTTTTCTCCCTAGCGAAGTAGGATCATGTCATTCATGAACTGCACGGGTGACGCAGGGGCCTTTGTTCCTGAATCTGCCAAATGCGAGACCGTGCCATTTTGCTGTTTGTTTTTTCCCTTTTCTAGGATGACTCATGCCTGTTACAAGAACCTGTTCTTTTTGAGTAAATTATACCTTGCTGGAAGGATTTTAAAAACCTGGGCCTTTGAAGTGCCTTAGAATGGTCGTAGGAGGGCAAGTGTGGGGGGCTCAGGAGGGGCTGGCAGCTGAACGCCCGGTGGGTTTGATTCTGGGCATTTTCATCTGATACTTGTTCCTTGGAAGTTTCCTTTCTCCTAGCACGATGCAGGCAGGGGGCACTGACTGCTTTCCTTCAGCACACTGAGGTCTTTGGCCTATAATTAATCTTCACCCACTTGGGGAAAAGATACATTGTTGAGGCCAGCATGTGTCTCGTCTACCCGCTGCCCCAGCACACACGCGGGGGAGGATTCTGTTCCCGGCATTACTGTGCAGGGGTTAGGGATGGACCTGAAGCTAGCACACATCTTCTGTTGAAAGCCAGTCTCCGATCCCACAGTTGACTTTCCTGTGCCAGTTTTCTCCACTGCCCCTCAGATTCTGGCATCCTTCGTAGAATTTGGTCCCATGTTATCTGGTGGCTTAGATTCGAAGTCATGGATGGCTGGTGGGAAAGTGCCAGGACCACCTGTTGTCTTGCCCTCTTCTTTCATGGAGCAAGAGACCAGGGCCCAGAACAATTGACTGCTTCCCGTGGGGCGTTTCTAGAGGCCCATCTGGTTCTCTTCTTCTGCTCTCAGACTCTCAAAGAGAGCCCTCAGCACCAGACTTTTGCCTTCCCAGGAGAACATCTAGGATACAACAGGTGTTTAGCAAGCATGTGTTTGTTGGAAGAATGAATGGCATTAGCTTTCCTTCTCTTTGGATACAATGAAGGTCACCTCTCTTCCCTCACCCAAGTTTGTAGAAGTGTGCATTGCCGACATCACAAACTTACGTGTCCAAAACTCATCAGTTTGTCTTCCCAGACCTTTCTCTACACCCACATTCTCTGCAGAGGTTAGTCATAGCGTTCTGGGGAGCAGACCCCACACTTCTACCCCAGTGGCTGGAGGTGCCCAGCTTTTGGGTTGCAGCTGGATTTGCTGTCTTCTCTCTGCAAGGGCGAGGAGGTGTCCGTGTCTCTGCTTTGGTTATTTTGAGGAATTGCCTGGACTTTCCTTCATTAAAATAAATGGTGGGGATGAAGAAACTATTGTGGGTGAGAGAAGAGGAACCAGCCACTCCCTGTACCTTCACTCTTGAGCATTTCAGGAAACTTTCCATCTCAGGTTCCCCTGATAGTCTTGGGAACAAAGGGGAACCCAGGATCACTTAAAATGTCACGTCGTCATTCTTGGAAACCCTCATCCAGTGTCCAAGCCCTATGCGCGCTCATCAGATCCTCCCAACAGCCTCAGGATGTAGGTCTTGTTGTCCTCATTTGCGCGTGGGGAGACTGAGGCGGGGGGGGGGGGGGGCGTGAGGGGGTGGGGAGGATCTGATGAGCGCGCATAGGGCTTGGACACTCGATGAGGGTTTCCAAGAATGACGACGTGACATTTTAAGTGATCCTGGGTTCCCCTTTGTTCCCAAGACTATCAGGGGAACCTGAGATGGAAAGTTTCCTGAAATGCTCAAGAGTGAAGGTACAGGGAGTGTGTTGGAGGGAAGGGTGGTAAGTCCCAGGGAGGTGGGGGGAGTGGGGTTCTTGGGGACGGCCAACTGCTGGAGGTGCAAGTGGACAACCGTTCCCGTTTGTGTTTGGACCAAACCCCAAGCCCACGCCCGGCACATTTCAGGAACAAAGCTGGGGTTTAAACCCAGGCCGCTGGGACCCGTCTAAAAGGGACATGGTTTAGGGACTCCTGAGTGACTCAGTCGGTTCAGTGCCCAACTCTTGATCTTAGCTCAGATACTGATCTCAGGGTTGTGAGTTCAAGCCCCACATTGGGCTCCACACTGGGTGTGGAGCCTACTTTAAAAAAAAAAAGTTAGAAAAAAGGTGAGATGGTTTAAAACCAAAGGTAGGCAAATATTTAAGCACTTTTTAAACCGGCCTTGCAGATAGATGCTGGACTATGTCCAGAGCCTGGTTCTAACCTATCCTTGTCTGGAGTCGCCTTCCTGGGAACAGAGCACCAGAAGCTTCCACCGGAAGCAGTGTCTGTTACACCTTTGAAATACGAACATACATGCACTTGAGAAACGTCACAGGGACAAGTGTGTCCTGAACTGGGTTATTGCATGTCTCGAGGTCATCCTGGAGTCAGGTTTAGAGGGGAGGGTCTCAAAAACAAGAGGGAGGGACCCTTTCTGGAAGCTATGAGCCAGGGACAGAGTGTTCCTAGATATGACAGAGAAGATCGTTCTGGAACCACAGGTGACTGTGCCTCCAGACAGGCCCCTCTTGCTTTGAAGCCTTTGACATGTGGCTTTGGTGGCCTTGAGGGTATGACAGGCTGCGGTGGGAGGTACGGGCAGTCTGGAGCAGAGGGAGGGAGAGGACAGACAGACCGGGCTAGAACCTGCCCCCCCGACCCCCTACACCGGGGCCCCTGCCATGAGGCCACTGTGTGCCCCAGGAGGAATTGCTTCCCCTCTCTGCTTTTTAATCAAATGAGGGGGTGAATGTCAGAGTTTAAGGTTTTATTATTATTTTTTTTAATTCTGGATCAAGACAGTGAACATTTCCCGGCCTCCAAAAACTCCCCCTCCTCCACTCCTATCAGCTGAGCTGTTTTATGATTCGTGATTCTCCTTGACGGAGCACATTATTCTTTCAGACTCTTTCCTGTTCGTTCTAGACCCGCCCCGTCACCCGCCACATGTGGCTGCTGAGCACTTGGGGTCTGGCCTGCATGCCTTGCTTTGTGCCATGTGTATAAAATGTGCACAGGGTTTCGAAAAGTTCCTGCACAGAAAAGAACATGGAAGGTCCCATTAATGATTTAGTCTATTGGTTCCATGTTAAAATGGCAGTATTTTGGATCTGTAAAGTTTAGATAAGAATCCTATGAAAATTGGTATTGCCTGGTTCTTTTTTCCCTTTTTTGCTAGAAAATGAAACATTCCCTGTGTGTTAGCACTACTTCAGAGTCAGGACTCCTGTGGCTGTCGGCATCACCTGTGTCTGCCCTGTAGGCATTTGGTGACACGGGGAGGGGTGCTAGGGACAGTGGCTGAGGGTAAAGGTGTGAGCAAAGGGGACGGTGGCTGTGCTTTGCTCAGATGTGCTTTCTGTGGTCCTCTGCTATGGGCTAGCCTTATGTAGGCTCCTTCCCATCCAGTGTGTTGTTCCCAGATTGAGGGTCTAGCTGCCTACAGGGCTGGTTTTGCTGTTTCTGCCTCTTTTTGAAAGGTCACAGTGAAGCTCACTTCTGGGGGCACTGGTGTCCACTGTGCCAAGTGGAAAGCCCATTCTGAGGACTGCTGGAAGGAACCGTAGTGGGGAAGGGAGGGACCGATGTGACTTGGGTTTTAGGCTGACTCAGACCTTCTGGGGAATTTCTGTAGTGTCCACACCCTGAGGGGAAGTGTCAGTGCACCTTTGAGGCCTCTGGGGGTGCTGAGCATCCTGTTGTGGGGGTGGGCTGTGAGGCTTGGTGGGGCCCCCTCTACATGGCTCCACCCCCTCCCACTCCTTTGGCCCCCTGGAAGGCAGATGCTTCTCCCATCGGGGGAGCAGGTGAAGTTGCCTCTCTGTGTTTTTTTTGTTTTTGTTTTTTTGCTATAATCATTTTTGCCTCACCTTCTGGTTTTTAGATCATGTCTGCGGTATCTAGTATAGAGTTTGGGGGGGTGTTTTTTGGTAGTCTGATACATAGCTATTTTGCGGGGGTAATTTTGCTCATTTATGTTTATTGTTATGTTACATTTTTACTAGACTCTCTTATTCCGGATTGCTCCTTATTTTGGCTGTGATTTGTTTTCTGTATGCTTCTGGATTTAAGTTGGACTCTGCATAGCTCCATGTACAGTTTCCCTGTAGATTTCTTAGTGCCTTATCAAACCTCTTGTTAATCTCAATGTCCTAATGGCTAACAGACGTGAACAGGAGGTCTCATATTTCTTTAGTCACCATATATAGATAGCACACAGCAGGGGAACTTTGCACTTCCTGCTAGAGGCATCTTGAGCTGTTGGCTTCCTCCTCCTCTTCTCTCTGCCTCCCCCCCACCCCGCCCCCGCTCCCTGGCACTGGGGCTCAGGTTGAGAAACATGTCAGTTCTCTGTTCCCCTTCCTGGCCCATACGTCCAGATTGTGTTCAGTCACTGTGCTGAAGACAGACACCGATGCTTAGCCGCACAGGATGGTGGGATGGGAATAGAGAGGGTCAGAAGGCTGTTTAGTCATTCTGGGCTAGTTACACAATCTCTTCAAGCCCAACCCCGTGCGGTGGGTCTTATCTTAAAAAGAAAGAAAGCAAGCAAGCTAATATACCGAGGGAGGATTAAGTGAGATGTGTGAGGCTGCACCTGGCGTGTATAAGTTGCTTGATAAATATTAACCTTCCCTCCCCCTCCCTGTTAGTATCTTAATGGCTTGGCATGGCAGACAGTTTGTCTTTATACTGTGAAACTTGACCTTGAGTGTTCTTTTGGTTTACTCATTCTTCTTGGAGGCTTGGTGACTTTTTTTTTGGTAGTCTTTTTTTTTTTTTTTTAATTGAAGTGACATTCAGAGAACATAAAATTAGCCATTTTAAATTCTACGATTCACTGGCATTTAGTACATTCACAGTGTTGTGCAACCACCATCTCTCTCTAGTTCCCAAACATTGTCATCCCCCCAAAAGAAACCCCATCCCCATTAGCACTCACCACCTCCCATTTCCCCTCAAACCACAAATCTACTTCCTGTCTCCGTGGATTTGCCTTTTCTGGGCATTTCTTATAAACAGAATCATACAGTTTGTGTGGTCTCTCATGTCTGGCTCAATGGTTTTGATCATCCAGGATATTGTGTATCAGCACCTCATTCCTTTTTACAGCGGAGTAATACTCCATCACCCGGACAGACTATAGAGCTTTTCTGTCCACAGACATCTGGGTGGTTTCCACATTTTGGCTATTAGGAATTATGCTTCTGCAAATATTTGTGGACGAATGTCTGTGGGGATGTGTGCTTTCTTTCCTTTTGTGTAGTTCTCTAGGGATTGAGTTCCTGGATCATATTAAAGGGTTTTAAGAATTAAGTTTGCTGGGGTGCCTGGGTAGCTCAGATGGTTGAGTGTCTGCCTTTGGCTCGGGTCACTATCCTGGAGTCCTGGGATTGAGCCCCGCATCCGGCTCCCTGCTCGGCAGGAAGTCTGCTTCTCCCCCTCTCTTTCCATTGTCCCCCCTGCTTGTGCTCTGTCACTCTCTCTGTCAAATAAATAGATAAATAAAATATTTTTAAAAAATAAAATAAAAAAAAGAATTAAGTTTGCCAATGTGTGACCATGCCTGGTACCCATAGGCACTTAAGGAATGGTGGTCATTGTTTATGCTATTTTCTTGTGGATTTTTTTTTTTTTTCTGACCTTCTGATTTGTTACTCCTATTTTGGCAAATTTCTTTGTATTCTCTTTCACCATCCTGAAATTTTCCGTGTTTGCTGAAGTCTTGGGGATCCACGTAGCAAAATAACTGTTGATTCTTCGTGGCTCGGTGTTCTCAGATGAGCCACGTCACCTGCCACGCGCCTTCATGCCACAGAGATTTACTGAGTACGTCACGTGGGCCAGGCTCATGGGGATTTATGGTTGAAGTCTGTGCACCCCAAGGGCGGACAGTGGCTGTTCCTGTTCAGCTCATCAGTGGCTGATGTGACTGCAGCCAACCATGGTGCGAATGTTCACACCATGGAAATGGGCACAAGTTACTGTTCAGGACCTGTCCCTAGCACCCCCACCCCCAGCCCCTATACTGTCTCTCTACACTGTATCCCGACTTCACCCATTTCCTGATCTCCAGTCATGACTTTTTCCTCTTCTTGCCAAACCATGCTGCCACCAAATTTTTATTTTGATCATTTCTTAGTATTCTAGGCGCCAGGACTTTGTGGTGTGTTTTCTCAGCAACACTTTCATCCTGTCCCTTCTTCACGGGAACTCTGTGTTTTATTTTGTTCTTGCAGAATTTTGCTAAAGAGTTTGTGATCAGCGATCGGAAGGAGCTGGAGGAAGATTTCATTAAGAGCGAGCTCAAGAAGGCGGGGGGCGCCAATTACGACGCGCAGACGGAGTAACCCCCGCCCTTGCCCTGCCCCTTGCAATGTCACCCACCTGCTCCCCGGGGGAGGGGACCGCGGCCTCAGCCACCAGCCTGCCAGCCCACCAGGGACAGGAGACGCCGTGAGAGGCAACACGCGCCCCCCTGTCTGCAGCCCACCTCCCCTTCCCCGCTCCCCTCCTGAGTGCCCCCCCCACGCCTTATCTCCTGAAGCTTATGGAACATCTTTCTTTCATCTCCCTTTCCTTTTCCCCAGCTTTTGCTTGTTCTAAGGAAAAATCATTTTGATGCCGAGGCCACGCACCTCAGCAGAGCGGAAGCTTCTCCTGTGGTGAACCCTTTTCCTGGCCTCTCCCGCCACCAGCCTGCATCGCTGGGGGGCCAGGCCGCCGTCTGGTGTCCCTTTGCACCCACCTGCTTGGGGGAGGAGGCCACCGTGCCTGTCGCGGGGTCACCTTGACCCGCACACACGTCTATCCTATGTATCAGGCTCAGGCCACCCCCCCCAAACCCCGAGGCTGGCCCGGGGGCCCCCCCCCCGCCCCCCCCCCCATTCAGGGTTGCCTAAGCTGGGGATCCGTCCGACGGGGACGGTGCTCGGCAGTGAGACGCTCACGCCCGACTTCGACCGAACAGAAGCAAGAAAATTTGCCTTAACAGTTGCCCGGCTGTGGCATGGGCCTGCAGTCTGCAGCGGCTCCTTCCTACCCTTAGGGTTGAAGTCTCATCGTGGCACAGAGCGGGGGCACAGGTCCAAGTCCAGCGGGGATGAGGAGTCCTTCCAGTTTCCCTTCAGGGGCTCCCCCAGCGACGAGGACGCCTGGGAGGGAGGCTGGGGTGTGCGGCAGGAGTTCCGGGTAGAACTGGGGGCCGATGCCTCACTTTCGGGGAGGCCCTCTGTGCTTGGGGGGGGTGGGTGGCTGCCACCAAGCCGCCAGTGGAGCGGGTCCCCGCCCTCGGCACCAGAAGGTCTGTGGCGTTCATCCCAGGTCAGCAGCGCACGTTCAAAAGGATTTTTTTTTCCAAAGGAAGATGAGATCGGCTTTGTCCTTCGTGAGCACGGTCCATGTTGTTCTTTTTCTTCTTTTCCTTGCTCGTTTCATTTGGGGGTAGGAAATCTGTGCTGTACTGGGGTCGGGAAGAGCATCTGTCCTCAAACAGTTGACAGAAATAAATGTTTTTTTTTGTTTGTTTTTCAAAAAACAGGCTTGTCTGGTTTGTCTGGGAAAGCGGCTTTTTTGACGGGATAGAGGGAGGCCATCGTCGTATTCTGATCTAACAGGCGTTGGTGGAGCCACTGGGGGAAAGTTCCATCCGTATTCAGTCCCTTATTTCATTTTTAGCAACAGCCTGAAGAAACAGGGGCCATTTGTGTCCCTGTTTTATGGAAACTGAGGCTCAGGGAGACGGAGCATGTGCGTCACCTGAGGCCACCTGGCTAGCAAGTGCAGAGCTGGGATTCGGACCCAGGTCTCCCTGTCCACTGCCGGGGATGGGGCAGAACCCAAAATCAGAGTGGGAAGGAGTCCTCCAGCCCGCCCCCAGCCATGACTGGGTGCTAATATCTACCCCCTCTGCTTGTAGCTGTGTGGCTTTAGGCAAGTTAGTTAACCTCTCTGGGCCTCGGGTTCCCCGTCTGCAAATTTAGCAGAAATGTTGACGGCTGGGATGGGTCGAAAGGCAGAAGGGGCAGCCGAGATCAGGAAGGTGTCCCGTAGGGGCTCAGCTCTCCTTACGTCAGGCCCACCACTGGGTCTTGTTAGCTCTGCATGCCCCAGATTTTTCTGACACTTGGAACAGAGGGAGCCAAACTAGGTCTCCGGCTTTGCGGCTCGTGGGTGTTAGTTAGCTCTGGTCAGAGAACTCGGGACAATTACAGATAAGGAGAAGCCCCTTCTGGAAGCGAAGCCGGGTTCTAGGAGGGAAAATTCTGAAGGTACTGGGCTTGGTCAGAGGCATCAAGGAGGGCTTCCTTGAGGAGGTGACACCACCTGGGAACTGACGGAGAGGAGCAGTGACGTGGGCAATGGGAGTGAGGTTGGGGGGGTCAAGGGGTCTGCAGACAGAGGCTCCATGGGGATGTTTGCTCCAGGCAAGAGCAAAGAGGATAAAGCTGGGTTTATGTGTCAAGGAGCTTGGTTTGAATGTCAAGTGGCAGCTGAGGCCTTTGTGGGGATTTCAGAGGCACCTGCTGACAGTGGGAGGTCTCTGAGGGCAGAGAGAGGCCCTGAGGGTCCACGTCTCCATCCCTGTAACCAACACCCAGTAACCAGCACCCAGTAGGTATTGGGCACCATCGCCTAGAATTCCCTCCCCCAGCTCCTGTCCCTGCCCAAAGCCTGGGCCGGCCCTGAGCCCTGACCGCTGATGGAGGAGTTGTGGATGGAGCTCTGGGGACCCAAGTCTCTGCTTACATGTGCTCGGGATGACCAGCTGGTCGTTCAGCAGCTGCTCCACATTACCCAAAATCGAATGGCGGATGACAACCACCATCTTATTTTGCCCTGGATTTTGGGACTCGGGAATTTAGGAAGGGCCCAGCGAGTCGGTTTTCACTGGCAGGGGGGCAGGGGTCTCATTTGGTTGAGGTCAGATCCCCAGGCTGGACGTCCTGGTGGCCGGCAGCAGACACAGGAGCTTGTGCAGGAGCTCAGTGGGGTGTGGATCTGCGCACCCAGCGTGGCCGCCCGCTCTGGCCCAGCGGGGTCGGGGTTGTGGACCTCCTCCCCCAGAGCGCGCGTCCCCGAGGACCAGAGGGAGGTGCCTGGCCTTTGAGCCTCAGAAGTGACATGGCAGCATTTCCACGGGACCCTCCTGGGGAAGCGGTCATGAGCTCCCCAAGCTCAAGGGCAGGGGACACGGACCTCCCCTTTCAGTGGGAGGAGTGCCAAAGCTTGTGTGACCCTGTTTGTGGCCAGGCACACTGCCAGGGCTGGGGCACCCTCCTGCTCAGGGGCAGAGGCCACCCGAGGTAGGACAAGCCGACCGTTGCCCTGGTGTCTCTGTGCCCTCCGGGGAGCTCGCTGCTCCCGGCTCATCGATCCTTGGGGGAGGCTTCTGTCTCTCTGCCTTACCCCGTGCTCCTCGTGGGTGCTGACTCCCCAGGGGGCTTGGCAGTGTGGAAAGCGCTCCTCCTGCTCTCGAAGCCAGGACCGTGACCAGGGTACTTACTGTGTCAGCCGGACTGCTAAGCACAATACCGCGGACCCGAGGCTTATAGATGGCATAGATCTATTCCTTCTAGCCTGGAGGCTGCGGGTCCAATGTCAGGCCACCAATGTGGTCAGATGAGGGCCCTTCCCTGGTTCTCGAGGTGTCCTCACCGGGAAGGGGTGAGGGAGCTCCATGGGGTCTCCTTTATAAGGACGAATCCCATTCCTGAGAGCTCTACCCTCATGACCCCATCACCCCCGCAAAGGTCCCACCTCTTAACGCCATCGTGCTAGGTGTTGGGGTTCCACCATCTGCCGCTGGGGGACACACACATTCAGACTAGGCTGTGCCCTCACACATTTCTAGGATGAGTGAGTTGGACCACGCTGACACCTCAGCACGACGACTTCATATTATGACGCTTCTCTCTAAGTGGTTCGAGGAGACCATCCTTGCTCTGGGGAAGGGCTGAGCCATGAGCAGCCTCCAGCCTGACACCAAGGCAGTGACAGAGCAACTAGACCCTTCTATCCCTGCTGGTTGGTGCCACAGCCCAGGGTCCCACCATGCTAGCTCTAAGTTTGGCGGAAGAGAACACAAACCCCTCCTGTGGTGTGTTTTGGGAGGTTAGGCTGCCATGTGGATGGGGCTTGGGGGGGGGGGGGACTCCCGTCACACCTGTGCTCGCTTAGGACTTGGAGAGAAGTCGTCTCCACGACAGCCTGTGGGCCCGCCTGACCCCCGCTGTGGTTCTCAGCGCTCACGAGCCTCCCAGCCCCGAGCAGCCCGGGCGCCTCCAAGACTCCCTTTATGTTTGAGCCTAAGTTCTTAAGTCATAAAACTAAGAGAAAGACATTTTTAGGACTTAATTCTTCCCAACATTGTGCTTTAATTTCAGGCCCTTCCTTGCCCATCAGAAAAGCTCGCCCCAAATTTAGAAGATAATTCCCCTCCCTGACTACAGCTGCGTATCAGCCCTTTGCTAAAGGCCCTTAAGAGTGCTTCCTTGCCCTGGGCTCAAGTCTCAGCTTCCCAGGAACAAGGGGCCAGGAGGCCTTGTTGGTCTCTCTCTGACCAGGACTGTGCACCTCCCTCCCTGGACCCCCGATCTGGTCGTCCTTCCTTCACTCCCTCCTTCTGGATAGTGACGGGTCTCTGCTCTGAGCTGCTTCTTCTAGAAAGTCCCCCCCACCCCACTCTCTGTCTTGGGCTGAATGGCGGTCCCCAGAGATACATCCGTGCTTGGGTGTGAGGTCTTTGAGATGTACTTATGTTTTATTTTATTTTATTTATTTATTTGACAGACAGAGATCACAAGTAGGCAGAGAGACAGGCAGAGAGAGAGGCAGGGAAGCAGGCTCCCAGCCAAGCAGAGAGCCCGATGCAGGGCCCGATCCCAGGATTCTGGGATCATGACCTGAGCTGAAGGCAGAGGCTTTAACCCACTGAGCCACCCAGGCGCCCCGAGATGTACTTATGTTTAAAGATCTTCAGCCGAGACCATCCAGGATTTAGGACGGGCCCTGAACCAATGGCAGGTGGTCCTTATAAGAGAAGGCAGAGGGAGGCTTGAGACAGAGACGCGGAGGAGGAGGCCAGGTGAAGACAGATGCAGGGGCCGGAGGAGGGACGCCTGAAGCCACAGCAGCTGCCGGAGAGGCAGGCAGTGTCCTCCCCCAGAGCCACCTTTGTCTGGAGCTTGGGCCACGCCTTGATTTCAGACTTCCAGCCTCCAGAGCTGTAAGAGAAGACTTTTGTGTTGCCTTAAGCCCCCCCCTCCCCCCCCTCCGCCCCGGCACTCCTGCCCCCAGCTTCGGTGATCAGTTGTAGGAGCCCCGGGTACTTCCTCACATCATTTGCTTCTCCCCCTTCCCCAGTAACTGTGACCAGGGCCGGGACAGTGTCCCCTGTGCCTCTCACACGGTAGGCGCTCAGCCAACAATCAGTGCTCAGGGCCCTGGAGCCGGTGGGGCCCCGCCCTGCTGTCCAAGCCTACGGAGAACCCCGACCTGCTCCCACTGGGTCAGATGTTCCGTGCGGAGTTAGGCAAAGAGGCGGGGCAGGAGGAAAGTCCCGGCTTCCTCACCTGGGAACTGGCTCCCGCCTCTGGCTCTGTCCCCTGTCCATCCCTGGAGGACGAGGACATAGCTTATGTGTCTGTCTACCTAGCTGGGGCAACTGACCGGCTCCCCCACCTCCAGGGGCTTCCACTCGCTCCCCTACTGCTACTCCCTTTTAATTGTCCCCGGAGGGACAATTAAGATACCGCTAGGGAGGCTGCTGCCCAGGCTGGAGTGTTTCTGTCGCACGGCTGGGGCAGGTGTGGGATCTTGGCTCCCTCTGGTTGGGGCAGGAGGGGCTGGTGGAGAAAATATTGTCAAGGCTAAGAGCGATGCCAGTCCTTCTGTGGAGACCTGCAGGCTGTGAGCCTGGGGAGGGGGCTGGCTGGGACCTGGAATGAGGAGCCCTAACCATGGTCTGGGGGTACCGCCCTGCAGCTGGGGGATAAGGGAGAATAGAGGCTCCTTGGAACGGAGAGCTGACCCTGCCATGCGTTATTTTGTCAGCTCAAGAGAGCGAGGGCAGACCTCAATCATTCTCAGGCTGGCTGATCCCAGCAGTTCCCGAGTCTGATGTCACAGCCGAGGCCACGCCAAACCATGGCAGTGTGCGTGGGCAACACCTGATGGGATTCTACCCGTAAATCCCCAAACATCAAGGTACGGGGGTAAAATGTGCAAAGTCATCAGGCTGTGGAGCTACATTTTCAAACAAAAGAAGGGAATATATGCATACGGGGACAAGAACCGGGAGTGCCGGGAGGAGGGGTGCTGAGTCCCGGGGCCAGAGGGAGGAGGGAGGTTGTGTCAGAGTGAGACTCTATGAGTGTTTCTTTGGTATCCTTTATTTTTTAAAGGAGCTGAACAGAAGACGATGAAAGGTAGGCATCTGTGTTACGGGAGGGTAGGGGTGTGTTATGTTAGATTATTTTTTTCTATTTTCCTGTGTGTTGGGAATACAGATGTTGAGACAGATCTGAAAAGAGAATCCACAAAGCACACCCAGCAAGGCAGGCAGGACACGTCGGACGGCTCACCTGGAACAGGTGACTTCAGCTGACGTAGGACTGATGGCACAGTCGGGGAAGCCAAGGGACAAAGCCAGAAGCCTGTCAGAGCCCAGCAGGCGGATGGCTGCGCAGGGGTGTGAGTTTGGAGTTGGAAGGTCCAAACAGCGACTGAAAGGAGGCTGTTGCTGTTGGACCCACGCTGTTGGTCTGCAAGATGAAGAGGAAGAATGTTGCCAGAGGCTCCCGGCACCCTCCGCCAGGCTGACTCCCCCAAATCTGGGGGTGCTTCCTGCTTCGGGCTCTGCCCTGTGTCCTGCCCAGAAGGCAGGGGCGTGTCTCTGCGGCCGCCCAGCTCTGCCGGCTCCTGGCTCGGTCTCTGGCACACAGTCGGAGTCCGGGGACTCCTCAGCCAGTGGGTGTCACCTAAAAGGGCTTGTGTCTCAGAGGGTGTCCCCAGACAGCCTGCGGCAGAATCACGTGGCACATTTGCTAAAATGCAGGTAAAATTCCCACACCCCACTCACCCACCCGTGGCCCATGGCTTGGGGGACTGCCTCAGAGTCTTTATTTCCAGCAAATGTAGCAAGCGGTTCTTAGCTACTCTCGTGAGAACATCTCTGCCGCGGTAGAGCCTGATGATGGTTTTTCCCCGTGGTTCATCACGGGCAGGGGCTGGGCCTGCATTAGCAACACCTGGAGTGTGGTGAAGGCAAGAAGCCAGGTCCCTGGGCGGTGCAGTCACAGACCGGGACGGGGGTGGGGGGCCGGGAAGTCCGTGTCCAAACCTCAGGGCAATACACATGCATATGTGGAGGAGCGCGAATTTGTTATTAGAGAGCGAGAGCATGAGAGAGAGAGCACAAGCCGGGGGGAGGGGTAGAGGGAGAAGCAGACTCCCCGCTGAGCTGGGAGCCCGATGCAGGACTCGATCCCAGGACCCCGGTATCGTGACCTGAGCTGAAGGCAGATGCTTCACCGACTGAGCCCCCCAGGCACCCTGGGGGCCACTATTTTTGACCATAGCCCTACTCTCCTCCCTTTGGCTCAACGAGAAACTCGGCATTTCTGAAGAATTTTTGAAATAAGTTGAGAAATTTCCATTTGGTAAGTATTATTTGCCATCATTAATGTATTTAGAGAATGGAGACTCGGAATGCAAAGACCAGAATGAGCGGCTCTACCACCGGCCCCAGGCAGCTGTTCTCACATTTAGGGTACAGCCTTTCTGACTTTCACCGAGAATACACTTTATTTTCAAAAACTGAGACTATACTCTGTTGATTTTTATTTAAGATTGTATTTATTTATTTGACAGAGACAGACATCGAGAGACGGAACGCAAGCAGGGGGAGCTGGAGAGGAAGAGACAGGCTTCCCGCAGAGCAGGGAGCCCGATGCGGGGCTTGACCCTGGGATCATGACCTGAGCCGAAGGCAGATGCTTAACGACTGAGCCCCCCCAGGGGCCCCCTGTCGATGTTTCCATAACCTGCTCTTTCCAACTACTAATACACGGTGAGTGTTTTTTCACATCCGTGAAAACTACCAGAGCCATGGTGTTTGTCTTCTGCTGGATGGTTGTACAATCGTTAGTCTAGTCCCACATCCAAGGCTGGATATTTAGAGTTGGAACTGGCAAGCTGGTGAACCACCAGCCAGACTTGGCCCTCTGTCACACAGTGGGACTGCAGAGTTTGCCAATGCACAACGGCAGGAACACTGTTCCCTTGAATTTACATGAGACGGGTGACCCCAGAGCAGTGCACGACCTCCACAACCGTTCTCAGAGGCCCCATCCCAATTTTGAATAGGCATCCGTGTTTTGAAATGGAAAGATTTCACCTTGAAACCCAGCTCTCGAATGCTTTTGACAAATCCAAAAAAGATCTATCACACTGGGGTCACGTTCTTGCAGGGCTGAGGGGGTCTGGAACTGAGATGAATGTCCATTCGGATGGGGAGAAGCGTGCTTTCCAGGGCCCTGCAGCCCCCCACGCTTGGTTAATCCCCTGCTACCCTTTCACAAAAACTCCTTGATGTTAACAGTCTGATCGGTAGAAGTGTCTGCGTTTGCCACCCCAGGATGCCACTTGTAAATATTTGTTGAATGAATGAAGGGTTCCCTCTTCAGAGCCACAACAGGCTGGAAACAGAAGATGCTTCCTCTCTGTCGTTCAAATAGCCCAGATAGGGAGTTGCTATGGCAACCCTGGGACCATATTGCTTCACCAGTGATCACAGAGTATCCTCCAAGAAGCAGCACCCCCCGCCCACCCCTCCAACCCCGTGGTATTCACTTTCAGCTCGGAGAAGTTTCCGAAGGTTCCAGGCGCTAATCGCGGAAACAGGCTTGCTTTCAGAACAGAATGTTAGCTCTGAAAGGGAGCCCCAGGGATCATTTAGATCTGTGTAGATTCTGGCCCTTCCCCAACAAAGGATCCCTTTTATTGTGTATGGCCCCCTACGTCCCATATTTTGGAACAATTGTCTGCCAAACCAACTGCACTTAGGAAGCACGGATTTGTTTTCTCATTTCAAAAGACAATCACAGATGGACTGTGGGAGCTCTGAGGTCACGTCATCAGTTGAATGTCAGGTGGTTAAATAATTGGGGTCTAATCCCCGCTCTGCCATTCAGCTGCTGTGTGACCTCGGACAAGTTACAGAACCCTTCTGGGCCTCTGATTCCTCACCTTTTAAATCATAACACAGTCCCCGTCCTGTACGTTTGCCGGGAAGTGTCTGATACACGGTGATGCAGGAAACGCTCAGCAGAGAACTTGGCTAATCATGGCAGCCACTGGACCCCGAACGGCCAATACAACTTGGATAATGGACGAGAATCAGGGTGTGAGCTCAGCAGGGGTTCATCTGGGCAGCCACACCGAGGCTAAAGCAGAGTGAGTTCCCCAAACTCTCTTGCCTTAGGGTTCTGGTGTGCCGGCTAGACGTGCTCGCATGAAATTTGGAAGGTTCGGGGAACATGGGATTTGGGGTCTCTGTGACCTGTTTCCTCTTGGCCACCAAGGTCTTCGGGATAGGGGTGTCCCGTCTCTAGTTCCGTGGGCGTCTCCAGGCAGGTGCGGGGCCGTGGTGGGGGCTCTTGGCCCTAGGATGCCACTCTGAGGGTGTGTCCTGGACTCCATGGTCTCTCTCTTTCTTCTTTTAAAAAAATTTGTTTATTTGACAGAGAAACACAGTGAGAGAGGGAACACAAGCAGAGGGAATGGGAGAGGGAGAAGCAGGCCTCCCGCCAAGCAGGGAGCCCAACGCGGGGCTCAAACTCAGGACCCCAGGATCATGACCTGAGCCGAAGGCAGCCGCTTAACGACTGAGCCACCCAGGCGCCCCGACTCAATTGTCTCTTGCGTAGCTTTCTGATGCTCAGTCCTCTGGAGTGTGGCAGTTGCCCGGGCAGGTCAGTCCTGCGACATCTGGAGGTCCCGACTGCGGCCGCCGCCTCTGTAAGCATCTAATGCCTTGTCCTAACTTTCTGCCAGAAATACTTAGAATCTTTTCTACTTTCAGCACTGAGCCTGACTCATGCCGCCTCCCTGGGTCCTGACCCATCCCTGCTGGCCTCCCGGGGTGTGTGCCTGCCCTGACCTGCCATGGCGGCTCGGTCTTGACTCTCAGCCTGACTCTGATCTCCAGCTGCTGCTCACCTCCAGTGTAGACAACCCACTTCAGCCCGCTGCCTCCCTGCTCAGAGGCTTTCGGTTCCTGTTCCTCAAGAAGAACACTGCACGGGGTGGGTGGGGGGGATTGTTCCCGGTTCTTACCGCATCGATTTCTGGAATCTCTCACTTAAAAATGAGTAAGTTCAAGAGTCACTAAGGGATATTTCAAAGCTAAAAAGAACAAGACTGGCTTGAAAAGGGTGCCCAGGGTCATCCCATCAAAGGGCCTGTGGGGGGTGAACCAGTTATCCTTTATGTGCCTTAAAAATGTGCAAATTTGGGGCGCCTGGGTGGCTCAGTGGGTTAAGCCTCTGCCTTCGGCTCGGGTCATGGTCTCGGGGTCCTGGAATTGAGCCCCAAATTGGGCTCTCTGCTTGGTAGGGAGACTGCTTCCCCCTCTCTCTCTGCCTGCCTATCTACTTGTGATCTCTCTCTCTCTCTGTCAAATAAATAAAATCTTTTTTTTAAATGTGCAAATTAAACTAGTGACTATGTCATGAGCTTTTTCTTTTCTTTTCTTTTTTCAAAGATTTTATTTATCTGACAGACGGAGATCACAAGTAGGCAGAGAGGCAGAGAGAGAGAGGAAGGGAAGCAGGCTCCCTGCTGAGCAGAGAGCCGGATGTGGGGCTCGATCCCAGGACACTGAGACCATGACCCAAGCCCAAGGCAGAGGCCCAACCAACTGAGACACCCAGGCGCCCCGAGCTTTTTCTTATTAATGCTTTAATCTTTCTGAACTACAAAAGTAACAGCAATCTCGTGTAATGAATTCTAGTAGTTCAGAAGTATATATGATAAGAAGGAAAAGTCTGGAAGGAAACAGACCAAACTGTAAATGGTGGGCACCTCAACACCTGTATTCTTCCAGACTTTGTGCACATATACACGCACAGAGGCAGGCCTAGATATAATTTTCTTGATAAAAGAAATTATGTGTAGGTGAAATTGTGCATAGCTGTGAAATGTTATTTTTATGTATATTTGTGTCTAGTTCTGCAATGTGCTTTTTTCACTTAACAATGTATCAAGGGGAGGGTTCACCAACAGTTTGCATAGATAGAGCTCATTTTATTTAAATTCTCCTTCGTGTTTGAGATCGTGGAGGTAGCTTAGTTGACCAAGGTGGTCCCCGTCGATGGACACGGTGGCAGGCAGAATTCTCTGACAACTGCCAGTGACACTGGGGTATCCCTGCCCTTGAGTACAGAGGAAGGAACAATAGGAAGGGGTCTCCCTCCCGGGGCTGGGACCTGTAACCCGGTACTTGCTGATTTTAAGGAAAGGATATTTTCCTCGGTGGGCCTGACCTAAAATGGATGGGGCCTCCCTGGTGGGGACATTCAAAGCGTGAGAGGGTTTGGTATGAGGGAGATGCTCCATTGATGGGGGCGAGGCGGCCGAGAGAGGTTCCTGGCCGATGGGCAGCAAGAAGATGAAGATCTCAGTTATAAAGTCATGAGGATGCTCACCCCGGGGAAGCCCTGTGCTTGTCCGCACACCGCCCCCTTCTCCCCACGCCCCCACCAGCCCTGGAGAGGATGCCTTTTTTTTTTTTTTAAATTTTGGTAAAATACACACAACATAAAATCTACCATTTTAACCATTTTAAAGCAAACAGTCCAGTAGTATTACACTCATTCGCAACATGGTGCAACGACCAGCACTGTCTAGTTCCAGAACTTTCCATCACCCCAAAAGAACATCTACCCATTAAGTAGCCTCTCTCTACCCCCACTGCCACTCCCCTCCCCGGCAGACAACCCAGGACAGCCGACTCTACTTTCCATGTCTCATGAACCTTTTTACTTTGTGCAGGTCGGATATGCAAGCGGGGGTATGGCGCACACAGAAGGAAGCCAGCTCGTGCTCTCTCCTCCTCAAGCTCCGACTTGTGTGAGAGGCTCCACAAACAGCAGCTGAGTGTCTGCCTGACCTCTGACCCCTCCCCGCCTTCCTCTGATGTGCGGTCTGTCATCCTCACTGGGAGAGTGGCCCTCCAGGGTCCTCTCTGGGCGGGGGGCTGGGAAGGAGGCTGAGTGCCCAGGGGAATGGCACGGAGAGGTGGGGACTGTGTCCAGGGAAGCAGTCGCACCCCGTTTCCAAGGGCAGCTCTCAGCCCACATGGGGTGGCTGCGTGTTCTCAGACCTTTTGATTTGCAGAGGAGGCCCCAGGTTTGGCTATTTAAGGAAAAGGCACTGGCATCTTTTCAGAAAGCACGTTCTAGCAGTTCTGGACAGCATGGAGGGGCGGGGGCATGGAGAGGCGGGGGTGGCGGGGAGCAGGGAGCCATTTTGCCCCAAAGGCTGGCTCCTTTGCCAAGGGAACAAGTGGTACGGGAACAGCAGGTTCCACGATGAGGGAGTCTCGGAAGCCCCAGACAGACACCCCCAGCTCGGTCGGTCTCCAGGCCCAGCATGCTCCTGCCAGGCTCTTTAGAGATTCTAGAACATTCTCTTCAGCTGCCTGTGTGGCTGGCTGTTTCCATAGCACTGCCCAGCATCTAAGGAAAAGCAAGCCTGTGTGTGTTGCTTTCCCCCGAGCATCTCAAGGCCCCCTTTGGGCCCCGCACCCCCAGCCCTGCGTGACAGGGAGATGCCCCTGAGGGGATGGTTTGCTGGATTTATGTTCACCGGGAGCAGATGCTGTGGGAGGGCTCTGACCTCCCCAGCCTGGTGCATTGTGCTGATTTGGCCTTGAGGGCTGGGGCTGTTCCTGGATGAAAGAGGGAGAGACAAAAACCCCACCCACCCGGCCAGGCCTTAGGGAGCAGGCTGGGGACACGCCAGCTGTCCTAGAGCAGGGAGGGGCCGGCCCAATGCCAGGGAAGTGCTGGAGAGTTCTGGGGGGGGGGCAGCGGGTGGGGGGTGCCCTCCCTAGGGCTGCCTGGATGTGGAGGGAAATGCTGGCTTTAACAAGCCCACTGGGGCCTTAAAACCTGGCTCAGGCTTGGAAGTTTTTCTAAAAGGCTCTTCTTGACAATGGCCATCAGGCCAGAAGGTCTCCAGTCACGTTAGCTTCGGCTCTCAGGCTTCATTTCTGTGTGGGAAAGCGCTTGCTCGGGGCCTCCCATGCCGCCCAGCCGTGAAAGCCTGATGGGGAAACTGGGGGGCAGTGTGGGGAAGGGGAGCGAGAATCCTTCCCACTGCAGGAGTGGCCTGCGGTGTTTGTGACAAGCACGGCCCGCGGTCGTCTGTGAGGGTGGTGGGGCTGGGAAATACGGAGGCGCAGAAGCTATTTGCCTGGAATCCCAGAGCCAAGTAGCGAAGCTGGGACTTGAACCCAAGTCTGTCAGCAAAGGCCCCTCATCGGAGAGGCCTGGCTGACTCCCGTTCTGAGGTTGTACCCTGGGTCCTTCTCTAGGCCCTGGGCCTGGTTCACATTTCCTTGCCCATGTCCCCATCTGAGACCACGGGTTTGCCTGCCCCCCCCCACCGTCTGTCTCCCTGCTCCCCACCCCCCACACCCGTTTGCCTCCCTGTCCTGCTGCTGGCTTCCCTTCTCTGTTCCCAGCACTGGGGAGGACACCTGGGCCATAGTGGGTGCCTGGCAAACAGGGGCTACTGTTTTTGTCCTAAAATACTGGCTGTGTGATAAGGACTGGGAGGGAATGTGGGGAGATACTGAAACCTTGTGGTGATGACGCCTGTGACATAAACACTGGGGGACACTGAGATGGTTGTACACAGACTCTCCAGAGGTCCCTGGGACATCGCCAGTTATGTGCCCTACAGCAGAATAATCTTCTGTAAAGTGGAAGGGAGGGTGGGGGATGGCAGGGGAGCGGGTGCTGGGTGAGGAGGAAGAAGGTACAGATGCTGCTTGGGATAAATGACCCCCCCTTGGGGCCCCTGGTGGTGAGGAGCTGCTCTTGGGGACCCCTGGCGATGAGGACCCGGTCCTGGGGTCCCTGGTTGTGACCCAATCCTGGGGACCCCTGGCAGTGAGGACCTGGTCCTCGGGACCCCTTGTGATGAGGACCTGATCTTGGGGACCCCTGGTGATGAGGACCCGGTCCTGGGGACCCCTGGTGGTGAGGACTTGATCCTGGGGACCCCTGGCAGTGAGGACCTGATCTTGGGGACCCTTGGTGGTGAGAACCCAGTCCTGTCCTGGGGACCTTTGGCAGTGAGAGGACCCGATCTTGGGGACCCCTGGTGGTGATGATCCACACTCCACATCCCCAAATGCTCTGGGAACCCCGGGGAACCCACTGTAGAGACAGGACAAGACAGCTATTTGATTATTCATGATATACCATTTCCATTGAAAAAGGAAGAGCTCACGCCAGAGGCCATTTTCACGGTGTCCTGGGGGTTCCACTCTGAAACTCTGGGCTCCTGTTCCAGGGTTTCTTACTTCCACCCTGGGATGATCCGAGGGCCCCTTCCCTTCAGGCCCCCGTTAGCCCAGTGAGGAGGGCCCTGGGACTCCATCTCCTGGCTGAGGGCCACACACAAAGGACAGCCAGCCTGCCTGCCCAGGTCCTGTGGCCCTAAGGTGGTCCTGTCCCTTCTCTGGAGCTCAGTGTCCCCTTGGGATGAGGTCACTCTTCCTAAATGTGATGGCAGGAGACTGGCAACTTGGGGCGGTGACGTCAGGCCGCATGGAGGAAGAGTTGCTGTGTTAATTGCTACATAATCACTGGAATGTATTAAAGCTCACCCTTCCCTCAGCCCTCCTGACACCTGTGGCGCATGTCACAATGCAGAGGGCTGGGCCCACCCCCAGCAGTTCTGACTCAGCGGGTCTGGGCAGGGTGCAAGGATCTGCATTGCCAACAAGACCTCCAGTGCTGCTGCTGGTCTGACACTGGGCGGCGGGACGGGGGCAGTGGGTGTTGTCCTTGGGTCTGGGTAGAGATCCCAGTAACATCGGCGAGAACCACACACAAGCCCGTGTCCGCGAGTGCTGCCCTGGGCTGGGACATGCTGTGAACTTTCCTGCATGGCACCCCCCACCCCCCACCCCTGACCTCCCAAGCACTCTGTGGGAGAAGTATTCTCATTGCACAAATGAGGGGCCTGAGGCTCAGAGGGGCAGTGACGGACCCTGGCAGGTGACACCGATGTTCTAGGGTCCAGGTCTGACTCCAGCGCCTGGCTCTGGGCCCCATGGGGGCCACCTGTAGGTGAGCAGGAGGATTTCACATATGTCGGGAAACCCGCTGCTTCACAAATTTGCTCAAAAAGGCTTTCCTGAGTGCCCCTCTGCGTGCTGGGGATTACATGGTTGGCTCAAGTTGATTCCCAAACCAACAGAACCCAAGGCAAGGATTCCAGTGTGAGGGGCTTATGTGTGAAGTGGTCCAAGATACAGGAGCAGGGGAGTCCAGGTGAGACGGGGGGGAAGGGGCTGCGATGGGAGGGGTTGTGACCACCCTAGGCAGCCCTAGGCATTAGGGACTCAGTCCCACGGGGGACCCTGAAGACCACACTGTGTGTCTTTTCCTCCGAAGGTCAAGGCGGCTGCTGCTGGCTTTCTGCTCCCCCCGACCAGCTCAGGTCTGCTCTCAGGAGGATCGAGGCCCCCGCACTCCCTTCCCTTGCTGGTGGGCAAAGTGGTCTTGTCCACTAGGCAAGAGAAATGCACATGTCAGGGTGGAGAGCAGGTGCAAGGGGGCCGGGCTAGAGTGGCAAAAGAAAGGGGGGTGGTGTATGATCAACATATATTTTTAAAATATTTTATTTATTTATTTGACGGACAGAGATCACAAGTAGGCAAAGAGGCAGGCAGAGAGAGAGAGAGGAGGAAGTAGGCTCCCTGCCAACCAGAGAGCCTGATGTGGGGCTCGTTCCCAGGACCGTGGGACCATGACCTGAGCGGAAGGCAGAGGCTTTAACCCACTGAGCCACCCAGGCGTCCCTGGCCAACATACTATTAACATATCATTAACAAGGGGTCCGCCAAACTCTAATTCCAGGGCCAGACAGGGAGCGTGTATGAGCCAATGGTCTGCATGGGGACAGGGTCACTAACTGCCCAGGTTTGGCCTTTGAGCTGTCTGGTTTGAAAACTGAAAGACGCACGTCCCAGGCACTTCAGAATGGTGGGTCCCTCCTGTGTAGACTGTAGTACCAGGCAGAGCTGGTGCTCCCTCCAAAGTGACAGGCACCCCCCAGCTCAGCGAACTTCACCGGGTTAGGGGTGAGCCTCCATCTTGCCAGATCATCCAATATTTCAGGAAGACTCAGAAACCTGTGTTCTAGGTGAAATGTACCAATTTAAAGGGGAATAAATCCATATTTCAAAAGCTCTCCGTGGGTCCAAGCCTCTGTGTCCAGGGAGTGACAGAGACGGCTTTCCTGGTAAAGGGTGAGACGTCACGGCTCTGGTGAGCAAGAAGCCCCGAGGGGGCGTTGGATGGGGGCAAAGCTGTTTGTCCTTTGCCCTTTTGCTTTCTTGGCTGTTGTGCTGCATGGAAGGGGTCCAGGCCCATCTATGGGTTGCCAGGAGGGAGCCCTGGGGCAAGGACAGCCCTGTCTGGGTCTACAAAGCCCCCAGGGAAGGGAGCCGAACATACCTGAGTCCAGCTCCTCCTTTCACCGACAAGGCCCAGAGACGGGAAAGTCTTGTTCAGGGCCACACAGCCAATGATGAGCCCCCACGGTTCACCCCTCCCTCGCTTCCCAACCCAAACACAAGTACAAGTGGCGTCCTCCTCCCAGCCACCCCTGCCAGAATGTCTATGACAGCGTGTTTCCTTTTTGGTGGCAAGAGCGTCAGACAGGAGAGTAACAAGACATCTGGCAAGCGGGGAAGGCTGGGGAACACGCTGCTCTCGCGACTCGGGGAGATGCGCCCGATCAGAGAGCGGCTGAGTCTTCTGTTGTTAGAGGCGGCTGTTCGACGCTGTCTTCAGAAGGAGGGAGAAGCAGGCCTCCCCGGTGATCGGCAGAAGCCAGGTCTCCCAGGCTGCGCCCGCACACGGCTACTTGGAATTCCAGAAGGCTGCGGTCTCTGCCCCCGAGACGTTAGCTCTGAATCGCTTCAAACACGAGCCACCTGCCCCAGGCCCAGCGGCGCGGTGCGGCGCGGCTGCGCATGCGCGGTCGTGCAGGTCACCCCGGCCGGCCGAGTGGAGACGGCGGACTCTGGCAAGACGCGTGGTGTCCGGGCCACGGGTGGCGGGGCCCGGGGGAGGGAGTGAGAGCCAGACGAGGGCCCTCAGAGACCCTGGTCCACCCGTCCTCCGCCTTCCGTCACTGCCAGTCTGCCGGCTCCCCACCCGGGATGAAGATGCTTGCCCTGGGCTCCTAAACTCGTGAGCCCCCAAGCAGGGCCACAGCATGGCGGATGCGCACGCGAAGGGGAAGCGTCTGATTGGCCCAGATTGAGTCAGGTGACCACCATTGGTCCAATCAGCTACAGCCAGGGCCAGCGACTTGCCAGGCGCACGTCGGTCACGTGGCCAGGCTCGGACGGGGAGGCGGGGGCTGGGACACGGTCGCGGCAGATAGGCTGGGTGGGCTCGGGGACGGAGCCCCCCGCCCGCCTGTCTGTCGTCTGGCGATTCAGAAGATGCCCGAGGACGAAAGACTGCGGCAGAGTTAAGGTGAGCAACGGGAGACGAGCAGGTTTCATGCCTTGTAACTGCATGTACAGGAGCGTGCGACGTAGCAGATAGACCCTCGCTGGTGGACTCTCCGACCCCTCGCCAGGTCCCCACCTACAGCCAGAAGTTACGGGGAGGGCACCTCGGGGTGGCTGGCCCTGTCCCTTAGCCACCGCGCTGCCCGCCCGTGTCCTCAGGGATCCCCTCCTGCTCTGACCCAGGGGAACAGAGTTCCCCAGGGAGGGTTGAGGGCGAAGCAGCTTGCCGGGTCCGGGCGAACGACACTCCGCTGAAAGACTGGCTGAGAACCGCAAGGCCCGGGCCAGCCCCACGGGCACCCCCTGGTATTGACTGCACGGCAGGCACCATGCTTCGTGCTCTACCTGACTTTCTTCTGCGATGTCCATGACGGTCCTCCTCCAGGAGCCCTCCTGTCACCTACTGCGCAGATAAGGAAATGGAGGCTCGGCCAGATTAAGTGACTTGAGCCCTCTTCCCATCTGGGTAGCTTGCTGTCTCTCCTGCGTGCCCAGGACATGTGGCTCCATTATGGCTCACTGTCCATCTCTGGAGGGCAAGGACTGCACCCAGACACAGTCCCCTGGCCTGTCCTTCCCCGACCCGGACCCTCAGATCGCAGGTGTCCAGCCGTCTGTGAGGGCTCCTCCTCCCACCCAGAAAAACCTGCTGTCAGCTCCTTTTCCACACTGAGGTGCCAAGGACCGAGAGTGGCAAAGGAGTGCCCCTCCATGGGAAGAGCGATGGCTGTAGGGATGGAAACTTCTGTGGTGGGATTGCAGGCATCAGGTCCGGGAGAATGCTTGAAGACCTGCCTGCCTTGCTCCTGGAAGCTGCCCCCGGGGAAACCGGTTGTAGTAAGAGGGCTGGGGTCATAGAGAGAGCTGAATCCCAGATCTTCCATTTCTGTGCTGCTTTGATTCATCAGCCCAGCGGACACCGGCCTGCATGAATGCCCCCAGGTCTCCTGGATCTTGGGAAGGGTACCCAGTGGTGCTCTCAGCCACTGTCACCTTTCACCTTTGGACTCACCTGGAGGTCAGTACTTCTTTCCCAGTGGGTCCCAGTTGCTTTAAAAATGCGAGAAAAATTCAGGAGCAGCAGAACTTGAAACAATGCCCATCCCTGATTATCAACGGAATTAGCACCCAGAGGGGAAGGGCCAGCTGTACAACCCCCCACCCCCGTCACTGTGGTCATAGACTTAAGCATCATCTTGAAGGTGACATTTCCTCCCTCCAGCCCATATGACATTAATCTGCATGGGATGATGGCCTGAGGGCCCTGAAATTGAGTTCCATCCACTGCTCTGCCCCCCACTGGGCTGTGTGGCCTCCAGCTGACCACTTCCTCTCTGGGAGGGAGCTCGGGCTTCTGCTCCTCGCTCCTCGGAAATGACAGCTAGCAGACCCAGGTGCCCCAGGGAGGTGGTGATTGGGCTAAGTGAGCCCTGGGGTGGGGGGCGGGAGCACAGCCAGCCTCTCCTCACCACTGGAAATGAATGAGAGCTTGGGTTTCTAGAACATCGGCCTTTTCAAAAGAAACCACAACTCTGGATTTTTTTTTAATGTTAAGATTTTTGTCATACTTGCTTTTGTCATTTTGAGGTTTTTAAAGTAGAACATCCATGCCCAAAAAAGGTACTCAAATGCACCTTATCCCCACCCCCTGCCATCACTGTCCCCATGGCCACCCCCATCCCCGCTCCACTCCCTGCCAGGTCCTGATCTCTAGCACCTGGGGTGGCTTTGACAGTATACTGACACCTTGCACATGGGGTGTTCTCTTGTGTCTGGTTTCTTGCCCCCACCCCCATCCCCACATTCCATCTGAAACTCATACAGGTTTTGGGTGTAAGTTGTGAATCATTCACTGTCTGCTAACATACTGTAGTTGACGCTGTGAACTTAACACATATGTTCAGTCTCAGTAGTGCGATGAGTGTCGGGTGGTCCCGCGGGCTGGGGGGCTGGAATGGAGAGAAGTGTCCTGAGGACTCTAGCCCACACCTTTTGGGGGACACGCATGCACGTTTTTACTGAATCTGTCCCAGCAGGAGGGACTCTTGGGTCAGAGCAAGGCAAGTATTCCAAGAAAGATGGATTCTGAAATCTTCCTATTTTCCAGTGACAGAAAGCAATGAATATCTGTTTATTTTTCTTTTTTTTAAGATTTTATTTATTTGACAGAAAGAGACAGCAAGAGAGGGAACACAGGCAGGGAGAGTAGCAGAGGGAGAAGCCGGTTTCCCCCTGAGCAGAGAGCCTGATGTGGGGCTCAATCCCAGGACCCCGGGATCGTGACCTGAGCGAAGGAGACGCTTAACGACTGAGCCCCCCCGGTGCTCCTGAATATCTGTTTAAACAAGGACTCCGTTGGGGCGCCTGGCTGGCTTAGTAGAGTATGGGACGCTTGATCTTGGGGCTGTGAGTTTGAGCCTAATGTTGGGTATGGTGATAACTTAAAAGTAAACTCTTAAGGGGCACCTGGGTGGCTCCGTCGGTTAAGCATCTGACTGTGATTTCGGCTCAGGTCCTGATCTCAGGGTCCTGGGATCCAGCCCTGTACTGGGCTCCGCACTCAGTGGGGAGTCTGCTCGAGCTTCTTTCCCTCCACCGCTTCCGCGACTGGAGCGCACCACGTCTGGGCTGGGTTGGACTCGACCTCCCTTCTCCCTCATAGCTCGCAGTCAGCCTCACATGGGCTCTATCATCTTAAATGTGCACCTTTTGTCACTGTGAAAGTGTCACGTATCATAGAACACGGAGGAAACGGAGAACAGAAGAACGCAAGGCGGAGAGTTCAGCGTCTGAGAGCGAGCCCCGAGCAGGGTAGCCTTGTGTATTCTGTGTCGGCGCCCTGCCCCCCATGTGTGCGCACTTCTTACAGCCGCTGATACCGCTGTCCGTACATCACATGGCCTGCCTTTTTGACTTAATCCTGAGCGTTTGCCTGTTACTACGCGGCCTTCCTATCCAGCTACAGTTGGTCTTAGCCTCAGTCAGTATTTTTTGGTGGGGGGAGGTGTTTGTCCAGTAATAAAAAGGCACAGAGGAAGTAGTGTGGTTGTTTTGTTTTGTTTTTTAAGATTTTATTTATTCGAGAGAGAGAGAGGGCAAGGGCAAGCACAAGCGGGGGGGAGGGGCAGAGGCAGAGGGAGAAGCAGACTCCTCACTGAGCAGGGAGCCCGACTCGGGGCTTGATCCCAGGACCCTGAGATCAGGACCTGAGCCCAAGGCGGACGCCTAACCGACTGAGCCACCCAGGTGCCCCGGAAACTGGTTTTAAGGGCATGAAGTCTGCGGACACGTTGCTTGGATTCAGAATCCAGCTGTGCTCATTGCCCATGACGTCACCTCTCCAGGCCTCAGTCAGCCTCATCTGGAAAATGGGGATAATACATGGTGCCTGCCTCCAAGGTTGTGCGAGGTTCGTGCTCACAGAACGTGCCCGTGTGCCTCCCCAGAACTCAATGTCACACAGGACCTGGGGACTGTTTTGTAAACCATTTCACGGTGATCCCCCTGTTTCTCTGCATCATGTGTGGGGCACAGTTTGTGGCTCTCCCAGGGATCTGGGTGTCTTGTAAGGAGAAGCAGGGACTCTCTTTTTAAGATTGTTTGTGGAGCAAAATGTCTTATTGGTTAGGCGTAGTGTCTTCCTCCGATCCAAAAGCGACGTGGGTTTCTGCCCCCTGTGGCACAGAGTCTCACTCCGGGACCAGAGGTCAGGCAGGCTTCCTGCCCAGCAGAAGAGGTTTGGGTTTCCTGAGGTCAAGGTTCCTCAGTGGGGAGGAGTACGCTGGGTGGCTTCTCATCGCCCCTCAGGGGCCTGGACCAAAGGGGACGGAGGCAGAGTGGAAGCTTGCATTGCTGTGGGGCTGTGAGTCGTGCACCCCTCTTCTGACCCAGAGGGCTCATGTCTTCTGCCCGCAGCCTTGGAACTGGTGGGCCAGCGCATGGGCTGGCACGCAGGGGAGTCTCTGCTTGTCCACAGTCCCTGGGCCACTCCGTGGTCCTCCCCAGCATTACTTCAGGGACTGTACAACATTCCCTCATTTTGCTTTCTGTCCCTCTTAGGACCAGTCTTCCACTGTCAGAAATACAGGTTATTTCTGACCTTTCCCCTATTTATGCAATGCTGCAGGGAGCGGTCTTGGAGCTGAACTTTGCTCTCATGTGACTATTTCCATGCCGTAAGTCAGAAGTCGAAGGACAGGACCCCTGCTATTGGCCCATCGTGCCTCTTGATCCCATCATAGATTGAGGCCTAATGGATCGGAGCTGCTGGGGTAGTGCCCACCCCATTTGCCATGAACCCCTAGAACCGTGTCAGCCTTCCCATCTTCCCGATTCCCCCTGGGGAGCACCAAACACACCGAGCTGTACAGGGAAGTCATCCCTCTGACGGTCACCAGACCCTGAGCTCTTTGAGGGCAGAGACGTCCTTATTCTTGTGTCCCTAGGACCTGGCACATAGTAGGTGCTCATCCCGTGTTGGCTGAACCTCTCTGGGGCCTCCAAGAGATGCCGAGACACCATCCTTCTCGGTACTGAGCCCGCTGGCTCTCTCTGACCATTACTGCACGCTAAGAGGCGTTCTGAGTGTCGCGAAATCACATCTCGTGTGAGGAGCCAAACAGGAAGACAAAGGAAAGCTAGGACCTGGGGTGCTGCCCAGAGCCAGCTCCTTGACCCCCTAAATCATCCCCATGGTGGGCATCTGGGAAAGGCTGTTAGAGCCTTTCACTTCTACTTTCTGTTGAGACAGAATATACCCAGAGCAGTGCACATACGTGCACTGAACACAACTGGGTTGTTGCGCTGAGATCGACCTGACCAGCCACCTGGCCCTGCCTCGTGTCCCCCGAGCACCCCCGCAATGCTAAGCATCATCCTGGTCCTAACCACGTGGATTCATTGTCCTGCTTCCTTATGCACACACACACGTGCGTGCACACACAATCCACACATGCACACACACACCTGGTGTGCTCGTTCGTGTCTGGTTCCTCTGGCTCAGTGTGATGTTCGTGGGACCCGGCTCTGCTGCCATGTGCACTGGTCACCCTCCTTTGTTCTGGGTGGTTTTCTGCCCTGTGGACAGATCACTTCTTTTTCTTCTCACCATTCAACCTTTGATGGGTATTGGGGTCATCTTCAGGGTGAGTTGTGCTGCTAAGAACCTTCTAGTACATGTTTTTACACATGTACCCATCCTGCTGAGTGCGTCCCAAGGAGTGGAATGGCTCGTGTGCGTCTGAGTTCAGCTGTAGGGGAGACTCCCAGAGGGTTAGGCACTGTTTATCCAACGAACCGCTTTCTGGAATCGAGGAGTCGGGATGGGTAAACAAAGGCAGGGCCACAGTCAGGGCTGGCGTCGTGGGTATTTGGGTCCCTGCTCGAGGGGGGCCTGCGCTCGGGATTTGATTCTCTGTGGCAGCTCTCTTGAAAGTCTTGATAATTTCATCTTTTCGTTTGTGTTTTGTAAGTGAAGCGTGATGGGGACAGCGGAGCACGCGTGGGGTTTGGTGGCCTCCCGGCCCGCGCCATCCCCTGGCTGTCCCCAGTAACCAAGGCTGCTTTCCACTGACTCATCCAAGGGCGTCCTTTGCCCCAGGGAAGTGTCATTAAATAATAAATTAAAAACACCACGACAGGTGGGGGATGGGGGCTGCAGAAGAAAGGAGAAAGGTTTTTCCTGCCTTTGAATGAGGAGGCACAGAGTTTTCCTTTGCCCTGGGGGCCGCTGGCCAGAGTTCATCGCACACTCACCACTGCCCCGGCCCTCTGCCAAGCACTCCGCACACGTGACCGTGACCGCATTGAGCCGCTCGGCACCCCTGCGAGCTCAGCCTTACTGTCCTCATCCCCCTTCCACAGACAAGGAGACAGAGGCGGGGAGCTGGGAAGTCACCCCACCCCACCCCCGGGGGGCTAGCGGGGAAGTGGGCCCTGGGCAGACTGGAAAGCCTGTGCTTATTATGCCCCCAGGGTACCCGGCCCTCCTGCAGGTCAGGGTCCTCTCACCAGGGCGATCCTCTAGGGGAAGCAGAAGAGCCCTATGAAGAAGGCCCTCCCCACCCCCAGCCTGGAGGACAGCCAGGGTGGCATCGGCAGAAGGCCTGGCTGCATTACGGCTGGGGGGCTGGGAGTTCCCCCGGGGCTGGAGAGGGGACTGTGGGAAGGATGGCAGTCTTGAGGTGGGGGGGGGTCTTCTGCGGGACGCAGCCCGAGAACGGGCAGTGGCCATTTCAGAGCCGGGAAAGCTTTGTGAAATGACGGTGAGGTCACGACTCCTGATGGAGAAGAGGTCGGGCTGGAGGCGCCTGGCTGGACACTGGGCCTTTGTTCCCGCAAGGACTGCTGGAGCACTTTGCTGTAATCGTAGCTGAGAGGAAGGAAGCGAACAAGATTTATCTCCCAGAGGCTTAGCGACTTCCTTTGGAGAGGCCCCTGTCTGTCCCGCACAGAGCTCTGAGTGCCCCCCAGAGAGCGCTTTGCCATGAGACATGGGAGGGCCAGGGATCTGAGAGTCTTAGGAAACGCGTATCCATGCGTGCTTGCGTGTGTGTGCGTGTGTGTGTACATACGCGAGTGCCCACGTGTGCATGCGTGTGCAGCTTCTTTCCAAAAAGCCATTTTCACAGACACCTGTGTTGTCCACCATCCCGGCCTGCTAATGAAGTTTTATTTGTTCATTTGGTTGGTTGGTTTTTGAACAAGAGGAGAAGGAAAATGACAAGACGCCGTAGGATTTTCCCTCAATCCGTAGCTCCGCTGGAAACGGACTGAAGGTCTGAAGGTCGGGTTGAGGACCTCCCTCCCGGAAGGGAGGCCCTGGGGGCGGGTGGGGGGAGGGGGAGTGGGCAGGAAATGGTTAAGCCCCTGCAGCCCTGGGGCTCTGGAATGTGTCTCACTGCAAGTTTCAAGGCAGGCTTGTTCTTTGCCAACTGCTGACTCTGGTTTCTGCTTCCACACGGAAGCTGGGTGGGTGCCGCGGGACACTGACCCCTCAGCAAGATCTGGTTACACGGGGACTGGACGCTTGACCCAAGCCGGGCCGGTCAGCGTCTCCGTCCCTGGAAATGGCTGGCAGGATGGAACCTGGAACAGATGAGATTAAATCTTGGGTGAGGCCATCGTCCTTGTGTCTCCCTTGAGGAGGGGCATAGGGGCCTTCTGGGCTCTTCTTGGTTTTCCAAGCCCTGGTTCCGGCCTTGTGAGATCCAACCACAGTCTCGCCTTGGGTTCTCTGAGACACCTCCTGCTCCTTCCAACAACTCTCCTTCGGTGATTTGAACTTCCTGAATGGTTTTACACAGGACCGGCTACATAATGTGCAGGGTTCAGGGCAGAAGGAAACTGTGGCTCTTCTTGTTCAAACATTTACAAGGACTCCAAGGTGGCGACAGCAGAGCTGGGGCCCCGTGTGACTGTCCAGGTTACGGACTGCCTTTTACCAGCAGCTAAAGGAACCTGAGCAAGACAGACCTGGTTGGAAAGGTGTCTTCCCACTCAAAGGAAAGGGGTTTCAGAATCCTCCTAGAACTTCAGGGGGCCGGGGAACTGCAGAGGACAGAAAACGTCCAGGATGATTACAAGGAGGAAAAGGCATCCCCGGGGGCAGATGTCTGGCAGGGCGGAGAGCAGCCCCCGCCCAGGCTGGGGGTGGGTGGGTCGGTGGAAACTGGGAGCAAACGCCAATGCATTCCATATTACTAGGGCACATGCAGACAGAGTCCAGGGTCCAGGGAGGAGGGCTTGAGCACAGAGCACTGCATTCCAAGAGCCCCAGAGGGGGCGATGATAGGTGCCTAGCAGGGGAGAGTTGGGTCTGGACCAGGTGAGAGCAAAGAAAAGGTTCTCTTCGCCCAGGGCAGCCTAGGGGCCCCATCAGCAGCACACATGGGAGAGCCCCAAAGTGCCCTTGTGCCTTTCCGTAAGGTCTCTGCATGGCTGCCTTTTGGTGCCAACTGTTGGTCTGAAAAACTGAGGAGCGAACTGAACCCTGTTCTTTCTCCGTCATGGGTTCGTATAGTCCCAACCCACCGGAACCCCCAAAGGCCTCCATCTCCAAATGCCATCAAACGGGGGTGGGGGTAGGGCTTCAGCAGATGCACTTGGAGGGGACGCCGACTTTCCATTGGAAACACTCGTAACTGTGGGTTTCTCCGTAGGATCTGGCTACGTGTCCTGACCCCGTGGCTGCAGTACACCTTAGCCAGGAATACACCCCCGTGCTGGAAACGGGCATCCTTCTAGCAAACCTCTGCGGTGAGATGGTCCTGCGGACCCTCGACATAAGGCGTGTGGGCGATTTCTTGCCTTCTGTTTCTGAAGGGAGTCCTGTTGCTTTTATAAGAAACAAATAAATACACACGAACACCGCTGAGTGAACATGCAGCCAAGACGCCGCGTCAGCGATGAGATCAGGGCTCGTCCAGCATCCGCTCCCCCGGGGGGCTTCCTGCCTCCCCTGGCCCTCTGTCCATAGTCTCTCCCGGTGATGAGGGTGGCGGGACCCTGCCTGCCTCTCTCCCGCAGCCCGGAGATGGCTGGGGTGTCCCTGGGTGGGGACCAACTTTGTGCCCAACAAGAAACCAGGACTTCCAAATCCAGAGACAAGATTTCGAGCTGTTGAGGAAGGTACCTCCAGGGACACTGGCCACCAAGGTCCCTGGGCATGTCTGAGGACTTCCTCTCAGGAATGCAGAGGCAACTGGCCTTTCTCTTCCTGAAGGGTCACTGTTGGCGTCACATTCTCTGTCCCAGTGACTGCCCTGCTTACACCCATGAGCGACAGTCAGAAGGAAGGGATTTCAGCACCGGAGTGGCCAGGAAGGACACTTGGCTAAAAATGCCGACCTGGCAGCCCCGAATGCCCATGAATTTGCAAGTTGGTGACATTTGGGGGTTTCTTTGTTCAAGTTCCAGCTTGTCTGCTTGGGGCCATGTGTGTGTCCAGACTTCCTGGGATGGCCCTAGGGGGCCTGGTTCCTGCACGACAATGCCGCCTCCCCAGCGTGGGGAGGAAGTCGTGGGGACACAAGCCCACGGTGGAGAGTGGGAGCAGGCAGCCTGCCAGACCCGGGGTTCCACAGGGCGCAGGCTGGGAGACGCGGAGGGCAGAGGACTCAGTGGTCCGAATGAGGGCCCCGGCATCAGACAGACTGTGTCCCCCAGCTGCCTCAGCCTCGGAAGCTGGGAAAATCACAGGACCACTCTGAGCATCTGTTTCCTCATCTGGAATGTGGGGATGGTAGCTTTTCCCAGCCCGGGCTGCTGCTGGTCCATGACCGCGCTCTGAATGCCAAGAACACAGGTAACTCTGACGGAGTTGTCCATTTCACAGATGAGGAAACAGAGTGAGGAAAGCAAGTTTTCCATTTGACTGAAATCGCGTCCAGGGCTTTGGTGTTGAAATGAGAGCAACTACCCACAGCCCCAGCTGCAACCCCTTTCTGACCTTTGAAAAAGTCAGTCATAAATCACCAGCCACTGTGGTCCACGCGTGGTCATCACGGAGTCGGCCGGGGTGGGGGATGCCAACTCACCACCACTCTCGGACGGTCGAGGGGCGAGTGGTGGCTGTTTGCAGGGTGTGTCGAAATGAGCAGAGACAGGGGAATAACAAAGGCTGTGCTCTGGGGAGATGAGAGCCAGTGCGGCTTTAAGAGCAGTCCTTAATGCCTAGAACATGGGGTACGTACTCCCACCCCCATTTTACAGTTGGGGAAACTTAGCCAGTTCGAGAAGTGGCCTGGGCACACAGCTAGGGGTCTGCAGCGTGCCCTCGCCCCTTACCCGGAGGCTCTACCGTCTCCAGTCGATGTGCGTGCGTCGCAACCAGCCATCCGACGCTGCGGGCCGACGGCCTCTGCCCTTACATTTCAGTGACTTTCCATCCTGTTCATGAGCTGGACTGGCTTCTCCTTTCCTTATGGGATCTTTCTTTCCTTCACCGCGGAGGGCTGTGGTTCAGTTCACAGATTCCAGAAGCAAATCCCAGCTCAGACATTCTTGTGGGATTTGGAGCAGGTCGGATTTTCTCTGCCTTGGTGTCCTCGGAGGTAATGAGAGGGGGCTAATGCCTGAGCCGGCCTCACGGAGCTGGGGCCTGATTCAATGATCCACGCTGGCGACAGGCTCAGAAAAGGACTTGGCACGTAGGGAACGCCACTTGTGTGCTCGGTCGGAGTACTTTTTAAAATAGCAACATCCATATTTGCTCAAAGAACAGACTTTGGTTGGGAAATTCTTGTAATTGGTTCCTGGGCGACCAGACACGTGCTGTGCTCTGCTTGGAACCGGGAGACCCAGGCTCCAGCCGTGGCCCTGCCCGTCGTCGCTGTGTGACTTGGTGCCAGTCTCTAGATCTTTCCAAGCCCCGATTTCTGAAATTAGGCATCACGTTTCCACACCCGATTGCTAGGAGCATCCCAAGAAATACGGGCTCGAAAGCAATGGCTGAATCGGAGCCTCCTTTTTTTTTTTTTTTAAAGCAGTGAATCTGAGGTTCACGCCACCAAGGAAACATCAGATTGTGTTTCTCGGAGCCTGGCATGTGCCTCCGTTAGAAAGCCCTCGGAGCTACCAGTAACACGGCCTCAGAAGTCACAGCTGCTGGCTTTGCCTGTTTCCTTTTGCCTCCAGGGCTGCCGGGGGTCTGGAACCATCTTCTCCACGGTAGGGTCAGCGGCCATATCCAGAGGGCGCCAACAACGTTCAGCCCTGACAAATGACAGTGTGCCTGTGCTCTCCGAGGGCCGCAGTCCCCACTGCCAGAGCAGGAGGGCTTGGCCCACTGTCCCCACTCTGGGGCGTCCCGTGACTCTGCTGAGCTGGTGGCTCAGGCCAGTCTGGGTGGCCTCTCGGGCAGGCTGGGCTCCCTGAGGACCGAGTGTGCTTTCTTTTTTCTTTTATTTTCTTTTTTTTTTAAAGATTTTATTTATTTATTTGACAGAGATCACAAGTAGGCAGAGAGGCAAGCAGAGAGAGGAAGGGAAGCAGGCTCCCTGCTGAGCAGAGAGCCTGATGTGGGGCCGATCCCAGGACCCTGGGATCATCACCTGAGCCAAAGGCAGAGGCTTTAACCCACTGAGCCACCCAGGTGCCCCTCGAGTGTGCTTTCTCAGGGGCATTCAGTCCGGCCTGCTTGTGCTCTTAGCTTGGCCGGTGCAGCTGAACAAAGATGGAACCAGGGCCATGGGGCCAGTGAGGGTGCGGGCAGGGAGGACGGGGGCTGGGAGGAGCAGGAGAGGGGGAACCTCCACCCACCCACCCCACCCCTGTGGCCCACGTGGTGTTGAGACGCTTCTCTGCCCAGACAGGCCACTGGCCGGAGGCTGCCACTCCCTGCTCTTGCCTGGGAGAGGGGGACATGGGTGTGAGGACTCAGCAGCCGCTGGGGCATCTCTAAGGGAGGGCTCATTCATGTAGCCTGGGGACCCCCCCGGCCCACCGGGACCTTCCTGAGGTGCTTCTGGGCCAGTGGTCAGCAATTCCCAGGACCTTTGTTTTTCCCGTCTAAGTAAGGGATGTTTAGGACTAACACAAAAAGTGAGTCATTGAGGTAAGCATTCTAATTATTAAGTTGTCGTCCAAGGGATAAGGAAAAAATATTAACAAAAGCGTATGCATGGGCCACCCAGCTGGCTCAGTCTGCGGAGCATGTGACTCTGGGTCTCGGGGTTGTGAGTTCAAGCCCCATGTCCAGTGTAGAGATGACTTAGATAAAACTTCAACAGAAAGTACGGGCGTCCTTCTCTCCTTCCATCTGATGGCTGCACGGACCAGCCAGCTCAGGTGGGGATAGTTTGGATCAGGTAAATGGCTTACGTTTCTGAGAAGGGACACAGTGACAAGATGCATGTGACGGAACAGAGCTTAAAAAGGCAGGACAGGTGGGAGAAGGGTGGGACTCTGGGACAGAGACGAGCGCAAAGGACACTTGTCACACTGTGGCCACCATGTCTCCTGAATCCCATTCCTGTTCGCGGGGACACACCCAGCAACTTGAACTCTGAGCCAGTTCAGATCCCTGTGGGAAGCAGACCCCCAGCTGGAAGACACTTAGGGGGTGTGACACCCGTGATGGATCCGGGGGGACGGGAAGGAGGAGGTGGAAGCCTTGTGCCCAACGTGCGGGTCTGACATTGGAGAGGGGAGAAGCGAGGGGAGGCTCAGGCTGCTGCACAGCGAGGAAAGTCTCGGCCAAGCCTTGGGGAGCCCCACGCTGAGTGAGAATGACTGTGCGGGGGCAGCTGGCGTGAGCTCTCCAGGCCCGCTTGCAGGCAGCTGAGATTTCTTGGAGGTCACAGGCTTTCTTCCTCCCAGAGAGGAGATCTGACGAGCATAGACTCCTCAGAGAAGAGCCAACCGCAGGCAGACCTGTGGCGGGTCGAACGGCGTCCCCCACCCCTGGAAGACACGTACGAGCTCTAACCCTGCTGGGACCTGGGCGTGTGACCTTACTCAGAAAGAGGGGGTTTGCTGACGTCACAAAGGATCTCAAGATGAGCTCATCCTGGATCAGGACAGGCCCTGAATCTAGTGACCAGTGCGTCCTTCCAGGAGATAGAGGAGAAGTCACAGATGTGGCCGAGGCCGTGGCATGGAGGTGGCCACCAAAAGCCAGGAGAGGCCCAGAGTGGATACTCCTCCAGACCCCTGCCAGCGCCTTGACTGGGGACGTGGTCCACTGGGACTGTGAGAGATGGTGTGTGTCTGAGTGTTCCCTGGATGCTGGCCCGAGCCACCGTTCCTGACAAATTCAGACGTTCTGGGACCAGTCCCTGGAACGCACGTGTTTCACCACTTCCCCAGGACGCTGACTTTCAAGCATGTAGGACTACGCGGGTTTCTGTGACGGTCCGGGCTGGGCGGACAGTGGTCTCTGAGGGAGTCTGAGTCCCCTCCTGATGGAGGCAAGGAAAACAGTATCCACAATTTTTTCTAAAGATTTTATTTATTTATGTGTCAGAGTAAGAGAGAGAGAGAGAGTGCGCACAGGCAGAGTGGCGGGCAGAGGCAGAGAGAGAAGCAGGCTCCCTACTGAGCAAGGAGCCGAATGCAGGACTCGATCCCAGGACTCTGGGGTCATGACCTGAGCCGAAGGCACCCATGTCACTGACTGAGGCCCCCAGGCCCCATATGCACGCTTTTTGGGGATCTATTCTTTGCCACGTCCTGGGATAGAAAGCCCCGCACTCATGAGCCTATTTATGTATTTATTTAAAAAAAAAAAGATGTTATTTATTTGACAGAGATCACAAGTAGGCAGAGAGGCAGGCAGAGAGAGCAGGGGGAAGCAGGCTCCCCACTGGGCAGAGAGCCTGATGTGGGGCTCGATCCCAGAACCCTGAGATCATGACCTGAGCCGAAGGCACATGACTGAGCCACCCAGGCGCCCCTCATGAGCGTATTTAATCCTGAGAACAGCTCCTTAGGGCAGCTCTTAGTCTTACCCCATTTTACAGATGGGGAGAATGAGGCTCAGGAAGACAAAACGTCTTACCCGGGGTCCCACAAACACATGGCAAGAACGGGATCCCAGCCAGCTCTGTGACAACGCACAGTACCCCCCAGCCCACGCCGTCTGACTGCATCCCTTCCCTGGGTCTCGGTAGGTGTGGACAAAGCTCTGTTCAGGCAGAAGCTTCTCGAACGTGGCTGTGCCTGTGAATCAGCTGTTCAAAACGCAGGTTCTGGCTCCAGGGGACGCGGACGCCGTTGACCCCCGATCTGCAGGGGTTAGCCGCCATCTGCTGGGTCCATCGGCAATGACGCATAAGGGAGAGACCAGGGGTCGCGGGGGAGGTGGGGAAGGGTCAGGCCACAGGCAAGCCCATTCTGTTTTCCAGCCATTTTAGCACCTGGATAACAGACCCCACAATCGAATTAGGGAGCCTGGCATTGAGCAGAGCTGAGTTGATGAGCACCTGCCAGCGGATTTCTCTGAGCCTTCGCGGCGGTCCAGCTGCCTCGTTCATCTCATTAGGCACCTGCTTAGAGAATTACCATCCCTGGCAATTCAGTTGGCCCCGCCTGATGGGGGTGGAGGGGCTCACTCCACGCCAGCAGCAGGTCAGGTCACTGAAAACAGAACGGGGCAAACCTGGTGGGGTCCTGCTTTACAAAACTGTGCCCTGGGGCACGTTGGTGAGTGAGCGCCCTTGTGTGACTCCAACCCCCTTCTCTCGAGGCAGGCGTGGAGAACCAGCCAGTCCAGGGTGAAGTCATCCCAGGTCTGTAGTAGCACAAGAGACACGAGCGTTCTGCAAAACAGTGCATTCCATTTGTCACTTTAAAAAAAAATCTCCTTTTCCTAAGACTTGGGTGTTGAAACGCTTACTTGATGAAACAGAAGCAAGGATAGACCATATTGTGGTTCTTTAATGTCCTTTTAACATTGTAGCAGCCCCTGCTGTTTCAGCTGGCCTATGACATCCACGAGTCTGGAAGCTCAGCATCAGGCCATTTGTGTAAAGGCGTGTGTCCAAGAATGCTAAAATGCAGGCTTGTGCGTACACGCAGAGGATGGGGAGCAACCAGAATGCGTGTGTGGAGGGTTTGGCTCAATTTTACGGTCTCAGACAGCGGCATGTTAGGAAAATAGAGGGTCGCGTGAGCCCCAGGGTGGGACGTGTTGTTCCAGGGAGAAAGGAGACAAGGTGCGTCATGGGCTGTCATTGACTCCTGGTGTGTCCAAGGGGTGTGGATGCCTTCGGATGTGGATTCACACACCAGCTCTGGGAAAAGCCCCAGAAAAGCTTCTGGTCGCGGCTGCCTTTGGGGGAGCAGGATTGGGAACGGGTGTCCAGATTTCCCTTTTATTATATCCTCACTTAGGACCGTTGGAAGTTGTGACTGTGTTGGTGTGTGAATGCTTGAAGTGCGACAATCACGCTAGTCTGAGGTCCGGGAAGGAAATACCCAGGCTGAGGCTCGTGACGTGGGGTTTTGCTGCTTTATACCTGGGCAGAGCAGAGCTGAGGCTCTCCCGGCCCCCGCGGGCTGGTACGGATGAGGTTGTCAGAGCACGAGCAGAATTTGGGCCTGCACTGCTTTAAGGCTCTGGTTCTTAGGCCGAATCGCTGGGCGGGTCCCTTCCCACAGTCAGTGGTTCCTGACCTCTGCGGGGGTGGGGGGGGAAGTGTCCGCTCTCCGCACAGGCTCCCGGTGCTATGGGTGCTGCTGCCTCGGGACCCCGCACTGCGGACCGAGGCTCTGAGGGCCCCTACCCTGGTGTTGGGTTTTTCTCTCCCCCACGTGATTCGCTGGCCCTGCGCAGAGCGGCCGGTAGCAGGTGCGGGACTCACCAGGCTGTTTCATGGTTAACCAGGAGAACAAAACAAGGATTTCCGCTGAGGCGGCCCCTGACCCGAGCACCCACACCTAAGCCGCACCCAGACCAGCAAGGCGGGAGCCCGTCAGCGTGGCCTCAGCCTCCGGCAGTTGAGAAACACTGCAGGCGCGCTTTTGAGTGTGGCTCGTGCGTCATGTCCCCAGGCCGCCGTGGCCCAGGACCCCCAGCTGCGTGGCTGAGACACGGCTCTGGGGTCCTGGAGTCCGAAATCAAGGTGGCTCTCGGCAGGGCTGGTCCTTCTGATCTGTCCCGGGGCCCCCTCCCCCTGCCTGTAGACGGCCACCCTTTCCCCCGTCTCCTCACATCATTCTCCCTGTGTGTTTCTCTGTGTCCAAATTCCCCCTTTTTGTAGGAACACTGGTCCCATTGGATTAGGGGCCCATCCTGCCCCAGTGTGACCTCATCTGAACTAAGGACATCTGCAATGACCCTATTTCCAAATAAGGTCACATTCTGAGTCTGGGGGTTAGGACTTCGGTGTGTGAATTGGGGAAGTAGAATTTAGCCCATCGGGGCCCCTGGGTAGCTCCTTCAGTCAAGCCTCTGACTCTTGATTTCGGCTCAGGTTGTGATCTCAGCGTCGTGAGATCGAGCCCCATGTCTGGCTCCACACTGGGCATGGAGCCTGCTAGAGATTCTCGCTCTCCCTCTGCCTCTGCCCTTGCTCTCTTGCTCTCTCACTCTCTCTCAAATGATTCTTAAAAAAAAAAAAAAAAAAGGATTTAGCTCATAACAGACTGGGTATGAAGTCTGGTTTTCAAACTGTAATATGCAGTAACTTACTGGGGGACCTTCTTAGGACACAGATGGTGATTCAGTAGGTCTGGGGCGAGACTAGGGACCCAGCTTTTCTAACCAGCATCCCAAGACTGAGGATCAGATGACACTAAGGGCTTTCATTAGTTGAATTGTGGGTATAAGGGGGTCCTGTTTCACAAAGAGATGCAGATGGCCCTATGTAAGGATGACTCTGGTTTCCTTCTAAGTACCATGAACAGCAGGAAATACGGCAAAACGTTAACAATTGTTCTATCTAGGGAGTGGGTATAAGAGGATTTGTTTTATTCTGCTTTATCTTTTTTTTTTTTTTAGATTTTATTTATTTATTTGACAGATCACAAGTAGGCAGAGAGGCAGGCAGAGAGAGAAAGGGAAGCAGGCTCCCTGCTGAGCGGAGAGCCCGACGCGGGGCTCGATCCCAGGACCCTGAGATCACGACCAAGCCAAAGAGGCTTTAACCCACTGAGCCACCCAGGCGCCCCTGCTTTTTCTTATGTTAAAGTTTTTTCTTAAATGAAAAAAAATTTTCTGCAGGTGAGTCTAAGGGGGCAGTGGGGGCTAAGTACTTCTGGAAATGGATGGATGGGTGGATGGAAAGACAGACGGATAGATGGACGGGTGGGGTGTGGGGGACCTTATGAGTGCGGTGTTGGTTTGCAGGGGCCCCCCCGTGTGCTCCGACTGGGAACAAGGGCTTGGCACACTAGCACCTTCTCCACACGGGTACCTCATTCTTCCCCCACCACCCCTGCCTCTTGTTTCCCTGAGCATCAGCTTGGGGAGGTATCGGGACTGGGAAGGCCTTCTGGAGCCCCCCCCCCCAATCCCCTGCCGCCTGCTTCACTTGCTGGGTGGGGGGAAGGGACACTTGATATTTCTGTGTCCACACCCTTGCACAGTGTCCGGCACACAGCGGCGGGCACTCAGCAAATGGGTTGAGTGGGTGAATGATGGCACACTTACTCCAAGGACCTGGGCTCCTCCAGAGAAGCCAGGCTCGGGGACCTGGGGTCTGAATGCCACCAGCGCTGTCCAGTGAAAACAGGATGCTGTTTCCCATACAGGAAGCCCCACACCAGAGCCCCAGTGATCTAGTAGCTGCACTCTAAAGTGTGAAAAGAAATGGGCAACGTTAATTCTAGTTTCTGTTCAACCTGATATGGCTGATATTATTTCCACATGTCATCTCTGCTTTAAATTTTGGAGAGGTAGCGCGAGGGAGAGCTTTGTGGTCAAGGACTTGCCCTGTATCTTGTTGGCATGGGAGCTGCATGCCTCGACATGTGGGATGAAGGGACGCGGATCCTACCCACACATCATGTCCATTTCCTTGCTGTGACACCAGCAGTAATTTTGGAAAGTGTCACCAAGGGCAAAGCTGAGTGACCCTCTCTGTCCTGTCCTTGGAACTTCCTGTGAACCTATAATTATTTCAAAATGAAACTTAATGAGATATTTTACAATTAAAATTTTTGTCTTAAACAATTTTAAAAAATTACACACACACACACACACACACACACACACACGCACCCCGAAAGCTGGTCTCTGAACTCTGGTGTGTTTCACACTGAGAACACACCACCTTGGGACCAGCCAGTGTTCCCGTGCCCCAGGGCTTGGACGCAGCCACTCCAAACTTGGCTCCTTCCCTCCCGCACAGTGTCATGGGTCATGTGGGTTCTCGGAGGCTTGGTCCATCACTCCCACTCACCAGGTATCTGGTAGACCAGTCCCTTATCTTAGATAAGTTACTGCCAGCCTCTGAGCCGCAGTTTGCCTTGTCTGCTTTTCCTTCTGGGTTGTTAAGACTCCACGTGCTGGGCACCTCCCACAGGCCTGTCCCAAGGTTCATTACTGGTGACATTCACCCCATTGCCATATTTGAGATCCAAAACGGCAGCTTCCTCTGGATCCCCCCCATGTATAATACCCTACTGCCTCTCTGCTGCTCTTCCCTAAGCCCTGAGTTCCCCGCCCATCTCTTCTTTTAACTGCTGGGCAGGAAGTAGGATGACCCCTCTTATGTATGGACGTGGAATTCCTGGTTGCCATAGACACATGGTCCCTTCTGGAAAGCTAGTGAGCCTGCAGTGGGTTTGCAGGCCGGACCTTCTACAAAAAAAATCCGTGCAAAGCCTCTTTTGAAACTTTGGACTTCCTTTATGAGCCCCGTGGCGCTCCCCGCAGAGCGGCAGCTTTTCACCATATAAGGCAATCCCCTGAGCGCCCGGGTGCACAGGTGAGCGCGGCTGTGACCCTGGCCTTGCTCAGCTCAGCTGCAAGGGCGCTTCTGACTGAGCATGTGCACAGAGGATCTTAGCAGTCAGGAGGTTTTTGACACCTTTTATGGTTTTAGAGGAAGAAAGACCTGTGTACTGCAAAAGCAGAAACAACGGCTTCTTCGTGGTGAGAGCCGGTGGGTTGTCAAACCAGGGTGTGACTAACACTGTGAAGGGGCCGTGTGTCCCCAGATCACGACCGCGTGGCAAGAGGCTGTCAACAGGATGGGGCATAAACCCTCCATCCCCACCCCCCCCAGCCCCAGAACTCATCCGTGGTGTCTTCTCCCTGTCCTAGAACCCGCTTCTGTCTTCAGAGGACTTCAGTTCCTCTGCCTCCAGTTCTGCATGCCTGTGTTTCGGGGGGAGATGGGGGTACAGAGAGGCAGGTAGGTGTCTGGGAGCTTGAGCTGGAGCCTGAAGGGTGAGGGAGTGGAGAAAGTGGGGGTGCTTATATCTGGTGGAGTGGAAGGCCCCTGGGAAGGTTTGGAGCTGGGACGTCGGCGTGCTCCCAGAGTGGGACGGCGTGTGTGCAGGGAGAGAGGGCCAAGCCCAGGGTGTGGGGAGTCGTGGGGTCAGCTTAGGAGCGTGGAATTCACTGTAGGGTTTTTAAGCAGGCGAGGAGTGTGACCTGACTTACTTGGGGGGATCTCACGGACTGGTACAAGGAGGCTGGCAGGGACCGAGGGGGGAGTAGCCATTTTCTGAGCACCTTGGACTAGACAGATGTGGGGGCACAGGTGTGGGGGTGCTGCTCACATGGCACCCCTTTGCCCTTCTCACACTGCTGTCCTCTGGCTGCCTTCTCCTTCCTATGACCCCTTTGAGGACACTGATGAAGGTTTTCTCCGCTAACTAGAGAGGTTCTAGATGGTTCTAGATGAGGCTAGAACCCCAAGTAATTGTCAGATGCTCCAATCCTTTGAAAAACACATGATTCAAAGAGCACACTACACAAAGAGGAAGGAGAAGGAGAGACTGTATATTGGAGAAACCAGATGGACGTGACCTTGGCCAGGTGACTAAGGTCAACACCAACTGTGGTAAGTCACAGTGATAGCCTGTGACCTTGATCTGATGGGTGGGGAGGTGCTTTACATCTGGAGTCTTCATTCCCCCCAAACCCACAGCCCTAGTCTAGTCATGAGAAAAACCTCAGACACATCCCAGCGGAGGGGCCAGCGCGCCTCAAACTGCTCAGGTCGTAAAAACTGAGGAGAGTCTGAGAAACGATCCCTGTCCAGAGAGCTCGTGTAACGAGGAATCAGTGCTGGTTCATGAATGGGGACACATGAACCGTACTAACATAAGATGTTCCTTATAGGGCCACTGGGTATAGGGCACACAGGAATTCTCTGTATCACGGTCTCAACAACCTTGTAAATCTAACCTTTTCTGAAATTTTAATTTTTTAAAAATATTTTATTTGTAAGTAATCTCTACACCCAGTGTGGGGCTCAAACTTACAACCCAGAGATCAAGAGTTAATGCGCTACCAACTGAGCCAGCCAGGTGCCCCTAAAATTTTTTATTTTAAAAATGAGGACTGCTGGGGCGCCTGGGTGGCTCAGTGGGTTAAGCCGCTGCCTTCGGCTCAGGTCATGATCTCAGGGTCCTGGGATCGAGTCCCACATCGGGCTCCCTGCTCAGCAGGGAGTCTGCTTCCCTCTCTCTCTCTGCCTGCTTCTCTGTCTACTTGTGATCTCTCTCTGTCAAATAAATAAATAAAATCTTTAAAAAAAAAAAAATGAGGACTGCAGCAAATTGTCTCGCCGTGATCGTGAGCGCCACCTTGTGGGAACGTGGCCACATTGGAAAATGGGAAGAGCCTGTTTCCCGCCCAACAGAGGCTCCTAATCCAGACTGGGGTGGGGTGTGGGGGCGGAAAGGGTGCAGAGCGAATGCAGGAGTCTAACTCCGGGCTGACTCTCCTTGCAGCTTGACTTTAGGCAAGAGACTGAGCTCATCTATCCCACTGTCGCTGGTCCAAGACCCCCGCAGGTGCTCTCATACCATCACCTTTACTTCTGCCCTTTGGACTTGCTCCGTGGTGATGGGGGGAGAGCCACCCTGTTGATCCTGGATGAAAAGTCCAGAACTTTCCCATGATCCTTTTTTTTTTTTTCTGTCCATTCTTGGGAAATTAGGTCCTGGGTCACTCGAGATTGCAAGTGGTCTTAATTTATTAAGTAAACAATGTCCAGTCTTGGCTAATAAAGCTTGGACCTTGATTTAATATTAAAACTTCTCCCATCCTTTTTGGAGTCTGCTGTGGACATCAAGGGAGTGTGGTGTTTATTTCTTTTTTTTTTTGTTTATTTTAAGATTTTATTTATTTGAGAGAGAGAGTGAGCGAGCATGAGAGGAAAGAAGGTCAGAGGGAGAGGCAGACTCCCCATGGAGCTGGGAGCCCCACGTGGGAATCGCCGGGGATCATGACCTGAGCTGAAAGCAGTCGCTTAACCAGCTGAGCCACCCAGGTGTCCCCGGTGTTTCTCCTTCTAGCTCCTTTCTTCCCTTACAGCTGCTATTAAAAAAAAAAAAAATTATTTATTTGCGGGAGAGAGCACAAGGGCAGAGAGAGGTGAGAGGAAGAAGCAGACTCCCTGCTGAGCAGGGAGCTGACAGATTGGGGTCGGGGGTGGGGGGCTCGATCCAGGGATCCTGGGATCATGATCTGAGTGGAAGGCAAACCCCCAAAGGACTGAACCACCCAGGTGCCCCATAGGAGCTACTTTTGGCCAGGGTTTCTGGAGAGGACCAGGCTGCCCAGCAGCATTCGCATTTCAGATAAACAATGAGTAATTATTTTTCATTGTAAGGATGCCCCATGCAACATTTGCGACTATCCTAAAAACTATCTGAAATTCAAACTTAACTGGGTGTAGGGGCGCCTGGGTGGCTCAGACGGTTAAGCATCTGCCTTGGGCTTAGGTCAGGATCTCCAGGTCTTGGGATCAAGCCCCACGTTGTCAGGCTCCTAGCCCCAAAATTGAACTGGGTGTCTTGTATCTTTTTATTTTTTTTGCTACATCTGGCAAGCCTGCCTCTGACACCTGCAGGCTCACAGCGGAGGGAGGGAGGAGAGGTGGAGGCAGAAAGTCTTTCCATGATGAAGAGCTGCTGCGTGTTAGTTTCCCTTTGCTGCTCTAACTACCACAGGCTTAGTGGCTTAAGATTAAGGTATTAACTAATTCTCTTGCAGTTCAAGAGAGTCACACGTCTGAAATCAGGGTGTCAGCAGGGCTGTGTTCTTCCTGGAGGTTCTAGAGGAGAATTTCTGCCCTGCCATTTCCAGCTTTTAGAAATCCTTTCTCCATCTTCAAGCCAGTGACAGCATCTTCCTTCCTTCCCCTCCTCCCCTTCTATCTTCCTGTCTCCTTGTTTGCCTCTGACCCTCTTGCCTGCCTTTCAGAAGGACCCGTGAGGACATCAGCCCCACTGGATCATCCAGGATTATCTCCCCTTTTCAGGATCCTTAACTTAATCACATCTGCCAAGTCCCTTTTGCCACATAAGGTCACAGGTTCTGAAGATCAGAATGTGGGTGCCTCCCACTGTGGCAAGCTGGTTCCTGGCCACCTGCGCCTGGCCCGTGTTCACAGCTGATAATGGATCACGTGGTCACTTCTGTCCCTCCTTGGGGGGCTTCCTTGCTCACTGCAAGTTCCCGGACTGGGCAGTGTCCGTCCTGGGCTGGCCGGTGCCCTTACAGGCAGTCACCGCTACACCCTGGGGACGGTGTTTTTCACAGTGACTCCAGGTGGCCGTGCCCACCTTGCCTTCTGAATCCTGTCCTAGATCCCACCCCTCTAATGAAACCTCCACTGGCCCTGAGATGGGAGTCTGGCTTGCCACTTTGTGCTGGGGAAATGGCCTTAGCGCCCCCAACAAGTGTGCCCTTCCACCGGATCTCCCCTCACCTCCATGGCCTTGGGGACCCTCCTTCTGGGAGGGATTAACCCTCCCTCCCTGGAGCAGAGTCACCTCCATCAGGTTTGTCCATTGTAGGGTTAATCCCTCTCCTGTTTCCATCCTGTCCCCTTTGGGAGGAAGTCATTATCCCCCGTTCGCCTAAGGACTGGAGAGTTAGGATCTACCTCCTTGACTTTGGTCCATCTATGTAAATTATTGGATTTTTTTTGGGGGGGGGAAGGGAAGATTTGCCTCTAGTCAATCATATATATTTATATACATATATATATGTATATATATGTGTGTGTGTGTGTATAGTTTATTAACTTTCCAAATTTCTTCATTGCACGTAGCTCCACAGATAATGAAACATCCAAATTTCATTACATAGTACGTGCCAGAAACTGAAAAACTGTTCATGCCTCTGTGTGTTTGGGATTCATTCCAAGGGTTTTTTAGGCCACTCTTGTCATTGAGAATTGTTCATCCCCAAAACTCCCAAGTGGTCATGCAGAATGAGCTCATCCTAGTAGCCCAAGGTCCGTTTCTTGGTCTTTGAGATCACTGTGTTTCCAACCGTTACTTCAAATCCAGTGTTTAACTCAAGAATGTGGCCCAGGAGGGACTGGAGAACCAAGCCACACCCTAAGCGAGTTTGGAAAGTTCTGGATATTTCAAACTTCCTCTGGAGACCAAGTCTTGTGGTGGAGTTTCTGCGTGCTAGGGGCCAGAACTGTGACTGAGAGTTCTCCTCCCAAAACCCCAGTTTTTAAAGGGTATGTAATACAAACGTGCAAATTTGAAGCTTATATAAATAGTATGAAAACACAACAGCAACCGTACTGACTTGCAAGCCAAATCTGGCTGGCCATCGTTTGGGGTTGGCTGGTGAGCAACAGATGATCTTCACATTTTAAATGGCTGTGGGGGAAAATCAACAAGAATATTTCACGTGTAAAAATTACATGAAATTGACATTTCGGCATCCTTCCTGAAGATCCTAGGGCACACAGCCACATTCAACGGCATATTGTCCGCGTCTCTCTCTGTGCAAGGACAGTGGAATCCCGTTGTCGTGGCAGGGGCTGAATGGCTTGAAAAATGTCAAGTATTTACTATCTGGCCTTTCACAGAATAACAAGTCTGCCCCTTGTTTAGTGCTTAGACCAGTAAAAGCCTTTCTCGTGGAGGACAATTACATCATGGATGTGGCTTAGCCTTGCCAGCCCCGGGTGAGGAAGAGCAGGCAGACCTTGTAGATGGGGCAGCCCCCGTGGATGCCACTGAACGATTTCCCACCAGCCAGGGCCCAGCCAAGGGCAGGGAGGGGCGTGGCGCCGTCCCAGGTGTGGGCAGTGGGCACAGGGGAGTCCCTGGCTCTAGAGATCGGAGCACTCTGAAACCACGCCTGTCTGCTGCTTATTCCCCTGAGCCGACATGTGTGCCCAAGTGCAGGGGGACCCAGTCCTGCTGCCACCTTAGCAGCAGGTGGCAGAAAGCTAACTTGGAAGAGCTGGAGAGCTGGGGTCATTCTTTGGTGGCTCGTCTGCGGGACATGGGGTTGACTGTCGTGGATCTGCTGCTCCTGGCCCACAGGCCTTGGTTCTCAGACCAGTTTTGTCATGAGGAACCACGCCTGTCATCAGCCAGGGGCAGCCCTGAGGCAGGGCCCATGGAAGGAAGGAACTCCCATGTCCAGGTTCAGAGTTGGGAAATGACCACGAAGCATCTGATTGGTAGGGAGGGTGGAGACAAGGCTGGGCAGAGAGAGCTTGGAAAGGGGCACTTGGGTGGTTCCGTTGCTTTCAGCTCAGGTCATGATCGCAGGGTCCTGGGATCAAGCCCACATTGGGCTCCCTCTGTCTGCTGGTCCCCCTTCTTGTGCTGTTTCTCTCTGTCTGTTGAATGAGTAAATAAAATCTTAAAAAAAAAAAAAGAGCTTGGAAAGACAGTAGATCTTTGACACAAGAAAGGAAAATTTTCAGATGGCCTTTGAGTTCTTAAGCCTAAACATCCCTGGATATTTCTTTCGCACCTGTTTCCCCATGATAACCTCTCAATGGGCTTGTTTTTTCCTCCTGATCGGTCCCAAACCTCTCTTTTATGTCCCTGTTCTGTGTGCATCTGTGAACTGGAGAGACAAGCATTGTCCTTTTGGACCTTTGGTTCCACCAGCCTAAGACCCCCAGGATCAGCCCCAGAGCACTAGTGGGTACTAGCATAGTACCCACTGCACCAGGAACCCCTGGCAGCTCACCTGACAGAGACTGAGCTGTCATCAGATTTTGTGGAAAGTGGAGTTTGGGTGAAGGCTGAAAAGAAGCAGTGTTTCCACAGGCTTGGGGCAAAGCGGGCCGTGTGGGAAGGGCCCAGCGTCAGGTCAGGCCTTCACAGTGAACTGTCCCTGTTCCCGTGGGAACCGCAAAGCTACTCTGGAGATCTGCCCCCGGGTTGGAAATCCAGGCTGTTCTCTGGCAAAGTTGGCTTAAATTCTCCAGTGGGAGCAGGAAATTTTAGTCTTAGTGATGGAATTTCAAACAGCAAAGGTATTGCTAATCTAAGATTTTGGAGTTCAAAGTTATTTTTGAGTAAAACGTTGATCATTTGGGGTGCCTGGGTGGCTCAGTCTGTTAGGTGCTTGCCTTAGGCTTAGGTCGCCTGGTATCCAACCTGCATGGGTCTCCCCACTCTTCGGGAAGCTTGCTTCTCCCTCTCCCTCTGCCTGTGGCTCCCCCTGCTTGTGCTTTCTGTCAAGTAAATAAATAAAATCTTCAAAAAAAAAATTCATTACTCAAAGGGATCATTATATACTTCACAGGTATCGCTTAGTGCTTAGACCAGCAAAAGCCTTTCTTTTACTGTGTGCTTGAGAAATAACCTTCCTTGTGAACTTGAGGAACAGTAAAAACCGTCCGCTGGCCTTCTCTGTGCCTGACACTGGGGCCTGATCAAGAGCCCAGCTGATCTGGGATGCTAGCTGCGGTTTGGGGGGTGGCGGAGGCCAAGAGGCCAGGAAGGAGGCTCTTACTGTGGTCTGGCCTGGAGACTGCCCTGTTGGGGACCTGGACTGAAAGAGGTGGATGCAGGAGCTATCTTGGAAGTAAAAAGGAACCTGGGAGAGAGAGGGGAGGCATAGGAGGGGCTGACGCGCACTAAGGAAGGAAGCAAAGGGGAGCAGTTTTGGAGGCAGAGGCCGAGTTTGGTTTCAGCTGGGCTGAATTTCAGGTGCATTCTTGTGGCGATGCCCGATGAGCAAAAAGACGGGGTCAGAGCGCAGGCTCGGGGGTCAGCATTAGCAGCAGGTGGAACAGAAGTCACGAGGAAAGCTGTTATTTCAGGGAGCGATGCGTGGCCCCGGGAGGGATGCGGGAGGAACTCTGGCGGAGCAGAAGCCGGAAGAGCCTGGAGAGAGGAAGAGAGAGCCAGGAACGGGCGACCTGAATGCCCAGAAAGGAGGGCTTTTAGTAAGGAGGATGTCCACTGTGAGCCCGCACCTAAGGGCTGAGAGCGCCTGTTGGATTTAGGGACAGGCCCCCTGGGGCCAGGTTTCAGGGGTTTGAGGAATGACGGCGGTAGGGGCCAGAGAGTGTCAGTTTATCAAGGTTGGAACACATGTGGGCACATGTTTTTATTCTTTCTTTCCTTTTTTTTAGAGAGCAAGTGAGCTGGGGGACACAGGGGGAGAGAGAAGCAGACGGCCTGTCGAGCGCGGACCAGACGCGGGGCTCAGGACGCTGAGATCACAACCTGAGCTAAAACCGGGGTGGGACGCTCACCCGACGGAGCCACCCGTGCCCCGAGGGCACGTGTAAATGATGCTGGGAAGGAGGAGTCGGAGAAAGCAGGACCTGCTTACCTGGAGGAGGTTAGGGGGGTGGGCAGGAGCCCGAGCTCCAGGTTAGGGGGCGGCACTTCCCCAGGTGGGAGGGGCTCCAGGCCAAAACCAGAGGGGACAGGGCGGGGTGGGTGGTCACAGGAGAGCTGCCCGGGTCCGGATCCGCAGGGGCGTCCCGCAGCGGGTTAACCGCCTCTTCCCTGTCAGCTGTTCCAAGGCCCAGCTGCTCCTCTCGACCCCAGCCCGGGCTCGCCCTCCCTCCCCGGGTGCTCCTCGCTGGCCCCGGCCCTGAACTCGCTTCCTCCCCACTTCCAGCCCCGCTTCCAGCTCCTCTCCAGCCGCTCCCGCAGGCACCCCTCCCCGCCCAGGCGCTGCTTCCGGCCCGCCGGCCCCGCCCCCGTCCACGCCGGCCCCGCCCCACGAGGTGCGCGGCCATTGGCTGACTTCTTTCTAGGCCTCGCCCCCTCAGCTTCCACTTCTGCTATTGGGGAAGACAGCTGCCCGTCAGCGCCGTCGCCTGGCAACGAGGGCGGGCTGCTCCGGGGGAAAAATCCATGCGGGCGGCCTGACTGGCAGGTTCCGGTGGGTGCTCGGGCGGTGGGCTGCGGTGGGCTGCGGTGACCTGGTTGGGGGGTGCTGGCCCGGCGGCGCAGGGCTAGCGGCCGATCCTGGGGAGGGGTCGGGGGAGATGGCACTGGACACGGGAGAGAACGGTGCCTGGAGTGGGCCGGGACCCTGCTCCTCTCTGGCTGCCCACTCCTCCGGGCCCCAGGGTGGGAGAGGTGGGGGCGGGCCCTCGGGGGACAGCTGCGACGGAGGGAGCGTCTCCTCGTGTGGTCAGTTGGGGCCCAGAATCACCCCGCATCTTCTACCTTTCGTGTGGTCGAGATCAGAGGGTCCCAGGGTTGTGGCCCGTTTTGGGGAGGGGCAGCGAGAGAGGCGGCATAGACGCGGGAATAACTGGAGCATCTGTGGGAGGGGACGTGGGGGCTTATACTGGACTGTGGGGGGCGTTGGGGGCGGTTTGTGTTGACCACCCTTTACTAGCCTTGTTCCAGGAGAGCGGACGTGGTGGCTGTCCTGGCGCAGAGGGTAGATAAAAGCCACTCCCAGGCAGATGAGTCAGCGGGGCTCCCTGGAGGAAGGGAAGCCAGCCTGGGGCAGGAGCAGGACCGGTCTGGCACCTTCCGGCCAGCGGGGACTCCACCCAAGCTGACCTTCTGCAGAAGGACTGCTGGGCTGGGATGTAAACAGGGCTTGAAGCCCCTATGTTCAGATGAGGTGGTTGGACTCTCTGCAGAAAGGGGGCCCTGAGGGCCAGGTGACTGCTGTCAGGACAGTGGCCCCTTGGAGACAGCAGTGGGATCTTGGCAGGCCAGAGGGGAGAGCACCCCGAGGACAGGAGCCACTTGGGGAGTCCAGCCGGATCGGCAGCTCCCTTCTGCAGAAAAACTCCTGGCTCTCTGCCAGCACTGAGGGGGTCCCTTGTTGCTGGGCAGGGATTCAAACTTGCCTTGCTTGGGCCCGTCTGTCTCCATCTCTGGACCCCAAAAAGCGGAAAGAAGTACCCTGTGTTAACCTGATTGAATCTCTTCCACCTCCGGGGTTGGCGATTTGCTCATTGTACTGAAAAGGCTTAGTAATGTGGCCAGAGTCTTCAAACCAGATGCTGTCAGAACTTGACCTCCGGGCTGCCCATCTTTGCCTCCACCATAACGGCAGCACCCAGGGCCCCTCTGCGAGAGGCTGGCCCTTCAGTGCCCACCCTTGAGCTCTGCCTCACTGGCCTGCGTCTTGGAAAACCAGTTTGTCTCCTTCAGCCCTACTAATGTTCGGGGCCAGGTGGTTTGTTGTGGGGCCCGTTGTATGCAGGGCAGGATACTTAGCCCCCTGCTTTCTACCCACCAGGCGCCAGCATCACAAGCAAGCCTTGTTGCCAGGTGGGCCCTGGGGGGTAGAACGACCCCCAGTGGAGAGTGTGATGTAAGGAGTCTTCAGTAACATGGAGGTCCTTCCTCCTGAAAGAACTTGATAGACATAAGCCTGAGGAAGGCTCCAGCCAGCCTGGGGTTGTTGGATGTGCAACTTACCAGGAGAACGGACTGTCTTACCTAAGGAGGTGCACCTGGGATGGTCCCAGGAGAAATCCATTGTCAGGGACTGAAAGAAAGTTCAGGAAGTTGTATTTGGGGAGATGTAGGGGTGCATTGAAGGCCTTCATTTCTTCCCTAGAGTTGATTGGAGAGACTCTGGGCAGGATCACAGTGACCGAGGCTGGGATGCATAAAGGGGTGGTCGGGGCGTGTGGGGGACACCTGCTTCCGTTGCTGTCCCTTCATTCCACCCCGCAGACACCTGGACCCGTGGTACAGGGGGCAGCACCCATTCCCAGAGGCTGCTGTCCTCCCTACCTTCACTCCAGGTCCGTAGCTCCTGCCTGAGGCAGCTGCTTGCCCTTCCCCCTCCTGGGTTGCCAGTGTGTCCCGTTCCCAGGCATTTCCTGGTGTCTCTTCCTGGTGCTGCCCTGTACCCACCCCCTGCTGCTAGTCTGCACCTCCCTGTCCTCAACGGGAGGGCTGGTGGTGCTGGTCTGTTTTCAGACAACACAGGAGGAACCTGTTTAGCGGGTCAGAGCGGGAGGCTGGGGTGGGCTGGGCAGGGGCAGACCAGGGGATCTTGCTCTGTAGCCTCTGGTTCCCCTCCGCGCACCAGACCTTGCCTTAGTGGTCAGGGTTTGCACCCCAACCCCTTTGTGCACGTGGTCCCCCCTGCCCAGGTGAGCCCCCTGCAGGAGCCTGAAGACCCGGCCTCAGTGTGTCCCTTGGGATATCTGTGACTCTTGACTCCTGGGTTCTCTCTTCCCTGACTCCGGCTGTGCTTGTCCATCTCTCCCCACTGAACATCTTTCCTGCAGGCTGGAGCCCGCCTGAGGCCCCTCTGTGTCTGCCCGCTCTCTGTGACGGGGCCTGGCCCAGGGAAACTGAGTCACTGATAGAGGGAGTAGATGGAGAAGGGTCTGTGTGCTGGGGGAGGCACGACCTCTGGCCCCGTAGTGGTACAGCCCCCTGGGTGCACTGTTCCCTCCTCTGGGATGTGGAGTGGCATTTAAATGTTGGTGACCTTTTAGCTTCAGGTGTCCCCCTTAAAGAGTCCGGCATCCCTCTAGTAGGGTGATTCCTGGGTTTTGAGCCGGGCGGAAGCTTTCTCCATATTGGGGGAATTGGGAGGCAAGGCAGTCAGATGGCGTTGCTGGTAAAGAGAGGCTGGAGGTGGCATTGGCTGGACCTCCTGCCCTTGACACTGGATTTCCCTGGTGGCTTCTGGGTTAGCAAATAGAATTGCACGTGTGGAGTCCCTCCATGGCTTGGGCCTGGTAGGGTCATGGGATTTGGGGATGAGGGCAACCAGGAGCCCATCCCTGGGTAGGGGATGGGTCGTGGTGGTCGAGCAAGTGGCACTAAGCCAGGGGGCCCCTGAGTGCGGTAGGGGTTGGGAATGAGTCCCGGTGGGGAAGCGCCTGGGCTCTCTCAGGCTCTGAGCCAGGCCGGCCTCCTGGAATTTGCACACGGAGGGGAACCAGGCAGTGGGAGAAAGGGCCGGTGGACCTGACAGGCCAGCCCGGGTCACCACGGCACCTGCATGCCCCAGGTGGCTCAGGTGCTAGGCAGGTGGTTGGGGGACACAGTCTCTTGGGACTTTGAGATTTGAGCAGGCGAGTCAGGCATGAGCCTGGACAGGTGAGTGGGGAGAGCGAGCAGAGGTGGTGAGGAGGAGCCTGTGCGCCTCTTCAGTTAAAGGCGACCGTCCGTTCTAGGAAGGTCAGGAACACCGGGTAGTCTTGGAACCCAAAGGCTGTGTAGGGTGGTGGTGTGCAGAGGTGGACAGCGGGGGCCCTCTGAGGCAGATAGGAGACTAGAGTCTGATGCTCTGAGTGGACCGCATGCCTCTGTTGGACTCCAGCTCTGATGTGAAGCTGTGCTGACGTCTCAATCCTTCCCATCCCAGGGGGTGGCAAGACCTTCATCCCTTCCAGCCGTTCAGGTACGTCCCGGGCCTTCTCAGGTCCCAAACCTTAAGGTTTTCCTGAAGTGAAAAAGTTGATGATTTTGGGCAGGAAGCCCCTATCGGAGAATGAGATAGACTCACCAGGGTGTATTTTTACACATTTATCATTTTCAGGACTTCAGATAGCAAGATGAGGGGCACAGGGAGGGTCGTGTGACAAGATTTTTGGCGACTTGATAAATGAATTCAGATTTTGAGAGTCTTGAATTTCCCTGGTCCTGGTGGGGAAGTGTCCCTCTGACTACTTCTGCCTAAGGTGGTCGTGATTCACGCGGAGCCGTGCTAGAACAAGGCCAAAGCAAGATCCCGCTCTACAGACCGAGATCAGATCACCCCGCAGGCTCCCTGGGTCGGGGAGGGGATGGCTGACGCCCGACCCCCTGCTGATAACAAGGGCACGAGGGGCTCTTCCCACCAGAGGAAGGCTTAGCTCCCCTCTCTTCCTCCTGCATCTGTGGGGAAAGCGACGAACATAACCAGTCCCTGAGTCACAGCCGGTCCAGGCTGAACGCCTCTCGTGTGCCCCAGCCCCACATCCAGCCCCCCACGCTCTTCCCCAGGTGCCCGCGCTGCCTTGCACAGTGGCTCGGGAGGCGGCCTGAGCACACGTGCCCCGCCGGCCTTCAGCGGGCGGGCGTCCACGTCCTCTTCGTGGGACTCCTCCGGGGCCTGGCTTTGGGACGCTCGGTGCTGACAGCACGGGCTCGCGGTTCCTAGAGCGTACCCCGTTCACCTCTGCCTCCGTGATGCCAGTACCTTCTCCCTTTGCTCTGCGCTCTTGGCTGCCCTCCTCCCAGATCAGTGGGCGTTTACAGATCCGGCGATGGTGGCGCATCTCCCCTTTGAGTCCTGCACAGTCAGGTGTTTTCTTCGCAGTTGGTTGGGCTGTGCCCCTGGAGGGGACCAGGAACCAGCTGGCGCGGTCCCCTCCTTTTAGAGAAGAGGAGAGCCTCCCGCAGACTGGCCCTTGAGCCCAGGGCTGGAGGTTTTCCTTCTTGGCTCTCACACTGCTGGGCAACTTGAGGAGTGGAAGCATTAGATCAGGTGGCCCGTGAGTGACAGCCCCGAGCTGGGCTGTGTGAGCCCTGCTCTCCAGCTGTCTTTGCAAGTGCTCTAAGGTCCCTGTCCCAGTCCCCGCCTGCATCTTTCTCCGCAGGACAGATGGGTGCCCTGCCAGGATGGCTGGAATCAAAAAAATGGAGAAGTAATAGAAGCATCAGGGAGGATATGGAGACATGGGGGCCCTCGCGCTTTGCCGCTGGGAATGGAAAATGGAACACCGTTTGGTGGTTCCTTGTGAATTAAACATTGGGTCACCACCATATGACCCAGCGACTGAAAGCCGGGACTTCGTAGCAGCACTACTGACAATACCCAATAGGTAGAGCTGGCCCAGCTGTCCAACAGCAGATGAACGGGTACACCCAGCGTGGTCTGGCATCTACCAGTGCTCAACCCTACGGGACCAAGTGTGGACGCTTGCCGCGGTACGGCTGAGCCCTGAACCCCGGATGCTGCCGGAGAGAGGCCAGACCCGCAAGACCGCAGATTGTGTCCTTCCGTGTATGCGGAATGTCGGGGACAGGGATGCCCGCAGACACGGCACATTGGCGGCCCTGTGGGCTAGGGGAGGGGTTGGGGAGGAATGGCTCGTGGGCACGAGGTGTCCTTTGGGGGGTGACAAAAATATCTGGAACCTGGTGGAGGTAGTGGTTTGCCCCACACTGTGCGCCGAGTGCCGGTGAATTGTTCATTTTAAAGGGGTTAGTTTCACATTAAGTGATTCTCTCCAGGAGGAGGAGGAAGAAAAATGAGGGCTACACCCTGTTTGCCCTCGGGGTACTCATCAACCAGATCTTGGGGGGCCTGGGCTGGCCTGCCTTTACCTGGTGGGAGGCTATTCCCTCCTGGGCTGGGGAAGAAGGTGCTTTTCTCTCCAGCAGTTTCATCGACGCTGGCTTCCAGGTGACGTCTAGGGTGGGAGGGACAAGCCGTAGCACTTGGCCTTTTAAGAGATTTTTTTCCTCTCTGGCTGTGCTTTTTTGTTTGACTCCCAGATCGGATGGCGCTCGACCCCTTTCTGTAATGGGGTCTGTGACAATGAACAAGACCCCCGGGCCTTTGGGTACGTGTCTCTGTGACTGTCCCTTGAAGGTCAGGGGCACCTTCTCAGCCCTTTGCTTGGACTGCCTAGCCCAGTGGTCACCACGACCTCTGTCAGAGGGTGTGCTGATGCCCATTGCACACAGGAGGATGTGGAAGCGTGGAAGCTTCGAGAGCCTGCCCCAGCCCTTGCAGCTGCTGGGCCCAGAGGCAGGGTCCCAGGGAAGAGCTTGTCCAGTACTATGCTTGCTTCGTGGGTGGTATTTTCAAGGGGATTTTATTCAAGTACATGTGATCACCCAGCTTTACAGACTTTTTTCAAGTTAGGTTTTATTTTTTCAAGATTTTATTTATTTGAGAGCGAGAGCATGAGCTGAGGGAGAGGCAGAAGCAGACGCCCTGCTGAGCAAGGCGCCTGATGCGGGACTTGATCCCATGACTTGATCCAAAACTGATGGAGACACCCAGGTGTCCCACACGTTGGTTTTGAAAATAAGAGGAGTTCGAGGAGCAAACAGACACTTCTACCTTTTAGGTGCATGCATGTAGGAACCATGTTTCCGAGTAAGTCCAGACTGCTTGGCAGGCACGAGTGGGCTGGAGGACACCATGGGGGTCGGGGCCGGTTTTCCTGCCTGATTCACATCCACTCCATGACTTAGTTCTGATGAGTTTTATTTTATTTTTATCTTTTAAAAGTTTGTATTTATTTATTTGTCGGTGCACACAAGCAGGGGAGGGGCAGACGGAGAAGGAGAAACCGGCTCCCCGCCGAGCAGAGAGCCCGAGTCAGGACTCGATCCCAGGACCCTGGGATCATGACTGAGGCGAAGGCAGACACTTAACTGACTGAGCACCCCCAGGCGTCCCTAGATGAGTTTCAGCCGCTTTTTTGCACCTAACTCTATATTAATTGACCATGTATATACCTACTAACATGTATTCTCTATGAGCTCTCCAACTCGACCTCTAACTTGCTGTCTCCTGCAGAGAATTGTGCCAGACACGAGGAGGGATGGGGAACAGCAGAAGCCAGTCGGGGCCGAATGTTTGCTCCCAGTTTCTTCCTGAGGAGCAGGCGGAGATCGACAGACTGTTTGACGCTCTGTCGTCGGAGACACACGGCTCAGACACCTCGTCCCAGTCCTTCTCCCTGAAGGCGCTAAAGGCAAGAGCTGCGGGGGCAGTGAGGGTGGGGTCTCGGCAGGTGCCCCCCACTGTGGTCCCTGCCCACTGCGGCTCTCCCCTGTGGTCTGACACGTGTTTGGCAACAAACGTGTTTGGCGTTCTCTGTGGAAGGCACGTGGTCTGCCTTTTCCGCCTTGCAGGCTGCGGGATCTGTCGTCGTCGCTCTGCTCTGCCTCAGTAGTGTGGTGTTTGGGGCGACACTTTTTTTTTTTTTTAAGATTTTATTTATTTATTAGAAAGAAAGAGCGTGTGGCAGGGGAAGGAGCAGAGGGAGAAGCAGACTGCCTGCTGAGCGTGCTGCTGACGCCAGGCTCGATCCCAGGACCCTGAGATCATAAGCAAAGGCAGACAGTTACCTGACTGAGCCACCCGGGCGCCCTTTGGGGGGCACTTCTAACTTGAGGTCAACCACGGGGCCAGCGCTGCATTCTGGCTCTTAAAGTTTTGTCCCCTGATTTCCCTCCGAGACCGGGTAACCGGCTGCTTTCTCGGGTCTCGTGGGTCTGGTAACCACACTTTCTTTCTTTCTTTTTTTTTTTTTTTTGGTAACCACACTTTCAAGTGTGCTTTGCTTTCAGATGTGTTTGTGAATGTTTGATGTCCTAGGATTTTTTTTTTTTTAAAGATTTTATTTATTTATTTGACGGAGAGATCACAAGCAGGCAGAGAGGCAGGTAGAGAGAGAGATGGGGAAGCAGGCTCCCTGCCAAGCAGAGAGCCCAATGCGGGGCTCGATCCCAGGACCCTGAGATCATGACTGAGCTGAAGGCAGAGGCTTAACCCACTGAGCCACCCAGGCGCCCTGTCCTAGGATTTTCATGGTACTTCTAACAAAATAATCTTCCACATTGAAGGTTTACCTGCCAAGGGGTTAAAACTGCCTGTTTCCCTATCTTTTCACCCTGTCTGTGGGGCTTTTTTTTTTTTTTTTTTTAAGATTTTGTTTATTTGAGACAGAGAGCACAAACAGGGGGACAAGTCAGAGGGAGAGAGAGAAGCAGACTTTCTCCTGAGCACAGAGCCCAATGTGGACCTCAATCCCAGGACCTGAGCCGAAGGCAGACGCTTGACCGACTGAGCCACCCAGGCGTCCTTCCATGGGGTTTTGTTAACATCATGTTTGAATGCCCAGACTGAGCAAGACAGTGGCCAAGAGAGCCTGCCAGCCCACCTTCCTGGGCGATGAGGAGGGCTGCATCAGGGGAGGGCAGTCTAGTAGCCACCTCTTCCGGAAGGTGCAGGGTGGGAGCTGGTGGGGGCCTTGGAGATCCCACAAGATGCTCCCGTTCCAGACGAGGAAACCACCTGGGGAGGTTATCCGGGTCACAGTTCTGTGGGGGGCGGTGTGGCGCTTGGGGGTGTACATGGACCTCCGCTAGACCCAGGCACCCTGGTCTGCTGGGTCACCCACAAAGCTGAAGCAGGCAGAACCCCAGGCCAGTTAACGGGGTGAGTGCAGGTTTGGGTAGCAGCGTTCCCGTGTGTGTATCGTAGCACACGGGGAAAAGGTGATCAGAAGGCCCTGGTGACCGGGGAACGTTTCTTCCGGGGAAGCAGCAGAACTTGCTTTTTCAAGAGAACCTGGAGACCATGGACAGAAGTAGGACTCCTCTTGAGATGTGAGCTCTGGAACCTGCCTTACGAGCTTGTGGATATCCGTGTTGTCCCAGACTGCCGACACAGGGAGCCATTGGAGAGAACCCAGTGTTCAGACCCTGCTCAAAGGAAGCTCGGGGTTCCGTTTGGGAATTGCGTTCTCTCCGTCTTTCCGTAATCCCTGGAGCAAATCGCATTGCATGTTGGAGTGGAACAGGAAAACAGTGTTTACAGAATGTTACTGGCAAGATGTTATTTAAGATTTAGTTTTAAAATTGGGGCACCTGGGTGGCTCAGTCAGTTGAGCGTCTGACTCTTGCTTTCTGCTCAGGACATGATCTCAGGGTGGTGAGATTGAGCCCCGCGTCGGGTTCCATGATCAGCACAGAGTTTGCTTGAGATTATCCCTCTGCCTCTCCCCCATGCTCACTTCTCGCTTGCACTCTCTTGGTAAAATAAGTTAAAAAAAAAAAAAAAAGAATTAGATTTAAAATTTAAATAAAACTTAAGTAAAAATACATATTAAACACAAAGACTTTGGGGTAAGAGGAGCTGGCTTCCCTATCTAGAGGAGAGCAGATCAGTTACGCACACAAGTACATTCCGTGGGTTAATAAATTCAGACGGGCACGTGGCCGCTGTAGTCTAGAATGAAGGTGTAAGCAGAGTGAAGAGCAGGCGGTGGTCAGGGGCAGGAACGATGTGACCAGTCTTGGGGGGACTGGAAAGTTTGGAGGACAGGATGGGAATAGACTCTGGAAGAGTCTGATGGCCAAGGTGAACCACGAGCCAGGACACATCAGGCATGTGCATTTTGGGGTGATGTGATTCTGTTGGGTGGGGGAGAGAGGATACATGTGGGGTTTAGGAAGGTTGAGTGCTGGTGGAAGCATCTGGAAGCGGCAGTGGTCACTCTTGGTGCCTAGTCCTTTTCCTGTGATCCTACCACGCGTAGTTTGACCCCGTCCAGCCTTTTCTCCCACTTGTTCCAACAGAAGCATGTTGGGGAAGCTCTTCCCCCGGAGATGGTCACCAGACTCCATGATGGCATGCGGACGGTCGACCTGACGGGGAAGGCCAAGGGGCCCAGCGACAACGTCTCCCAGGAGCAGTTCATAGTGTCCATGTCCCGCCTATTGAAGGGAAACTCCGAGGAGAAGAGTCTTGTAATCCTGAAAATGATTTCTGCCACAGAAGGTCCTGTGAAAGCAAGAGAAGTCCAGAAGGTAGGTCATGAGGCCATTAGCAGCCATGCCAAGCAGCCTTGGCTGTCCTCAGGTGGGGACTTGGGACGGTGGTACAGCTGGTGGAGGCACATGGAGATGTCCCTCTCGGGGACTCTAGACCACATCACTGGTGAGGTCAGGACTTCCAGACAGAGGCCTTGGCGAAATAGAACTGGAACACCTACCCGGTAACATAATCTCTTCCCACATTGTGGCCCGTTGTAGTCGGCATTGAAGAGATAAAGCGCCCTTCCCTGTGTTGCTAGGATGTAGGCTGTGGGTCACGGCGGAAATGTGACGAATGGTAAAACCGTGGTCTTGCAGTTTACAGAGGATCTGGTTGGCTCTGTGGTGCATGTGCTCAGCTACAGACAGGAGCTGAGAGGCTGGACCCAGAAGAGAGGCCCAGGTCCCCCCGCCAGGGTGCAGGCGTTGGCTGCCCAGCTCTTCTCCGAGATGGACATTCAAGGCAAGTGCCATGCACACCCACCCACGGAGACCTTCACACGGAGACGGCCTCGGTCACTGTGGCCTTGCAGGGAAGTTTTGAAATGCATAAATGTGAGTTGTCCAAGTTTTTTCCAGATTATCTTACTGGTTGGCCATGAAACATGCCTTGTGATAAATTTAAAAGGACTGAAATCATACAAAGTGTGATTCTCCGACCGCAGTGGAAAGGAATTACAAATCAGTAATAAGAGGCATTTGGGAAAGTCCCAAACATGCAGAAATTAATGTAATGGTTCCTAGTATTCTTCATAATGGTTATTCTGCAGGATCAGTAGTGATGTCCCACTTTGATTTCTGATATTAGTCAGAAGGCTTAGGCTTAGGTTTTTTATTTTATTTTTTTTTAAAGCTTTTTTCTTTCTTTCTTTTTTTATTTTTTAACTATTTATTTATCAGAGAGAAAGAAAGCATAAGCAGGGGGAGCAGCAGGCAGAGCGAGAAGCAGGCTCCTTGCTGAGCAGGAAGCCTGATGTGGGGCCCGATCCCAGGACCCTGGGATCATGACTCAAGCTGAAGACAGACACTCAACCTACTGAGCCACCAGGCATCCCAGTTTTTTATTTTGTTGATCAGTCTAGTTGAAGGTCTGTCCATTTTTGGTGGATGTTTTCACAGAGCCAGCTTTTTTTTTTTTTTTTAAAGATTTTATTTATTTATTTGACAGAGATCACAGGTAGGCAGAGAGGCAGGCAGAGAGGGAGAGGGGGAAGCAGGCTCCCCGCTGAGCAGAGAGCCCAATGCAGGATTCGATCCCAGGACCCTGAGTCCATGACCTGAGCAGAAGGCAGAGGCTTAATCCATGAGCCATCCAGGCACCCCTCCAGTTTTTGATATAGTTGGTTTTTGCTGTTTCTTACTATAGTCTTCTCTACCCTAGTCTTGTCTTTCTCTCTGGTTGCTTCACATTTAGTCTGGTCTCCTTTCTCTAGTTTTCTGAGGTTGAGGGTTAGGTTATTGACTGGAGATCTCTCTTTTTCAATATAGGCATTTACGGCTATACATTTCCCTCTAAGTACTGCTTTAGCTGCGTCCCTGAAGTTTTGGTGTGTTGTGTGTATGTGTTCAACCCTCTCAGCCTTTTCTAACTTGTGATTCCTCCTTTGGTCTGTTGGTGACTTAGATGTGTGTTATTTGACTTCTGTGTGTTTGTGAATTTCCCAAATCGGCTTCTTTTGTTGATTTATAATTTCTTTCCATTGTGGTTGAAGAACATGCCTTGTATGATTTTGGTCCTTTAAAATTTACTGAGGCATGCTTCATGCACTCCTGTACGATCTGTTCTGGAGAATGTTCCATGTGCAGTTGAGGATAACGTGTATCTACTGTCATTGAGTGAGAAACCGTATACGTTGGAATTTCCTTGGGATTTAAAAATAGCTGTGGTGCATCTCTGCAAAGTAGATTTATTTTTATAAAAGCATTATTTTATTATAAAGCTGGACTTTAAAAGGCGGTTTGAAAATGGTCCTGTTTCAAAATCAAGTGATGAATTTGGAACTTTGACAGGAGAATAACATAATATATGTAAAATATCAGGGGTCAGCCTTCCGGTATCCCCACCGTATCCCCTCCATTCTTGGAGCGTAAGCCATAGAAAACACCACTGTGGGGTCAAGCATAATTCCTAGTTAATGACACCCATCCTTCCCAGATAAATTGGCAGTGGGGGGTGTCTTGTAAGTTACCAGCCCCCGCCCTGACTTGCCTGGAGAGGGTCACAGTTCTAGGGCCTTTCAAAACAGCTGTGTTGGGTGGAAGCCTGTCGAAGAATGGTTTTTGGCCTGGCTCTCTCGGGTACACCTGCTGGGGGCTTCAGGACCAGGTGTAGGGGTGAGGCCTGGCTCTCTCCTGGGCCTCTCATGTGCAGCTCGCAATGGGAAGAAAAGATGGGCTGAGATCAGTGCAGGCACCAAGGCAAGCCATGTGTGAAAGGTTAAATATTCTAGTAGCCACATGGAAAGAGTAAAAAGGAACAAGGGGAGTTAGTTCTAAGACGTCCAAAGGATGCTTGAGCATCGGTGAGCCATATAAAAAGTGACAGATCTTGAGTTGTTTTTTCACACGGGATCTTCGGAACCTGGTGTGCGTTTTATACTTAGTGCGACTCTGTTCGGACCAGCCACGCGTCAGGCACTCAGAAGCCACGCGTGGCTCCCACGTTGGGCTGCCTGGGGGTGGGGAGTGGATGTCTGGGGACGCGGTGGCCACACGGCTTGGGTCTGTCCCTCCCCAAGGTGGCGAGAAGCTTCCAGGGCCTCAGCAGCTGGACCGTGAGTGTGACCGAGCCATGATCGAGGCCTGGGTGTTCAGGGCCCCCCTCGTGGCCACGTTTCTGAGCGTGGTCGTCCACCGAGGCTTCCTCCTCCTGCACTCCCCCCTCGACCTGGCCGCCCTCGTCCCCGAGCGTCACGTTGACCAGGAGAGGGTGTTCGAGAGCGTCCTGGACGTCCCGTCGGTCATCTACATCAACTCCCACCTGCGCCCCGAGCAGCGGCAAAGTTGGCGGCTGCTCTTCTCGTCCGAGCTGCACGGACACAGCTTCGCCCAGCTGTGCGGCCGCGTCACCCACCGGGGCCCCTGCGTGCTGCTGCTGGAGGACCACGCCGGCCAGGTGTTCGGCGGCTTCGCCTCCTGCTCCTGGGAGGTCAAGCCTCAGTTTCAAGGTGAGACGGGGTCCCCCACGGCGCCCGCGGCGGCGCGATGCTCCTTGAGCGTTCGGTCTCGCGGCTGCTGCCTGGGGACGCCTGCGCCGCCCGAGGGCGTGAGTGTCCGGAGCCTTTCTTCGGCACCTCCGCGGGCGTCTCTGGACACGGTGGGGAGGACAGGAGCAGGAGATGCCGCTTTACGTGGTCTGGGGATTGTGGCAGCAGAGAAAGGGACACAGGACAGGTATCCCCACCCTGGGTCTCAGGTGAGGAGGCGACACCATTATTAAACCACATGGGTCAAGGCCCCGGGGAGGCAGGGCTGGGGTCACTTCTGCTCGTCCTGTCTGGTGGATGGCTCTCGTCCTGGGCCCTCCCCTATCCCCGGACGGCCCGTTCCCCGCCGGTGCCACGGGGTCTGCCTTTCTCCTCCGCCCTGGTTTTCCGGTCTTGGGATTTTTGTTGGCAATTTGAGCTCTACTTCCGTGGCTTTCAGTGCACTGGGGGAAAGTCTGGAGTAAATTCTTCCCCTTCCTTAAAAAAATGTGCCCCGATAACATTTTTCAAGGATCATTTATCTCCTGGGTCATGGGCTGTTCTCACACTTAAAGGTGCCTTCGCAGGTCTGACATTGCTGCGTGTGCCTCGACTTGTGGCCCTGGCGCCCATGTCCCCGGTGGGTCTCCCCAGTGGCGCGTTGGGGGACTTGCCCAGGGGCTCTGAGACCCGATGCAGTCCCACCCTCACACCCAGGAGCCGGGTGGTTAATACCCTCCCTGTCCAGGTCCTTAGATGTGAGAGACTGATGCCACTCGCTCCTCGGGGATGGGGACTCAGTGTGAATGGGAGGGTCCTGTGTCCACCCCCACCTTCTCTTAGGCCGTTCCTGCCAGTGTTGCTCCTCTCGCCTCCTGACCGGCCCCTGGTTTCCATCTTGCCTCCAGTGCACTTGCCACGTCCCAGCACATCTGACGTGGTGTCTTCTCTTGGGACCCTTGAGTGCTGCCTGTAGGGGACACATGTTGTATCTCCAGCCTCATGACTGGCATGTGTCCCCCCGTGCTCCGTCTCCCCAGACTTTCTGGAGGCTGGGCTCCGTCTCATTCTCAGACTGAGCACATGCTGCCCTTTCTCTCTGCCTGACCTGTTTGCATGACCAGCTCCTTGTTGGGACTCAGCCCGAGGTCCCCTCCTCCAGGAAGCCTTCCCAGAATGGGAGGGTCATGGGTGCCCTGTGTGTCCTCTGTCGTACTGTGCACTCTGCACACCTTCCCTCATGAGGCAAGGCTCTGCAGGCCGGGAGGCCGTGTCCCGGTGCAGAGTTGACAACGTGAGGGAGGTCGTCGTCGTGGCTGGGTGGGAGTTGGGAGTCGTGAGCGGAATCCCTGAGATCCTGTTGTTTCCAGGATTTAGTTTTCTCTGAGGTTGTGGACTATTCCAGATCTTTAATCCACTGGTTGCTACCGGCTTTTCCCCACCGTGTCAGGGATCCCAAGACCACCCACATGTCCGGGACTCCCCGGAAGGACCTGTGGGCCTCAGGGTATGGTCACCCTCGTGGCTGTGATTAATTAATTAGAGCGAGAGGACGTGGAATGAGGTGGGCAGAGGGACAGGCGCCCCTCTCCTGGGGGTCCCACGGGATTCCCCAACAGTATCGTCCACCAGCAAGGGCCGTTAGGGACTCGGCACCCAGCGTTTTCCTGGGGGGCCAGTCACGAGAGTCCCCAAACCCCAGAGTCCCGGGAGGAAAGCAGGTGTTCTGTGCCAAGCACACTGTTTGCACGGGGCGCCCCTTTAACATTTCTGGGAGTGGGGGACCCTCCCCAAATCCACGCTCCTAGACACCAGCCCAGGGACCTTTCTGGGGGCCACTGTCTCAGCCCTGCCTCGTCCACACACTCCTGCACCTCGCCTTCCTCGTCACGGGGTCTGGGGGGTGAACGGGGCACCCTCCCTCAGCCCCGTTCAAGGCTTTGGGGGAACGACGGGCTGCTGTCTGCGTGGTGGGAGGCTCTCGTCCGCGTCTCCCAGCTCCTCTGGGATCAACTCCGTGTTCTCCAGCAGCAGGAGCTCCCCGAGGGACAGCGGGAAAACGCAGCTGGCAGGTGTTCCAACTTGAGTCCGCGCTGTCCTGGGACCCGAGGGCGGATGTCCAGCAGAGGGCGGCCTCGCATCACAGATGCGGGCCCCGTCAGCGCCTTCCCACCCTGTCTGTCCTGGGAGCTGTCCCGACCTGGAGGTGGTGCGGCAGCCCGGCCGTCCCTTCTTGCTGGTCACCGTTTCTGCGGTTGGAAGACCCGCGGCTTTGGGCGCGGCAGCAAGGGGCTTGCTTTCCCCGGGCCCCGGTTCCCCAGAATTGTGAGAAACAGTGCTGTGTGGGATCGTCGATGCGAGCTTGTCCCCACTCTGGTCCCTTCCAGGGGACGACACGTGCTTCCTGTTCTCCATCTCGCCCCGCATGGCCGTGTACACGTCCACGGGTTACAACGACCACTACATGTACCTGAATCACGGGCAGCAGACCATCCCGAACGGACTGGTAAGGACTCGGGGAGCCGGGGCTGTCCCACCTCCATGATGTCCTTCCTTTGGGGGGCCAGTCCCGACATGCCCAGGCTGGCGCTTTCCCCGCGAGCCAGGGGAGCCACGTGCCTGTGCTTACGGGCGTGGCCCATAGACACTCCATTCTGCCTGGGCCTCCGTGCCGCGGCGAGTGACAGCTAGGACAGTTCTCGCCTGTGAGGTCGGGCCCTGCTGGGCATGTCCATGACTTGTGTGCAAAGGCTGGATTCGGCCAGTTTTCCTGGGGTCACCTGGTTGGGCCATGGCCTTTGTGGCTGGAGGTGAGCTGGAGAGGGGCACGCCCAGATCTGCGCTCCCGGGAGCCATCAGGAGCTGTCCCGGGGTGACTCATAAAGCTGGGGCTCCCGTCGGGGTGAGCGTACCTCCCGTCCGTTCCTTCTGCAGCCCAGAGACTCAGCCCTGGGAGGAAGAGGATGAGGGTGCGGGCCAAGGGCGGAGCTGGGATGGGTGTCCCCACACTCTGTACCCCACAGCAGTTCCCTAGTGCCTGCTTGGTTTGGCTGGGAAATGGGCCTCCTGCCAGCACCACAGCCGATTCCTTTCTTGTGCTGCGTAACCCAAAGCACCTTTTGGGAAAGCCCAGCTCTGTGCTTGCAGAGTGGAGGCTGGAGAAGGCTGGTCCAGCCTGTCTGGGTGGAAAGGGCCCCCGTGCTCTGCTCTTTCCTGGGCTCACCATGAGGCTCCTGGGGGGGCCCCTGAGGACCCCAAACACCTCCCAGAAAGGACAGTTGGGTGGCCTCTGGAACAGCACCCAGTAGGTCCTCAGGAATCGCCAGTAGTCATCCCGAGGGAAAAGCAGCCCCGGAAGTCTGGCGGCTTCCACTGAGGCAGCTTTGCTCCTCTCCGCCCCCCAACAGGGCATGGGAGGACAACACAACTACTTCGGGCTGTGGGTCGATGTAGATTTCGGGAAAGGACACAGCAAGGCCAAGCCCAAGTGCACCACCTACAACAGCCCTCAGCTGTCGGCACAGGAGAACTTCGGCTTTGAGAAGATGGAGGTGTGGGCCGTGGGGGACACCTCAGGGTCGCAGCAGGTGAGCGGGAGCCACTGTCCAGCTCTCTCCAAGCTGCCCCTTTTGCTGCTCCTTCTGGAGGTCGTTTATCCTCCGTCCCAGCGGCTGCTGCTGGACAGAGAGATGCTCGTGGGCACGCAGCAGGGCTGGGAGTCCCGTCGCGGTCCCTGGGGTTTCGTAGAGTGAACCCTCCTGGAGGCGGGGCCCTGCCCAAGGCTGGAAGCTGGGGGGCGTGTGGCGCGTCTACAAGGTGAGGGAGGTCCGGGCTTCCTTCTCGTCCTGTGGTTCTGCAGTGAGCTGTCCTCGGGCCCTCTGCGCCCCGTGAGCTCCCAGCGATGGCATCCTGGGGTCGGAGTGCCGGAGCCCACTCGGTGTTTTCAGGATGCTGATGGTGCTGTCGTGAGCTTACAGTCAGCAGGACGTCCGGGCTCGATGCTGGCTCTCAGGGAAATGCTCACATCCCTTCCTTTCCTCCCAAGGCCAAGAGCAACAAGAGCATCCTGGATGTGGACCCTGAGGCCCAGGCCTTGCTGGAAATCAGTGGGCGGAGCCGCCACAGCGAAGGGCTCCGGGACATCCCGGAGGCTGAATGAGGAGGTTTCCCCGAGCTCGGGCCTTCCTGGGTGCTGGCCCCTGGACAGAGGGCAGCCTGCGGGGCCCTCCCCATCGCACGTGTTCAACACAGGGCCGCGCTGGCCACGTCCAGCTGGTCTGGGACGCGCTGAATCGGAACTCAGTAAAATTCCTTTGGTGCCGCATGTGGATTGGTGGGTACGCTTCGCAGGATCCCTGGGTGTCGTTGGCAGCTTAAGCTTTATAGTCTGTTTCTCGTCCCTGAAATCTGGAGACACGGACGCTTGAGACCTCCGCCCGAGTTCGCGTCTACTGGGCACACGCATTCCGGCCGTGCAGGGCAGGGCTCCGCCTGCCGGGGTCACCTGGCCTCTCGCTCAAGCCACTGCAGTTGAAAACATGCCTCGATGTTCCCTTCTAGCTGGTAGAGGGCGGGGACATTGGGATGTGAGTCTCAGTGTGTCTTTTGGGAGCAGCTTCCTATGACCTAAAATTTGTGTATTTATCAAAAAGCATAAACAGCGAGAGAGCAGGTGTCCCCACAGGTGTTTGTAATAAGGTCCCCTTTCCCCCCACCTTTCTCAGCTGCTTTTAAATGAGTCTGTGCCACAGTCTACATGGGTTCCAGGCAGTTCCATTGCTAACTTAAATGGGGGGAATTCGGAAGCTCTGAGAGGTCGTCTGGCATGAATTAGTGGTGAGTAACGACCCTACTGGCCTGGGTTCCTGACCACTGCCTCAGTGTCACTGTCCAGCCCAGTGGCCCCCAAAGGGGTGACGGGTCATCTGACAGCAGGGACTCACTTGAAACGGACTTGAGTGATCCCGGCAAGCTGACCGAGACCCTGGGTGAGGGTCTGAGGCCGGGCCAGGGAATCGAAGCCCTCCTCGAGAAATCCCTCCTTCCCGGACGGAGCTCTGGGCTCGGCTCTGAGACCTACACCTGGTTCTTGGGTCTTTCGCTGTCAACTTGATCTTTCTGGAGATGGGATGGATACGGGGCCATTCACTCTAGAACCTGCCTGCTTAGAGGCCACAGTAAACCAAGCTGTTTGCATCTGGCAGGTGTGGCCTTTTCTCCTGGGGGGCTCCCCAAACTTTGCCCTTAGCAGTGCCCCCGACTGAGCAGAAGGCCTTGCAAATGAGCTTTTAAAAGAAAAATGCGTGTCCAGACTACACAGAGGGGCGGCGGCCTGACCTGGACACAGTCGTGATCGATTTTCCTCCTGAAAGGCCAGTTTTTCATAAGCTGCTCAGGTACATTGTGGGGTCTCCCCAGCCAGTGGGGTAGTAGATCGGGGAGGGGAGGCTCCTCGGATATCCTGACCATAAAACCAAAGAGTTAGGTCGGTCCTGCTCCTTCCATCTGTTCTGGAATTTCTTTTGATAAAAAAGCAACTGAGTACCTCACTAATAACAGGTCTGTTGGTGTTTGTACCTCGAGCCCCGTCGTCTGGCTGTCAGGCTTGGATTTTGTTGGTGGACGCCCTGTGCCTTGGGTCTCTTGTCATCAGAGGGCAGGTGACAAGCGGGGACCCGTTCACCAGGAAGGCATGCTTACACAGGGCAAGGCAGGGTCCCAGCCCAGGCGCTCGGCCCCCTGGGGGGTGCAGCCCTGCCAGTGGGCCTGTCTCACTGGGAGGATCTCCGCATACAAACCTGTTGAGGGTGTCGCCATAGCGAGGACCACCGGACCTGGGAAACCCCAGGCCTGGGACACACACGGAGCTGGTTTTACCAGCTTACAGGGTTCTTCCATGCAACAGAAATAAGGATTTGGGACCAGTTTCTCTGTAAGTGAAGACCATTAAGGCCCCAGAAGGTGCTGGAAGGAAGAGGTAAAAGGATGGGGGTCCATGGTGTCAACATGGCTTCCGTGGCCGGGAAGCCTCCGTGGCCGGGACCGTGGCTCTGCAGCCAGTCGTGGCTGTCCCGCCTCTCCTGGAGTGTGTCTAGATGTGATTTTAGTTGGGACGAATGAACTCTTAGGAGTTGAGTTGTTGAATCAATGCTGACCGACGAGCAAACCTCTAGAGTTCAGTTTATGCTCCTGACGCCCCTCCGTGCCTGTAGGCCGTGTGTACCGACAACGTGTTAGGACGGTTTTCGTGGGCCTGGCGTTTCCTCTGAGTGACTGTGTGGCTTCAGCTTTCAAACGCCACCTGGGTCCTGCCCTCCACCTGCTTCTCTGGGACGCGGGTTTTCTTTGGACCGATTTGCAAGAGTGCCTTTTCGAAGGAAGCATTTGTTCGCTGAGTACTTTTTCCAGTTTGTTTGGTTTTATTTTTGTATGTGCAAATGACGCATTTGTCCCCCTGTTTACCAGCATTTCCTCGTAAGGCTTGAGATTGTAGTTTGCTTAGAAAGCTTTTTTTCCCCCCACTCTGGGATTTAAAAAAAAAAAATCATGTTTTGTTCTGCTTCTCTGCTCTTCTCTCCTTCTAAATTTTTGACCCATTCAAGATGTAATTTAAATGTACCTCTGTCTTGCCCCCAAATGAATTCTAGTATCTTTTATATTTAATGGTATGTTGCTTTCCCATTGACTTAAAGTACTACTTTCTCGGGGCACATGCGTGGCTCAGTGGGTTAAGCCTCTGCCTCTCGATTCTGGCTCAGGTCATGATCTCAGGGTCGTGAGATCGGGCCCCATGTCGGGCTCTTCACTGGGTGTGGACTCTGCTTGGGCTTCTCTCTCCTTCCCCTCTGCCCCTTCCCCACCCCCTCCCCAAAGTAGGAGAAGGGAGGAAGGGGAGGGAGAGGAGGACCACTTTCTCATCCCCTGTATTTCTCTATGAACTCTGGTCTACCCTGTTTCATGCTTTAAGAACTGGAGTTTGGGGGCACCGGGGTGGCTCAGTTGTTAAGCGTCTGCCTTTGGCTCAGGTCATGATCCCAGGGTCCTGAGATCGGGCCCCACATCGGGCTCCCTGCTCTATGGGAAGCCTGCTTCTCCCTCTCCCACTCCCTCTGCTTGTGCTCTCTCTCTGCCAAACTAATAAATAAAATTGTAAGAAAAAAAAGTTTAAAAAAAAAAAAAAAGAACTGGAGTTTGATGATGAAAAGAAGAGCTGTTCCCCGCTGACTTCTCTGTTTTGGAAATTTCCTTCCTGTGCCTGCCTGTTTGCTTTCTCTGACCTTAGAGAACCGTTCTAAAAAGTCAGGCTGCGTTTCGGAGATGGCACTACATGGGGATCAGTGTAGGCAGAGCTGACCCCTGGTACAAGTGGCTTCCCCCTGCCCCAAGGATGGAACATCTAAGTTTGCCACCTAGATTTCGTTGTTGGTGCTGGCTTTGTCCGTGGACTTTTACCCCTGATGATTGATGGAACACAGGAAGGTTTTAAAATTTCTCTGCCTAGTTTTGTACCCAGCTACCTTGCTGAATTTTTTGGTCTGGGGGTTTTCAACCTGGGGTCTGCGTGAGAATGTTCTAGAAGGTGTGCTAAAGGGCAAGGTGGTAGGGCTTCCTCTGACCCCAGCTGAGTTTCTGACTCGGTAGGGCTGGGGAGGAGCGGAGAGTAGACATTTCTGATGACTCCCAGGCTGGTTTTTGGCTCCTGTGATCCCTTCTTTTTCCCTCCAGCATTCCTGACTTGTATACAATTAGTGAGCCCACTTACTATGATTGTGTGGACCTGAAAATGAGGGTAGTTTCCCTACTCTTGGAATTTCTAGATCTTTTCTTTCTCTGGGTCGACCGAATCAGCAAACACCTTCAGAATTTCAGTAGCAATGATGCCCCTTCCCACTCCTGACTTTAATGCAGATGCGTCTGGTTTCTAATCATGAAGCAGATGCTGGCTTTGCAGATAGATTTTTGTGTAAAGGATTCCTTTATTTGTATTTATGTTAAGAGTTTTATCCAGATGTTGAGTTTTGTTTTTTTTTTTTTTTTTAAAGATTTTACTTATTTATTTGACAGACAGAGATCACAAGGAGGCAGAGAGGCAGGCGGCAGTGGAGGCGGGGGCCGGGAAGCAGGCTCGCCGCTGAGCAGAGAGCTGCTCGCGGGCCTCGATCCCAGGACCCTGAGGTTATGACGTGAGCCGAAGGCAGAGGCTTTAACTCACTGAGCCACCCAGGCGCCCTTATCTAGATGTTGAATTTTATAAAAAGTTTTTATTTTCTTTTTTACCACCCACGATTGTCTGATTCAGAGTTTTTGTTTTTGTTTTTGTTTTTTTTTCTGGACAGACAGAGATCACAAGTAGGCAGAGAGGCAGGCAGAGAGGGAGGGAGAAGCAGGCTCCCTGCTGAGCAGAGAGCCCGATGCGGGGCTCCATCCCAGGACCCTGAGATCAGGACCTGAGCCGAAGGCAGCGGCTTAACCCTCTGAGCCACCCAGGCGCCCCTGATTCAGAGTTTTTTAATGAGGGATACCAAGGAGTAGTGCGCCAGACACTGAGCCGCGTCTGTGTGTTAACTGACACGCTTCGAACGTGCGAATTCCGTGGGTCTGTGCTCCGTACTTTTGTAGCCATGTGTACAAAGGGGTTGGTCTGTAGTTTTGTTTGGTTCTGATTTTAAAATTAAATTTAAATTGTGCCGGCCTTACAAAAAGAATTTAGAACTTGGCTTTTCTGCAGGTTCTAGAGAAAAAAGCAAAAGGAAGTCCTTTGAGGTCTGGGTCAAATTCATCCGGAACTTTCTGGTTTGGTGGGCAGGAGGGGTGAGGACTTCAGAACCTCGTCCAAGTCTCTCATCATTTGGGTGGGTTTAAACCTCTGCTGGGGTTCATTCCAACGATTTTTAAATTTTTAAAAAAGATCTTATTTATTTATTAGAATGCAGGAGTGGTGGTGGTGGGAGGGGGAGTGGGAGAGGGAGAAACAGGTTCCCCGCTGAGCAGGGAGTCCAACTCCGGGCTTGATCCCGGAACCCCGAGATCATGACCTGAGCCGAAGGCAGATGATTAACCCACTGAGCCGCAGGTGCCCCTGATTTTTAAATGTCCTGGTAGGTCTTTCACTTTATATGTCTTCAAATTACGGTACGTAAGATTGACCGAAATACATGAAATCTTCTGTAGTTGTGGGTCTTTAATTGCTGTCACTTTTCCTACATGACTTTGTACCAGTTTTGCTTAAGTTAATTTCATGCTCATAGCATCTCCTCCGGCTTATTTTTCAAATCAGAGTCAGTTGTCAAGTTACTCAATAAAAAAGAGTGAAAGCAGGTAAGTAGAAGGGTTACTTTCTTCCGTGAGCTCGGCCTTCTTCGCCGGCACCGCGTCGGTCCCGAGAGGCCTGTGTGTGTGGTTCTAATTCTTACTCCGACTTCCACTTAGACCCCAGAGTTTTATTTTTTCATTTTTGTTTTTTTTTAACCCTGACACACTCCACGGAGGGAGACATCTTGTGAAGGAAGTGTCAGCTGGACTTCGCGGCCTCAACTGTTGTGTCTTTTCTTTTTTTAAATTTTTTTAAAAGATTTTATTTATTTATTTATTTGACAGACAGAGATCACAAGTAGGCAGAGAGGCAGGCAGAGAGAGAGGGGGAAGCAGGCTCCCCGCTGAGCAGAGAGCCTGATGCGGGGCTCGATCCCAGGACTCTGGGATCATGACCTGAGCCGAAGGCAGAGGCTTTAACCCACTGAGCCACCCAGGCGCCCCTAGACCCCAGAGTTTTAAACTTCCGTGCGCTGGAGAATTCTCGTACAGATGGTGGTGTCAGTTTTCACTTTGTTGACGGGTGATTTGGAGAACCGGGTGTTCGCCGTGTCCTTACACGTGGCCGGTTGGCCTCCACCTGGACGTCCCAGACGCTTCCCTCCATCCCTCCCCTCGCCGTGTGGCCTCCGCGACTGGGCGCTGTGTGGCGTGTGTCTGGCCCGCTCGAGTTTCAGTGGCGACTGCCTCTCCTTAAATCCTCTTCCTGGTCTCGCCTGATGCTTTTGGCTCGATTTTCATCTTGTCTGACACTGTGTCGCTCCCGTGTGTGTGTTTGCCTGGTGACCTTAGCTCGATTTTTCTGAGTCTTTTTTTTTTTTTTCCTTACAAACTTTGAAATAATTTAGACTGATGCAGCTTGTGGAACGAGTCCGGGGAGTTCCCGTGGACCCCTCCCCCAGCTTCCCCTAATGACAGTGTCTTCCCCGTTCCCAGCTGTTTCCCAAACCGGGCCACTGGCGTTGGTACAGCCGTCTCTGCTCAGCAGCCCGCCTTGCTCGAATGCCGCTGGTTTTCCCATAGCACCTGCTTTTAGGCAAGGTCAAGGCTAAGGGCACAGTCCTCCAGATGGCAAAGCTGCCCAGGCCTTCCGACACCCGCCGATCGCTCAGAGGGTTCCAGCGTTAGCGTCGGGTTGGACAACTCGCTAGAAAGACGGAACTCGTGAAGCCCGTCGTACTGTTGGTGAGGCTCGGGCCGGGGAAGGATGCAGATCCGAGCCGCCCAAGGGTCAGAGCTGGGAGTGGTCCAGGAGCAGAGCTCCCCGGCCTCCTCTCCGTCAGTCCTTCTAGAGAATCACCAGGCCTGGGGGGGGCCTCGGGGACCGCCGGCACCACCAGTGAAACCCGGGTATAGAGGCCCGTAACCGCCGCTACCACTGCTGGGCCCTGTTCCACCGCGCCCCAAACTCGTTCTGCTCCCCTGCTTGTAGGCACGTCCCCGAACCCTGAACCGTTCTCCGTCACCGTCATTGTCACTTAGACAACAGGAGGTCAGTGGGGCCATGTGGTACGTGACCAGTAAGACTGGTTTGTCACTCAGCGCGGCAGCTGGGAGACGCCCCCCCCCCCCCAGGATGCCACGTGTCCGCGCCTGTGTCCGCTTCCCTCGCCGCTGGGGAGCCCTCCGCGGAGGGGGGCTGCCGAGTTCCTTGAGCCGCTCCCCCCGGCACGAGGCTGGGTCTTCTGAGATCCGGCTCCTACGGGGAAGGCGGCCCTGAGCGCTCACGTACGGACTGATGTGCGCGCGGGGGTCCGTCCCTGGGAGGGCGTTGCTGGTCACCTACTAAGCGTGGGTTGAACCTGACAGGACGCGGGGTCCGCCTGCTCTGCAGAGCCCGGCCGGGCGCACCCGCCCTCCAGCAGCACCGGGGTGGGGGCGGGGCTTCCCAGCTCCTCCGCGCCTCGCAGGTGTCCTGGCGGCTGCTCGCAGGTGTCCTGGCGGCGGGCCCGGCTGCTCCGACAGGTGTGCGGCGCGCCTCCTTGTGGGCTAAGGCGGAACGTCACTTCCTGTGCGAATGTACCCCAGGTCCCCGCCGGGAAGCCTCGTTCCAGACTTTCGCCCTCCTCCTGTTTTATCAGTGTTAGATTTTAAGGTTTTAAAAAATAGTCCGGATCAAAGTCTTTTGAGTGTGAGATTTAAAAATATTTGTTCAGTCTTTTTTTTTTTTTTTCATTCTCTTAAATAATGACTTTTCTGGGCAAAATGTTTTATTTTGGGTGAAATTAATCTTTTTTCCTGCATTTTGAAGCAATTTTTTAAGGTTTTATTTATTTGACAGAGAGAGATCACAAATAGAACAGCAGACAGAGATCACAGGTAGGCAGAGAGGCAGGCAGAGAGAGGGGGAAGCAGGCTCACCACTGAGCAGAGAGCCCCATGCAGGGCTCGATCCCAGGACCCCGGGATCATGACCTGAGCTGAAGGCAGAGGCTTAACCCACTGAGCTACCCGGGCATCTCTGAAACAATTATTTTTTATTCAAGTGTTATTTAGTGTTACTAGTTGCAGGCGTACAATATAATGATTCAACAATCCTACGTATTTCTCAGTGTTCATTAAATGCAGTGAAGGTACGGTGTGGTGTTGGTTTCCGGTGTACGACACAGTGGTTTCCGCACTGCTGTATGTGCCTTTGGGCCCACCGCCTCGCCTCTGGTAACCTATAGAGAATCATGTGTTTTCTATAGGTAAGAGTCTGTTTTTGGTTTGTCAGTGTTTTTCCTTGTTCATTTGCTTTGTTTCTGAGGTGGCACGTAGGAGCAGAATCGGTCAGCATCTTTCTCTTATTTCACTTCGTGTTATACTTGCTGGCTCCGTGTTTCTGCAGATGGCGAGAGCTCCTTCTTTAAGATTTTATTTGTTTATTAGAGGATGAGTATGGTGGAGGGACAGGGAGACCCCTGCTGAGCAGGGAGCCGGACACGAGCTCGATCCCAGGACCCTGGGATCATGACCTGAGCTGAAGGCAGATGCTTCACGAGCTGAGCCACCCAGGTGCCCTAAGAGCTCATTCTTTTTATAGCTGAGTAATGTTCTCGGGGTACTTGGGTGGCTCAGTCAGTTAAGTGTCCCAACTCTTGATTTCAGCTTAGATCGTGTTCTCAGGGTGGGAAGATTGAGGCCCCCATCGGGCCCGTGCTGGGTGAGGAGCCTGCTTAAGATGCCTGCGCTCTTTCCTTCTGTGCCCCCCAACCCCCTCCCATTGAGCACACGTGCTCGCTCTCTCCCAAAAGTGGGGGGCAAGGTCTAATTCTCTCTATGGCTGAGTGATACTCCTTTGGATGTATACCACATTTTCTGTGTCCACTCATCTGTGGATGGACCAAAGGCTGCTTTCGCGTTTTGGCCATTATAAATAATGCTGCAGTAAACACGGGGGCAAATACCTTTTTGAGTTTTTAGTGTTTTCATTTTCATTGGTTCCTCAGAAAGTTAAAACCAGAACTACCACAGGACCCAGTAATTCCACTACGACATATTTACTGTTTCTCTTATCTTTTAGGGATGGTCTCGCAGGGTCATGTCTACGAACTCTGCTGAATCCTAGATCCCAAAGACTTTTTCCCCTCTTTTTCTTCTGGGTTTTCATCTGTGGCTCACTTTGAGTTCGTTTTTGTGGAAGGCAGGGGGCTTGAGTCGAGGGTGGCTTTCTCGGTGTTCCAACAGCATTTACTGAAATGATGTTTTCTTCATTAACTTGCTTTCGGATTGGTGTCCAATGTCACAAGATTTCCTTTTTGGGGGAACGGTTTAAACTACATCACTGACCTTAGAAGTCTGGGGACTAATCAGATCACTGCATAGTAACGTGTTGCAGTTGTCTGTGGTTTTCACGGAATTGGTTTATTTAACCTGTTGAATTTCTGCGCCTGAGGTTCTCAGGATTCCTGCTGGAGTATCTTCAGGGAGCCGTCATGATCAGCCACCGTCCTTCCCAACATGAGCCATCTCTTTTTCCTTTGGCTAACCCTCTAGCAAGACGGGCCATTGTATTGGTACCTTCGAGGAACTAGCTTTTGATATGATTTTTGTCCAAAATCAAAAATCTTGGACTCCCCTGCTTTCTGCCGTTTCCTGTTCTTATTTTGGTCACTGTCCCGCCACTGCTGATGGGTACGTGTTCTAGAAATGGGAGTCAAGCTCAGTTGCTTCAAAGGTGTTCAGGTCTGCTGCATTTTGGTGAAAAGATGGCTTACGTTTGCTTGTAATCTGATTTATGCATTTTACTTTACGACCTGCAGTTGGGGTCTTGGTTAGCAAGATCTCACCTGTCCCTGGTAGTAGTAGTTGTTATTTTATCTTTTACATGGATAGTCTACCGGGAGCTGTTCTGTATGGCATTTTATTTAGGGATTTCTGGATGGTAGTAAAGACTAAGAGTACCTTTTGATGCTGTTACTGCAAGTATCGGTCGACCCTGGTTCTTCTTGATGATTTAAGGGGCAACATGGTGCTGGGAAGGGATCCTGAATCCGACCCCGGTGTGCCCCAGGCTGTGGGGGTGGCCAGAGTCGGCCTGCCCTGCTCAGGAGTTAGCAGGGCTGGGCAGCTGCTGGGTGGCCATCACCCCCGTCTGAATGCCTTCCTCTCCAGGCCGCGCCCTCGATCATCTTTGCGGTGGGATGGCACCCGTGCGTCTCCGCATTTAGCTCTGGGGTCACTAGTGGGGGTCACGGCAGGGTGGGGGGAGGATAGTGACCCCAGACCATGCATCTTCCTTCTGAGGAATCTGAACTTTGCCTGGGAGCTGCAGGGGTCCACTCGGACCTCCTTGCCCCTGGTCTGGCCCAGGCGTCACCACCCCAGGCAGTCGGCTACTTTTCTCTATTCGGGTAGGCTCTGGTGCCCAGCTGTTTGACCAAGAGCCAGTCTAGCTGTTCCCGTGAGAGATTTTTTAGGTGGCTCCACATTCCAGTCCGTTGGCTCTGGATCGCCGCGGTGGCCTCCAGAACGTGGTGACCCTCATCTAACCAGTTGAAGGCTTAAGAGAAAGGCCTGGGATGTCGGAGAAGGAAGGAGTCCCTGTCGGCGCGCTCCGGAGCTGCCAGCCCTCACAGTCAGGTGCGCCGGCCTCTTCCGACAGGCTGTGTCCCTCCCTCTCCCTAATACCTGGTGGCAGGGGGTGCTGGGGACAGCTGTGGCTCCTTTCCCAGGCGCTGCTCCTCCGTGGCCGCTTCCTGCCTGGCTCCCTCCTTCCCCGCTCCACCATCTTTACCAAAAGTCCTGGGGCTCGTCCTCAGGCAGCTGGGAGATGCTCCGGGTCCCGGGGCTGGAGGTAAAGTCCCTTTACTGTTCCCCTTCAAAGAATGGGTCTGGTTCCTGCCGCTCAGAGTGGGACCGTGGGTCACCCTGGACGTGGTCATGAAAAACAGGCTTTGTGGGTTTCCAGAAGTGGCATCAGATTTCCCGTCTGGCTGCTTGGAGGGAGAAGGTGGACCAGGCGTGGGCGCAGCTTCTACAAAATGCCTCAGATCCCCCTCCTGAGGGTTGAGGTGATGGAGGGGAGGTGGCCCTGGAGCAACCAGAAGCTCTGGCCCCGGGGCTGGACGCCTGATCTTCCTCACCCGGGCGCTGCGGGGACACACTCTGGAGGCAGCCGTGGTTCATACAAGTCACTGCGGTTTAATAAGTAGCTGTTTCCGGGCGCTCTGCTCAGGGCCCGTCCCGGGGACAGAGATGAGGATGGACGCAGGCCCAGGATGGTCGAGCCGCAGAGCCGAGGGAGAGGCCCAGCGCTCCGTGTCCTGGCAGCGTCCCTCTGGCGAGGGGCCGGGGGAAGGGCCACAGTCCCATCAAATAGAGATGATTTAGGATTTCACACAGCCAGGTCCCCTAGACGTGATCTGGGTGAGTCTGGGCTTTCCTGGCTCTGGAGAAGAATTTTTCACAGAGTTTGAGGAGCTCGGACACGATGAACACAGACGAGGCCAGTCCGGTTAAAAGCAGCAAATCTGCCGGAAGGGGGAGGAAGAAAGGAGTCAGCACGGGTTGAACCCGTGCCGTGGGCCTCTGCCCCGAAGGGGCGCTGCCAGCCAGCTCACAGGAGCCTCAGCCCGGAGCGCCCCTCCCTCCCTGTCTTCAGTCACAGGGACCCCAGAGGTGGGGGGAAGGACCCGGGGAGTTGAGGGCCAGACCCTTCCCTTCCTGGGAGCAGATGGCTTCAACCCAGGGTCCTACATGTGGCAGAGCCAGCTCCACGCAGACCACCCGGTCCTTCCAGGTGGTCCCAGGCTGGGGGCAGGGTGTGGCACCCACTTGAGCTGGCAGAGGACCCTGACCCTCCTCCCAGCTGTCCTGAGGGCAGACACCCTGACCCCGGCTCCGGGCTCCCAGGGCAGCCCACCCTGACTCATTCCAGTGGGTCAGTCCCTAGAGCCGCCCCTGACCGCACGGTGTCTTACTGTCTGAACCTTCCCTGGGTCCCTGTTGCCAATAACCCAGCACAGACACGGGGCCCCACCAACCACACCCCAGCTGTTAGCTTTGGTAAAGCTGACTTAGTTCCCTGCAGAGAGGACCAGCCATTAAAGTTCTTACTTCTTGTCTGTAGCTGTAGGGCACTTGGCGGGGACCCACATGGACCCTGCCGTTAGATTTTGGGGAAAAGCGAGCAGACGGTCCCCAGTCTGGCCCAAGGGTCCAGGGCTCTCGTGTCCCCCACCTCTGTCCTGACCCAGGGACGTGTCAAAGCCGCAGCTCAAACCTCCTCCTCCTGACTGTCCCCTTTTCCCGTTTGTGTTCACAGTCATCTCAGCTGCAGGCAGAGGCACACAGGTCACTCTGGGCGGCTTACAGAGAGCTTGCACCTGTGGTCAGCCTGGGCGGAGACCAGGACAGGTGTGCTCAGGTGGGGGACAGCCGTGGGCCTCAGTTCCTGTCTTTTCCAGCAAGAGCTACTAGGCGATTTGCTCCCTGTCGTGAGGTGAGTGGGCGTCCGGGACATACCAGTCCACCGCCAGTGGGGGCAGACGGAGCCCAGACTCGCCCACCGTGGCGCAGCCCCCCGCCCTTGTTGTCTATGCCCTGTGTGCTCGGAGCCGCCCACCTGGGGACAAGGGGCCAGGAGGCCAGATCCCCTCCCTTCCGTCGTCCTCTCTGGGGAGGTACCTCTTCTCTGGCTCCCTCAGTCTTCTGTCCCCCTCCCCCGAGTGTGCAGGCAGGTGGGGGCGGGGACAGGTGCTGGCCCCCGCAGGCCCGTCCTCACGGCCACTCACCGAGAGCGCCCAGGTTCTCGGTCTGGAAGACCTTCTGCAGGGGCGGGATGTAGATCACGGCCAGCTGCCCCGCAACGGACCCCAGCACCGAGTACAGGAACATGCGGTTCCGGAGGAAACCGATCTCCGCTACCAGCTTGGTCTGCAGGAGGGAGGACACTTTGTCAGCCCACGCCCACTGAGAACAGCCCCGGGTCCTGAAGGGCGGGGGGGGGGGGGGGGGGGGGGCGCAGCCCGGGGCCCACCTGAGCGCGGCAGGTCAAGGCATTGAAGAGGTCGAAGAACACAAAGCAGGTGAAGGTCATGGTTGTGGTGCGTGGGGTGCTGGCCTTGTCTGCGGGGACCTGGAACACAGGCACGGGAGGAGGGGTCCGGGAAGGCCGTGCGTTTCCCACAATGACCTCGACCTTCACCAAGAGCCAGAGGCTGCAGCAGCTCCAGGGTGGGCATCACCCCCACCCCCATACCCCCCACCCCCACCTCCCCCGCCAGCAGCAGGGAGCGGCTTTCTCGGGAACTGACCAGGACCTCCCGCTCGGTCTGGAGGCAGCTGCTGTTACAGGGGACACGTGGCTCAGACCCGCCCCCCACCCAGGCCAGCCCGGCTGCTAGAGGGGCCGGCAGCCCGTCCTCAGGAACTTGGGCTGCCCCCCACACCCAAGCCGAAACCTTGCACGGATAAAGGGAGTGTTCCTTTCTCCAGCAGGTGACCTTGCATCCTGGGAGGTGACATTGCTGCAGCCACACCCACGGAGCAGAAGGTCCCTTCCCGGAAGAAGGGAGGGGATGGAGACCCTCCCCGGCTCTGGTGTGGCTGCTCGGAAGGGAGGCAGAGCTCACTTCCCCCGACACCTCTGGGCCGGGCCTGGAGCCACAGGTGAGAGGGACTCATGTTCGCACCCGAACTTCCCCCTGCCCCGGGGAGGTGGCGATGAGCCCGTCCTGCCTGGGCTTCGCACAGAACCCTGTTCCAGCAAATGACCTTCCTGGGGGTGGGGGGCGGGTAGGGTGAGTTAGAACCTGACTCGGAGTCCTGGTGGGCACCCAGGAGTCTGCGTTTCCCTCAGGTCCCGGAGCGGAGGAGGCTGCTGTTGGGGACCCTGTGCTCAGGACCGCTGTGCAAGTCCTGGAGAGCCTGGGTCCCCTTCCCCGCCAGGGGGTGCACACGGGCTGCATGAGGTAGAGAATCCCCACTTCCATGGCAGGTGAGAATTTGGGGAAAAACAAGGCCATTCCTCTAGCGGGGGAGGCTCAGAAAAACTGAGAATCTGTGGGGACCCAGTGTCCCGTCCCCCTTGGTGCATGTGTCACCTGCCTGGTTCTCTAGTCCGAGCACTGCACCAAAAGGGGACCAGTAAGTTCCCACAAGTGACCGTCTCCAGGGAACAAACGTCCCGTCCTTCCTTCCTAGGAAATTTCATTGTTTCCGGGATAGAAAACTGCCTTAGGTCCCATTTAGAATAAACTCTCATTTCTGGTTCACGCCTGGGCGGCCTCCTGTCCTGCTACCTGCTCCCCACAGTGGGGTCCTGATCCCCTGCCTTTCCTCCAGGATGGCCCCCTGTACGCATACACGTGTCTCCCCTGTTGGAGGCTGAGCCCCATGGCCGGGCAGGGACCGTCCACACACATGGCCTGAGTCTCCCCCATCAGGGGCTTAGCGAACAGTGGCTTAGCAAGTCCGTGAGGACCGGCCTCACCTCTTTCCAGAAGATAAAGAGTGTCCCGCTGATGATGATGGCTGCCGACAGGAGGGTCTTGAGGATGAGGGCTCTACTGAGGATGGTGTCCTTGACGTTCCGCGGTGGCTGCTGGAGGGCGTCTCTGTCCACAGGCTCTACCCCCAAGCTGCTCAGAACACGACATGGGCGCCCGGACGTAAACCACTGAGAAGGGACCCTCCAGCCAGCCAGGCAGAGGCTGAACAAGCACATCTGAGGCAGAGCCGGAACCTTCCAGGCCTTCCGGTCAGCTCCCTGGGCACCACCGGCTGGGAGGTCGGGGGGATGGGGGGCCCAGCCCCCCCAGGCGGTCCACCCAAGCCCGGGCCAGTCCCGCACTCACAGGGACTTCTCTATTAGCCTCCCTGCACATCCTCTGTCCCCTCCCTAACTGCCAGCCCCTTCCACGGTGACCCCCACCCCCAGCCTGGGCCCCACGGGCAGCCCTTCCCTCCACCATCCCTGAGCACCGTGAAGGAAGACCCCCCCTACCCCAGAACTGGCCACACCACGGTCCTGGAACTACCCCAGGTCCCCTCTTGTGCTCAGGTAACGTCCATCACAAGGGGACGCCCCAGTGGGCTAGAGAAACGGGATCCAGGCCCTGCCCACCGCAGAGCCCCCAGTGACGGAGGGACACCTGTCTCCCGGGGACTGTGAAACAGCAGTATTGGGGCTAGACCATCAGGAGGCAGTGCGGGGGGCACTGAGGACTAAGTGGGCTGGGGCCCCCTTCACTGCTGGCCCCGCTCCCCGCATGTTGAAGAGGTGCCCTTCCGCTGGGCCCAGGGGGACTGAGTAGGGCTCTTGCCCCTGGCAGCTGTAACCGGTGACACCGAGTGAACGTTGGTAATGGAATGCGTGTCAGATGCAGTCCGATGGAACGACACGCTGTGTGCAGAGGTGGTCCTTCTGCACCTTTCAGCCCACCTAGCGCTCCCTTCTCAGCCAGCCACTCGCTGACCAGCTGCTGTGTCCCAGGCGCCGTTCTAGGAGCCAGGGAGACTAACGGGAACATCACAAACCTTGTCCAAGGGGAGCTAGATCGAAATCAGATAAGCAAGGACAAGGACATACATGTATATCTTCTCCTCCGGGGAAAAACAAAGCAGGGTACGGTGATTGAGAGCCAGGAGGCTGCTGTTAGGGTAATCAGGGAGGACTTCTTGGAGGTGGTGACCTCACGAGAGGCACAGAGCCTTGGAGCTGCGCAGGAGCATCCCTCACAGACTCTGGCTGCCCAGGCAGGTGCTTCCTCCCCTGCACCGCAGTCAACTTCTCTGGGACTCTTGGGGACAGTGACTGCACCCACACTCCGGGGCGCAGTTCTGGCCGCCCGCTCAGCGCCTCACCTCTGTGCGGGTGGCCCGTCCATGATGATGTTGATCCACAGGATCTGCATGGCGTTGAGGGGGCTGGGCAGGTCGCACACAGTGGACAGAGTGATGAGGCTCAGGGCTGAGATGCTCCTGCAGGGACACACGCGGCATGGTCGACAGCGGCTCACCAGACGCGTGCGCAGCACCTGCCACCACTGGGAGCTGCGGGCCTTGACTTACGTGCTCAGCTGGAACCGGACAAAGTTTTTGATGTTGTGAAAAATCCCTTTGCCTTCCTCCACTGCATTCCTGCGAGAGAGAAAGCGTTTATTCACGATGGTGTCAGCAGGGATGGCCTCATGCTCGGGTGCCCCTTCCTGTTTCGCTGCTCAAGGACATGCCCACGGAGGACGACGATGTCCTGATCAGCACCAGCCGGCGCTGGGGACTGGACCGTGAGCCACGATCCCCCTTCTGCCCCCAAACTGGATTCCTTTCCCGCCCGAGCCTGGGACTCCTGAAGCAACAAACCCACCTCTGGGAGTCCCACAAGAGGCACAGCAAAACCAACCAAACCCAGACCTGCTCCTGAGCTGCTGGTGCATGGCAGGGGGGAGAATTGGGAAGCTGAAAACATCATCTATTGTATTTCTAGAAAACTCTGCAGAAGTCCTTTAAAAAAACGATCTGGAGGCATGAATGCCGAAAACTGCCCAATCATTTTTTCTACTAAAGTTTTTTGCAAAAGTAAAAATGACAGATTTACTTACTAACTGCATCTTGTGACCACCCCCCCCCCGCATGACGGGGGAAGGACACTAAGGATCGCTACAGTGAATCCATTTGTAAAGAAAAGATTCCTTCTGCAAAGTCCGAAATCACAGCCAACGTCAGTCTTTGTTCAGATACTTGGTATCTTCTCCCACCCCCAGTGACTCCAGTTCACTTAGAAGGAAAGACTTCATTAGAACGAATCAAAATCAGATCCAGAGGGCAGGCGGTTTTTTTAAGGAAACAAAAAAAGGTGAAGAAAACAGGTGCTTTGTCATCCTGGCAGCTGGAGCTCACACGCGCCCCAAGTGTCCGTGTCCACACGAGCACGACCCCAGACTCAAACCACACGTTTAGCACTACGGGGTGAGCATCTCCGGGTCTGGCCTCCTCGTGCTCCCGCTCCCGCTGTTGGCAGCCAGGGTGGTCTAGGATTTCCCCCAAACGGTGTGGCAGCGACCGCACGGGCACGCGCCTCTGTCTGCGAGCGCCCGGTCCTGGCTTTTCCTCCGCTGCACCCTCGGGCTACAGAAGGGTTTGCTCGCATGTGTCTGCAGCAGCCCCGGCCCCGCGTGCTACGTGAGCTGGGACACCTGTCTCCCTGGCACGACGGATCCCCGGGGCGGGCGGCTGGTTACACCATGCGTTTCTGCCCCTAAAAGCCCCACCTGCGGAGCAACTCACATGATGGCTGAGAAGTCATCGTTCACCAGGACCATGTTGGCAGCCTCTTTGCTAACGTCCGTCCCCGTCTGCCCCATGGCGATCCCGATGTCCGCAGACTTGAGGGCGACAGCGTCATTCACCCCATCCCCTGTCATGGCCACGATCGCCCCACATTCCTGCAAAGCCTTTGGAAAAAAGAGGCGAGTGGAGGCTGCAGCCCTTCCAGAACCTTCCTTCTTCCCTCGGGATGCTCTGCCTCTCCCTCCGCATGGCCAACAGCAGAGGCCCCCTCTGGAGTCAGCTGGCCAGACTCCGAGTCCCAGCCACGCCGGCATCCCGTGGAGCTCAGCACGCCCTGAACCTCTCAGACTCAGCTTCTCCATCTGCAGAGTGGGGACAACCGTCCCTCCTCTGTGAGAGCCACACTACGACGGCGGGTGTCGGGCTCCCTCTCCACTAACAAAGACCGGTCTACCGCTTTCCCCTGAAACCACGTGGCAGCCAGTAAGTCTTCATGTTTGCTCTTGGGAATACCGCGCACGCAGACTTGCTCCCTAGAAAAACACCCCCCCCCCCCCCAAGAGCATCGAGGATCAAACAGCCCAGGCCACAGAGCACATCTTCGGATGCGCACACGCGGGAGGCCAGCGATGCGTCAGGGCCCCCCTCCCCCGCGGGCAGCAGACCGTGTCCACTCTGCTGGGCACCCGCTGCGGGCCGGGCACTGCGAGGGGCGCTCCAGAGCCTGGCCTCCTCTGTTCCTCTCACCGGCCTTGTTACCAGCTGATGTCATTCATACTATCCCCTCCCCCTGTTTACAGATGGGGAAACTGAGGCCTGGAGGTAACTAACAAGAATAACACCAAAGATCGCTCGGCTAACAGAGGCCAGCTGCTTTTCCTTTCTCCCTCTGCACCACCCCGTTCCAGCTCCTGTTTTTGGTGTATGTGGCCAAGGTCCCCCTGTGCTCCTACCCCGGTTTGGGGACGGCCGAGTCTCCCGCCAGCTTGGGCCCTGGACCACCCGGAGCAGAGTCCCCGCCACCGTCCCGGGCTGGCCCTGACGGACCCACGAGGCTCCCAGCTCACCTTTATGATTTTGAGCTTGTGTTTCGGGCTGGTCCTGAAGAAGACAGACACCTGGGCATGGGGTCACAGAAGGGCAGAGTCCGTGACCTTGGGGCTAAAACTCTCCCTCCTCCCCACAGCGAGACCCCCCCCCCGGGAGGACCCCACCTTCCCGACGCAGTCAGCCAGCTCTTCCTGCCCCATGTTTTCCACCTCGTCCCCGGACATGGCCTTCAGCTTCCCGTTGCACAGGCCGATGCTCCTTCCTGCAGGGGGCGGAGAAGCCGTCTGAGCGCTGGCTCCCAAGCCTGAGGCTGCTCCCGCGCCGCCCCCATCTGCACCTTCCTGACCCCAGTCCCTGCCTGGGCCACACAGAGTGATGGCTGCCACCCACCACACACCTGCCGTGTCACACGGAATTAACCGGCAACAGAGAGCTCGTGCTCCCTGCTTTAAAGCCAAGGAAAGGGAGGCAAGGGGCTTCCCTAAGGTCACAGAGCGGGTGACGGGTGGTGCTGGAACCAGATGTGGTTTTGTCTGATTCTGGACTCTCTGATCTTTTCATAGGCCAGGGGCCTTGAGACAGAGCGGGGAGCACAGCAAGGTGTGACCCTCATTCCGGCAGCAAGTGTAGTGACAGGAAGGGTGTGGCTGGCCCGCTGTGGGCAAAGAGCCTGGACGTCAGAGTGGCTCAGTGACTTGCCAAGGTCTCACGGCTGGTGGCGGAAGCCATCCCAGAAGTGAACACGGGAATGATGCTGCCTGGGACGGGGACATAAGCTCGAGGACGAAAGCCCCCAGGCCGTAGGACGTTGACAGTGGACACAAAGGCTCTCCCCTTCAGAGGACCGGCCCACGTTTTAGGGCCAGCCCTCTGAAGGCGGAGTGCCGGTCCTCGAAGCTCACGGTCACCGTGCGCCGACCGGACACGCCGCCCGCCCTGCCCACTGACCTATGGCGGAGGCGGTCTCCAGCCCGTCCCCCGTGATCATCTTCACCGACACGCCCGACTGGCAGAGCAAACGCACAGCCTCCTTCACGCCAGCCCTCGGAGGGTCGATGATGCCGACGAGCCCCAGAAAAGTCAGGCTCCCCAGCTCGGGCCCAGAAGCGAGGGCCAGCACTGAGGAAAGACCAAGAGGCACAGAAGGTCCACGGGGGGGCCAAGGGGGCCACGAAGTCCCCCGTCAGCCCGGCCGCTCTGCATCCCAGATCCGCCTCGCCTGCGCAGGGCTCCCCGGGGCTTGGCTGGCCCGCGCAGGGCAGCAGCTGTGCACGGCTGGCCCCGAGACAGAAACAGAGACAACCTGACCCACAGAAAGTGAGACTTTTGTCCGCTGGTGGCGTCAAGCCCAGCCTCGCCCCAGCGAGAGAGGCAGGAAGGAGAGCGGCAAGCGGGGGTGCCGTGGCACGTTCCCAGCAGCTCTTCTGGTCTCTGCTCTTGCCGTCTGCCCTTTTTGGGGAGCGGCTGCAGGGGCAGGACACGCGCAGGAGGGCACTGCGGGTGACAGGCTCCGGCTGCTGGCTCGTCCTGGCCTTGACTCCTGAGCACCAGTGCTCCCGGAGCGGGCACTCTGAGAGCTGCCTGTTTCTCATCTGCCCATTAGTTCCACGCTTGCTTTACTCCCATCACGCACCGCCCGACGGCCGTCCCGCTCCCTCCCCTTACCAAAAACCCTGCATTAGTGCACTTGAAAAGTCAGTGCCGCCCTTGCTTAAATCTCGGGGCTGGGGACGGAAGGTACTGACCACGCAGGCCGAGTGTCCCCATCTTCTTCTCCTCCTGCTGGTAGAAGGCTCGCTGTTGGGGTGTCAGCGGCAGAGGGATGCCCCCGTTGTTGTACGTGGTGCAGTAGTTAATCACCTCTTCAAAGGCCCCCTTCATGAAGTAAATGTCCTCCTGGTCCTTGGAAAAGAAAAGAAAGCCCCTATCATCGGATGCCTCGGCTCTCCGTGACCGTCCCCTCGTGCTCACAGAGAGGCTGCCGGCGGGGCTGTTTCTCGCGGAGCGTCCCGCTCACCAGCACAGCACAGGCTGGATAAATGAGGGGAAAGCCGGGCGACGGGACACCAGCAGCCCATGGCAGGATCCAGGCGGATCTTAGACCCACACCCGCCTCTCTGACGTCCCCTGCCGATGTCACGGACGGCATCCCGGGCATTTCGTGAACCGCTCGTAGCCCAGGCACCGTCACATCTGTGCGTCCGGGACTGCGCGCTGGTGTGTCTGCTTTAACGGCAGGTGTGGTTCCTGTTCTGTTCGCTGCCGCACGGGGCTCACTAAAGGGACCCGAACAAACCCCCAACCGTCCTCTGCGGACTTTGGCTCTGGCTGCCGTGGACAGTAGCTCGGCGCAGAAGGCGCGGTGCCACTGTGGGTGACACTCTGTCGCCCGCATGGGCACAGAGCCTGCGTGCCGATGCCGGGCTGGAATGAGCTCCTGTGAACGGATACGGGAAGGTGTCTGAGACCTCACCGTCGGGGGAAAACAGCAAATTACAAGCACGATCTCCAGCATGACCCGGTTTTAAAACCACCCCGTACGTTGCTGTGTGCCCATTTAGGACCTGGAATATTCCATCCCGACTGCTGGGGGGGGTGACCGGTGAGGAGAGAGGAGCAGAATTGTAAAGACCTCTCATTTTTAAAGTCACATTTCCTTCATTTATTTCAATGAGATTATAATACCATTGTCTTTGGGGAGGAAAAAAAAGATTTGAAGGCATTAAAGCATTTAAAAAATCTGTAACCCCTTTTAAGCAGGAAGGAGTCACGTGCCCATCTGCTCACAGCAAAGGCCTGGAATGCGCTGGCCACGCCGCCCCCCAACCCTGAACAACAGAGAAGTCTCCCAAGAGCAAGATGTGAAGGTTCTGGAAAGCGCAGAGAGGCGTAAAGGGCTGGAGAAAAAGGTGGAAGACGATACCGAAAACTTAGGGGGAAAAAACAAATCCCAAAGCCTTTTATCTGAAAATCTGAAAAGCTACAGAAGCTTAAAAAAAAAAAAGGGGGAAAAGAAGTCAGCTGTCATCCCCACGCAGGGAGAGCCGTGAGGGGTTTGGTGTATGTTCGGGTCACCCAGAGCAGGGCACACACGCGTGTCCATGTGCACACGTGTAATGCGAACCGTGCTGGGTGCTGGGACGCACCTCCTGATCCCTACCTGGTGACAATCAAAGGTGCTTGTACCTGTAAAGAACTCAGCACCAGGGTGTGGAAAAAGGCCCCCCAAGTTAGCAAGGGGGTCACTGTTAGCGGTGGGAGCGTTCGTCAAAATGCCCCGCAAATGCAGGTTCCTGGCTCTACTCCCGATCTTCTTTTTAAAGAGAGAGAGAAAGAGTGTGTGTGTGTGTGTGTATCTGAGAGACAGAGATTGTGAGCTGGGGGAGGCGGAGAGGGGACAGAGAGGGAGGGGAAGAAATCTCAAAGCAGACTCCACACGGGGCTCAGAGCCCGACACGGGGCCAATCTCACGACCCTGAGATCATGAGATCATGATCTGAGCCAAAACCCAGAGTCAAATGCTCAACTTGGGAACCACCCAGGGCGCCCTGCACTCCTGATATTTCTGACTCCAAGGTTCTGGGTGGAGCCTGAGAATCTGCATTTTACACGAATTCCCCGGGGATCCTGGTGGCCCAGGAACCCCACTTGGAGAACTACTGTTTTAGGAAAAGATCTTGGAGAACGCATGATAAAGCTCTACTTGCAGTCACCATTCACGGATTTCAAACTTCGTAGAAGCTGGGAGTTTCAACTCTCCTCCCTGGTGCCTCCATTCTCCTTTCTTTGGGGTGCAGGAGAGAGGGCGGGAGGGGCAGAGAGGCAAACTCACCTCGTTCTTGGGGCTGCATCGTGCTGCCATCCATTTCTGCTCCGAACTGAATGGAATCTCTTTTTTTCTCACGTATGAATCTTTAATATCACTTAAGTCCATCTAGGATGGTAACACACGGGCTTCCGGTGAGTCATGCTAAACGCGTCTCTATGCAAAGCTCCGTCCCCTTAAATTATTCATGATTCGGACCGTGACCGGCAGGTGAGAATCCAAGCACTGAGCTCACAGAGAAGGGCCATTTGCTTTCAAATGAAATGTCCCATCGGGAGAAGAAAGGTCTCGTTTCTCTCATTCAGGGACAGAACCAGCTTGGTCTTTGGGAACAGTTTCTGGTGTCCCACCCCACTGCCCACCCCTTCGGCAGCAGGGACAGCCGTTCTGCCCGTGGCACTGGACGCTCCATGGGGGCATTTCTGCTGAGTCGCAGACCCGGGGTCTGACCTCAGAGCCCTGCAATCAGTTGAATGCACTCATAGGAAGGGGTCTTCCTGAAGGGGGGCTTGGGGCCCACGAGGTGGCTTGCCCTCCTCTATCTGTCCCCCCAGCACCTTCCTGGCGTCTGAGCCATGGGGCACAGGGATTGCCAGGAAGGGTGGCCCAGAGAATGTCCCAGAGCCACGTGGCATGTCAGTGACTGCCTGAGGATGTTTGGGGTCACTCTCTCCTGTTACTACTAAGCTTCCCCATTCTTCATCTGCTCAGACATGAGCTCGAATTCTCTAAGTCAGCCCCAAGTGCAAGAACTCCCGGCGCAGACTGTCAGAGGTCCCTACCTTCATGGCCAGCGCGATCAGTGCGCCTTCCGTGGGCTGCCCCATCACGGCGTTCTTTCTGATGACGGCGTTGTTGGCCACACAGCCTGCCTGAAAGGAGGGGTTTTCTGAATGTCTGTAGTTCAGATTGGGAACTGGCACCCCTTGGGGTCCTGGGCTCAGTCACACGCTGAAGGCTGGACCCATTTTGGGGGCAGGGCTGACCTGGGGGCAAGGGACAGGGTTTACTCTTCAAAATACATCAGAGTCCCCACCCTTCCACTGTCAATCTTCACTGAACGCTGGGGGCTGGTCGTCACGAAGCCCTCATAAGGCAGTATCACGGGGGCGGGGAGGCGGACGGGTACGGGTGTCCGCGGGGGGTGACGAAGTGTCCTGAAATTAGACGCAGCAGTGGCTGCAAACTTCGAGAAGGGACTAAAACCACTGACCCCTACACTTCAAGGGGGTGAATTCTGTGCTGCAGAACTTGATGTTTCAACTAGAAATTATAATTAAAAAAAAAAAAAAGGAAATAAACACAAAGAGAACATGAAGGGTGGATCCCAGCTCCCTCCCTCACCGCGGGTGACCCCGGGCGCTCTCATCACTTCTACGAGCCCGAGACCACGTCTGGATTCGGGCCTCGGAGGGACACCCGGCATGCAGGCGGCACGAGGGCGGGTGATACGGTTCTGATGAGTGACGAGACCAGGCTTGCTGTCGCACATTGGGTGAGCACCTTCTCCAGGCAGGCGTCTCGGGGAAGCCCCAGCAGGCGGGGAGGAGGACAGAGGCCCTAGCTCGCCACTCCCCTCATGTCTTCACCTGTTCCTGGGTGCTGCCATCCATTTCTGCTCCGAACTGAATGGAATCTCTTTTTTTCTCACGTATGAATCTTTAATATCACTTAAGTCCATCTAGGATGGTAACACACGGGCTTCCTGTGTTCCTGGGACACCTGTCCCCTGGAGTGTGGCCCCGGTGTCGCCAGACCCAACTGGCCCTCTCATCGGAGCGAATCCCATCCACTCCTATTTAAGGTGTGTTACCGCCACGGGGCTCCTTGATGCTCACCTCCACTAACCTCCCCACCGAGACGTTGCTGAACCGCTTCAGGACTTCCTTTGAGGGTAAGAGATAGACGGTGCCGTCGCCGTTATACCCAACTCCGCTGACCTGCAGGGTGAGGCCACAGGGACGATGTCACCATGTGTGGTAAGACACTCCCCCCCCCCCAGTTGTCCCATCATCTCTCTCCTGGGGGACCCACCCCAGGGACAGGATCCTATGCACGAACAAGAGGTCAAGCATGAAGATGTCCCGGCACGTGCACCAACAGAGGGCGGCAAACCTGCCCTCAGGCAGCCAGAGGGCGGATACATAAGCCTTTGCAGCCCCCGAGATCTGACATGAACATGCGGCCCTGTGACGGGGGTGGGGGGGGGGCACCAAGGGAGCCAGGACGGACCACAGGTAAACCGAAGGGCGTGGCATCCAGCCAGCCAAACTCTGTTTACAAAAACAGGCGCTGGCCTGCAAGATGTCACTGGAGAGACTGGAAAAACCCAAAAGGGACCATCATGGTTCATTTATCACAGGCGGTTACGGGCAACTGTTTCTTTGCTTCTGCAGTACGTAATGAGCTTATTATTACAAGACAATGGCCAAAAATAAAGTTGGCTCCCTTAACTCACTCGGTCATAGTCCTTGCTGCTGTTGGTAGCAAGGAAACCGTACAGTAACTCATTTTTGTTTCTTCCTTGTTGCTTCCTGGAAGGTTCCGTGTACTTTTAGGAAGGAAAAGGTCTGTCTGGCACCGTGCACGGGGGCCCAGGGCTCACCTCAGCATGGAGCCCATCGGATGTCACCAGCTGGGTGACGGTCATCTCATTGGCGGTCAGAGTCCCCGTCTTATCCGAACAGATGACATTGCAGCAACCTAGCGCGAGACAACCCCAGGTCAAACACCGGGGCCGAACCGCCACCCCTTCCATCCCATATACAAGATCCCAACCAGCAGAGTCCCTCACCCAGGGTCTCCACGATGGGTAACTTCTTCACAATGACACGCTTCTTGGCCATCCGCAGCACTCCCAGGACCAGCGTAACCGTGACGACGATGGGCAGACCCTCGGGAATGGCAGCCACAGCCAGGCTGGATCAAAAGGCCAGACGGGTCACCTTTAACATGAGCACTGAAGGATGACATGAATCCCAGCTGGGGTCGCCAACAGTTTGACCCAGTGAGGCATGTCTCTCATGTCCCCAGTGTCCCCATCTAGTCTCTGTTCCCAATTCCATGATGCACCTGTCTCCTCCGGCATCCATGGCTCTGAGTTCTCCTGTGGCAAAACCTGCTCCTGGGAACGGGCCTCCCCTATCAGACATCCACACTTTAGCATAAATTAGCCTCTCGGTTGTTTTGCCCCTTTAAGCACTTGTGCACTTAAATTACTGTCATTTATTAAAGAAAAAGGTCTTTGGATCCTTTGAAAGGAATTTCCAGAATTAGTAAGTGGGAAGTGGAATTTTTTGGTTCAGAGGATCCTCTGAGTCCCCTGAATTTCACTTTTCACTGGTCTATTGTTTGGACACTTCCTGGTAAGGGAGCCAGACAAGGAAATCAAGGTTGAAGGAGGTGGTGACAAAGCTGTGCCTTTGACTATTGTAGCAAAGCTGTTTGGGTGCCTGTTCATTTCATTATTATCCTCCAACTCTTTCTGTACCGTGGGACCACACCCTCCCATTGCCAAGGCTGATTGCATCAGAAGAGAACACATGACCTCAGCTGGACCAGTGAGATTCTCTCTCGGGAATTTGAATTGGGGTAGAGTGTGGCTCCCTTCTCGTGGGCAGTGTGTCAACAGATGATGGGACATTAAGGAGGGGTTCTTTTTGCCTCAAATCTGGTTCCAGAACTTCATGGAAGACTGGTTCCCCATTCCACACCCGCAGGCGTGGATGAGGCAAAGGGCTGGTGTGGGGCTCCCGACTGACTTCGGGCCAGTGGGGGAGGCAGAAGAGTTTTGGGGCCAGACTGGAGAGGTTTGGTGCCTCAGGGCAGAGCCATGGGGGAGCGTCGCCAGCCACACCCCACCACAGCTCACCTTCTGCACCAGGACATCCAGCAAAGCCCGGTAGGCACTCAGCAAATATTTGCTGGACAAACAGACAGGGAGGGGTGAATTGAGGCACACCCCCAGTTCCACAGGTTCAGTTCCAGCCCCTGCCATAAAGCGACCATCCCAATAAAGCAAGTAAACGAACCTTTTGGTCCCCAGTGCACGTAAGTGTTATGTTTACACGGTACTGCCCTCTATCAAGTGTGCAAGACCGCCGTGTCTAAAAACCCAACGTGTGTTATTTAATTTAGAAATACTTTGTTGCTAAAAAATGCTGATGATCACCCGGGCTGTCAGTACACCCTGTCACTGATCACAGGTCACCATAAAAAATAATAACAATGAGAAACTTTCAGATATTACAAGAGTTACCAAAATACGACACAGAGATGTGAAATGACCTAATTCTCTTGGGGAAAATGGCCCAGTGGATGTGCTCAACACAGGCGTGCTACAGAGCTTGATGTGAAAAATGCAAGATCTGCAAAGCACAAAAACACGGGAGAGGCCTGCGCACGTCCGGCGAGCGGCTGGAGCCGCGACGGCCCCGTCCGTGCACAGCGAGCGCTCCACGGGCTTGCTTCAGCGTCAGAAAGCCTGGCCGCGTCCCACGTGGCTGCCCTACTTCATCAAAGCTAAGACATGGCGGACAGTCAAGGGCACGATTATCTGTGCGCCGCCCAGAAAGTACAAAATGCTGCCACTTAATTAAGCACACGGTGCTCTTATCTGCTCGCCTGTAAGAAGCAGTCTGACCTCGGAGACGTTAAAGCATGAAAAAAGAAAGCGCATCTTAGAATCAAAGAAACGGTATATGAACGGTGGCCCTCTTCTCCGGAAACAACGGAGCATTCAAGGGCAAGTTATATGAACCAACGTTACTGAATTTGGTCAAGGGACTGCCCAGTTTCTATGGGGACAGCAAGAAGGCTTCCTAGGTTTTATGGCCCAGGCTGACAAGACTAGCTGAGCAAACATTTGCAGAGGGCTGGGACGAGGACCTTCCCCCCATATGGTGTGGGCAGGGCCTTTCTGCATGTACTTGGATGCTTGCATAATAATAAAAAATTAATCCACAAACTAATAAAGATTAGCACGGACCCGGAAAAGCGAGTATACTTTGGATCATCTTGGATGTCACCTGAGGCAGGGAGAATTAGGATAAAGTGTTTAAAAGAACAATTCTCGTGTTACTTCTTTTCGAGAATCTCTTCCTCACTAGCTCTCCAGCTGTTTCTACCTTCTGACCCAGGGACTTTGAGCAGCTGATGACACTAAGAATCCTCATCTTTTCGAAGTCACAAGGGAAACGGACAGAGGAAATTTCCTCTGAATGGCCAGCACACCACGGATCTAGTGGGAGAAGTGAGGGGGCGGGGCTCGGAGACCAGGAACCAGGAGGGACCAGCAAATGGCCCTGGGGAGGGCGGGCAGGGATGGACATGGAGGCCTTTTCTGTTATTCACTTGGAAATACTGAATAGTTGTCTTGACTCATAGAAGTTTCCACAGTTTCTAAGATGGGGACGGAATGCGCCGTTATTTGGGGGAGGTTCTTAGGTGTCATGGCTTCCGAGTGCTCTTATTCTGGGAGTCAACCCCCCACCCTCCCCCCCAAGGGCTCAGGCTCCTCTGTCCCTCCGCCACCACACCTGCCTCTGAAGGTTAAGTCACCTGAGCACTCCCGCCAGGGGCTCAGCCTTCTTCCCTGGCCCTGCCTCTTGGGGGAGCCCCAGCTGGGTCACCACTTAGAGCGGCAACAGCACCCCAGGGAGCTTGTCCGGAATGCAGAGCGTCAGTGCCCGCCCCAGACCCGCCAAGGCGGGGCACCGGCGACTGCTCCTAAACAAGCGTCCCCCAGGACCCTTCCGTCCTCCGGCTGATGTCCGGGACGGCTCATCTACAACGACCCACTCTTCCAGGAGGCCTGTCCTGGCCTCGAACCCCACACCCCACCGCGCAGCCAGCTGCCCACGCCCCCTGAGCCCTCTGTGGGCTGCAGCCGGCTAGGGCTCACAGCCCTGTCAGCTCCTGGGTCTACGTCAAGAACGGACAACGCATTTCCAAGAGAATAGGAGCGACGGTCCAGCATGCCGTCTGGAGGGCTCTGGTCAGGAGGAAAGGGGCCCTCACCGGCTTGCCGTGTGTCCCCTAGCGGACTCCGCTGTGTGGTTGTGCTCCTGGAGCCCAACCAGTCCCTCCTGGTGTCCCCAGACGCGCACAGCTCAGTCCCACCGCCCGCCATGGTGGGACGCTCCCGGCTGAACCCCCTTCCCGCCTTCTCCCGCGGGCTCCGCCTCGTCTCCGCTCCCGCCGCTCGGAGCACCCTCCGTGGCCACCTTCCCGGGACAGGGCTCTTCCCACCTCCCTTTCGCTTTCTCTGCAGTTGCTTCCTTCGTAGCCTTGACTGAGTTGTGATTCGATCAACGTTCACTTGACCCATTCGCACGTACTTTCCCCACCAGCCCGCACACTGATTTGGCTCCCAACGAACCCAGGGCCGGGGTCCCGCTCCCCCGCCTGCCCACCTTCCCCGCCGCCCTGGCGAGAGCAGGTCGGAGCAGCGCCCTTACCTGACCCCGATCGTGAACATGCTGAGGAGCTGCTTGCCCTGCAGCCAGCCGGTGAGCATGATCAAGCCTGGGGAAGAGACAAGAAGTCTGTGTGAGCACGCGTACCCTCGCACACACATGCGCACACGCACCTGTGTGTGTATCCTCAGACACGCAACTGTGTTTCAGACGCCGTCCCTGAGAAGAGTTCCGGGAATGTGTGCACAGACAAGTGAGAACCTTCAGTATCAGGCCCACCCTCCTGTTTCTCTTCCAGACCAGCCCCTCCGCCAAAAAGAATCCTTCCGCTTTTTTAGGCACGGACCAAGCCAGGTTAAGTTCACGAAGGAAACGATCAGCCGTCCACCGGTTAGTTCCTCTCGGGCTGTTTGCAAATGTTTACAGGGGACTCCCCCACTCTCCCCGGGTGCCCCATGAGCGGGGACACCCCCCATGCTGTGGGATGTGGCAGATGGGCCTGGGGCTTACAGGGCTGTGTCCTGCCGTGTTCACCATTAAACAAATTCCCTTTTCCCTTTCCCCCCTCATCATTTACCCAGTGGTTCCTAACAGCAGGCACAGTGCCAGGCCCAGGACACGCAGACCCTGCCAGAGAGGGACCCTTGGGTCAGAGAAGGGCTGGGAGTCATACTGGGACCCAGGAAAACATGCAGGCCATTCCGGCAATGGGGGAAAGTTTCCATATCTGTCAGGTGGGGATAGGGCCCATATGTTCCTGGAGGAGCTGTTTCAGGATTTAAGAGGCAACCATCCTCTGGAAGGCTTAGCACTGCTCCCAACCCACAGCTACGACTGGGTGGGAGGGGTGGGAGGAGGTGGGAAGGTGGTCCTCAGAGGACCTGCCGACTAATGGCAGCTTCATGTCGGGGAGGGAACAGGGAGCCAGGGCAGCCTGCACGCTGGGTGGCAGTGGTGTGTGCACGTGTGTAGGGGGTGTGCGTGTTGGGGGGTGTGACAAGATCTGATTTGTTAGCTACCGTTTTTATGTGCAGCAGTTAGCGGCGGTAGGCAGATGAAATGTCGGCTGGAACCCCAGTGAATCCAGATGTAGAGACTGGAGGGGCAACTCTATCAGAAACAGGGGCGGGTACCGACCCTGCCCACAGGGCCCCTAAGGGCTGGTGCAGCGCATCGCTTCCCAAACTCATACTCTGTGACTTTAGTCCACGGGCAGCTGGAAAGTGGCCCTGTGGAGGGTATTTAACAGCAGGGAGCCTGGCAAACGTTCCTCTCCCGGGAAAGCTGGTTCTCAAGCACGGACCAGCCCGCCACGTCTCCCCTGCGTCTCCCCCGTGGGCCCTGCAGGGATCGACGGAACCCCGTTCCAAAACACCCACCCTCCTGGAACAGCTCTTAAAGTATCTGTTAAGGGCACCTGGGGGGCTCAGTGAAGCATCTGCCTTCGGCTCAGGTCATGATCCCGGGGTCCTGGGATCGAGCCCCGCATCTGGCTCCCTGTTCAGTGGGGAGCCTGCTTCTCCCTCTCCCTCTGCCCCTCCCTCTGCTCATGTGCACTCTCTCTCAAAGAAACAAATAAAATCTTTAAAAAAAAAAAAAGAAAAAGAAAAAGAATACTCTTGGCTTGTGGGCCATACAAAATCAGGTGGCAAACTCAATTTGGTCAATTTACTCTCATACTAGAGAGTAAAAGAGGCCTCCGGGAGGTGGTCCTCCAGGCAGCCAGGACCGCGTGGACCTTCTACTTGCCCAAAGACGCCTGGCCAATATGCAGCCCCAAGGATGGCCAGTGAAAGGCAATGCACAGGTCTCTTTCCCCACTTGTGTCCATGACAGCCATCACGAATCTGTCAGTCCTCCTTGCAACCAAAGAGAAGCATGGCTTCAAAAGGCAGTCACAGCTCAGACCCCCACTAGTAGAGATGGGACTTGGCAGGTGAAGATAAAACCCGTCTTCCATTACGACTCCAGGACAAAACAGGGTGGGAAGGAGGGAAGAAGGCAGAGAGCTACCTCAAAACAGTGAAGCTAGTGATTTAGCCAACTCGAGCACTTAAATCCAAATCTGCAATCTGGAGAGGCGACGAGATGCTGGAATTTTGTGAAGGGGTGCCCAAGGAAGAAAGGGCGAGCAGGTCTGTCCCCAGCATGACAGAATTGAAAGCTCTGACCCCAGATGACCTCCTCTCAGCCTCTCTGCTACATTTCCTACCTCTGAGAGGTTGCAGAGAAGTGCAGTTCCCCTCCATGCCTTTGATCATACCCTGTGCTCTGCCTGGAATGCTTGGTTCCCTCTTTTTTCATTTGGCAAACTCCTACATAGCCTGCAAGACCCCGTTTAATGTCTCATTTCCCTCAGAACCTTCCAACTCCTCTACTCAAGATTGACTTGAGTGTCATGTTTGTTCACATGTCTCTGTCTTACTGGCCTGGGGTCCTTCAGAGGGCAGAAGCTGTATCTGATCCAACTTTGTAGCCCCCGACCGTATCCCAGTGACCAGCATGTCACACGACACTCAATCGTTGAGTTCATGCATCTGGGAGGCACAACAGAAGTGCTTGGAGGGACGGCTGTTTCTCCCACGAGCTTTCTCTGGCTCCACAGTTTTAGGGATACTCACTGGTCCCATCTCTCATCACTGCCTGTGCCACGGGCCATGGTTTGTGGGTTCCTTTATGAACCCATCCACTCAACAAGTGTTGATTGAGAATGAGCCCTGGGCCAGGACCCGTGGATTCTTTTTTTTTTTTTTTTTAAAGATTTTATTTATTTATTTGACAGAGAGATCACAAGTAGATGGAGAGGCAGGCAGAGAGAGAGAGAGAGAGGGAAGCAGGCTCCTTGCTGAGCAGAGAGCCCGATGCGGGACTCGATCCCAGGACCCTGAGATCATGACCTGAGCTGAAGGCAGCAGCTTAACCCACTGAGCCACCCAGGCGCCCGGACCCGTGGATTCTTAAAGCTGGGAATGAAGACCACAGAATCAAAGCCAGAGCAGGAGATAGGAGGAAGCAGCCGGTGAAGGGGCCGGGGCGGCCCCATGGGGATATTCAGGCTTGAGACCCACAGTTAGGTCAGCAGCATCATGTTGGTGCTGCCTGCTGTGTTGCTAAAGGCCAAGGGGCACAAGCCCAGGCAGACTGCTCAGTAGCCTAGGAATACGGCTGGTGCACTGCTAAACCACACCTCCCAGCCTCCTCTGCGGTTACATAGGCCACGTGACTCCATTCTGGCCAATCAAGAATGGGCAACAGGCCAAGGTGATGACCTCATGCCTTAAACGTTTCCCACACCAGCCTCTGCTCGGGCTTTGCCCACCTGCTGGACGAACAAGTAGGGAGAGCAGCCAGCCTCTAAGGACCAGGAGGGAGGGATGAGCCATCCTATGGGCGGGGCCCGGGACCCCCAGTTGGTGATTGGAGGGGACCTACCCAGAAAGCCAATCCATCAGGAACGTGCCCGCGGACTGTGGTGTGAGCAAGAAATACGCCTTGACCAGGGAAGCCATTACAGTGTCGGGCTGCGCGGCACGGTTAGCCGGGGCTGAGATAGAAACCTCTTGGCACTATCAGAGTCTCTGGTCCCATCCCTCGGTCCTCACCCACGTCAGCAGCAGGTGTCTGAGAAACGGCCATGCCCACTCAGGACAGCTCCCCTCCGTCCCCTGGACCCAGTGCAGATGCCTCACTCACCAATGATGGCAAATGAGAAAAGTGTCAGCTGCTTCCCCAGCTTGTCCATGCTTTTCTGTAGTGGGGTTTTAGGCGTCTGAAAGGATGAGAACCATGGGTTTGTGAGATGAAATCCCAGGAGCGCCCCTCGGCTTCTGCCTGGTGTTCTTATATCTCGAGTGGAGTGACGAGCCCCCAGGGGGCATGCATATAAAAACTCGCTGATCTCTACACTTGAGGACTGTGCATGTTCCTGTCTGTAAGTTTAATCTTGACAGCAAAATCCTAATAAATGTTGTGCAGTAAAAATAAATTTTTAAAGGTATGAAAAGGGTGAACTCACATTAACCACATCATTCTCGTTGCTAAGGAGGGGGCAGGGCCAGGGTCAGTAGCCGAGAGGAATCGCAAACCCCAGCCTAGCAGAAAACCAAAGCCCCCACTGGCCCTTACCTCTTCAGCCTGCATCATCTTGAACACTTCTCCGAACTGGGACCTTTCCCCTGTTCCAATCACGACTCCCTGCATTCAGGAGAGAGGTACGTGAGGTCTGAAGCCGGAAGCCCACTGGTGAGGGCGGCCAAGGTCCCTGGGGCTTACCTGCCCCTTCCCGTACTGCACCAGGGTCCCCATGAAGACGATGTTGCTCAGAGTGGTGAGGTCCCCCCCGCTGGCCAGCGGGCTGTCCGTCTTACTGCACAGCTCGGCTTCTCCCGTGAAGCTGGACTCATCTACCAGGAGATCTGTGACCTAGAAGGGGAAAAGATGAAGGAGTCTGTCCCTTCACCCCAAGAACGGGTTTTAAAAGCACAGAATGGACCACCCTTACCTTGTAAAACTTCTCAATTGGGAAAAACTTCCTGTGTGTAAAACAGAGTGCCCCTGACTGCCCAGAATGAGGTCCGACCACTGGTCCCTACATAGCAGGCAGGCATCTCTAGGCAGAAAACGTCCCTCCGCTAGGACCTGGAGTTGGGTGGTAAAGGACTTTTTACCTGGGTTACCTGCACTGACCTGGCAGGATATTCAAATGAAGTCTTTCCTGAACAAAGTAGATTCCTGGGGACCATCCCTGATACTGAGGGTCGTTTCTAAAACCTCGAATGAGGGGCACCTGAGTCTGACACAGAATTCAGGAACTTCAGGCATCTGTCTTAGGTGCATTGAAGAAAACTTGTGTCTATGTTTAAATTTGAACGTGTCTTCAGGTTCCGAGAAATCACTGTCATCTTGCCCATGGATCAGGATGACTGATCTGGCATTGACCGTGTCTAACGGGTGGTCCCAGAGATGCCTCTGGAGACGGCTGGAGCTGCTGGTCCCCGGCTACTCAGGCACAGATGCTCTTGCCTTTCCCGAACCAGGGTCTTCCAGAGACGCTGGCTCTGATGTCTGGTTTGGAAAGTAAACCAGACTGCCCTCGTCCACCTTGGCCATGAAGTCACGGCCCATGAAGTCATGAGGATTTTCTGCCACTAAGAAATACAAATCTCATTTTGGAATGTAACGAATTTTTTTTTTTTTTAAATGTTGCCACAACTAAAAAAAAAAGACCAAAAAAACAGAAACAAAACCTTGACCGGAAAAGCACAGGACGGCACCTGGCCCCATCATGCCATGACGCAACAGACAGCAAGCAAAGCACACGTCAAAATCAGGGAACCAGGATCAGAACATGGCCTCAGAGGCCTCAAGGAACTGAACAAGCTTTGAATTGTGTAGCCCCTCTTGAAAAATATGTCTCATACCTTCTGTAATATTAGTTAAGGTTTTCATGTAATGTGCAACGTTAGAAAAAATCTTAGGCAACGGTTAACTTGGAATATACCTTTCAAAGCACCTGTGCCTTTCTCCTGCCCTCCGCAGAGACCCCCACATAAGCCATGTGCTTTGAGCCAGGTTATTCGATGACAGCCTAAGGTTACATTAACACCAGACACCACACATGGGCACAGCACACATGCGTGCACGCACACACATACACACACACACACACACGCACACCAGCAGAGGAGGAGGGAGGTACTCACAATTCCACAACTCCTCTGATGTGCTAGGCCCTGTGCCAAGCACTTCACAAGGCCTATCTCTTAGTCTCCACACCCTCCATGAAAGATGCTGTTGGTTTCTCCATTTTACATGTGGGGAAACTGAGGCATGGAGTAATTAAGTAACTTGTTTGAGTACCTTGTTTGAGGTTCTACAGCTACCTCAGAGCAGAAGCATGAACCAAGGCTCTGGTCCCAGAAACTTTGCTCTTAACCATTTGGCAGAAATGACACAGACCCAGTAAGTATCACTCAAGACGTGAGTCCCCTGTAGCCAAATTGTGCCAGGTACGAAGGAGGACATATAAGGGGTCCGGGGTAAGCTCTTCCCCTAAGGACCTTGTTATTTCGGCATAGAAGACCAACTCAGAGAAGCCGTCTTCCTACACACTCACAAGACAGCAGTGAGATTGGCACTATTCAAACAGGGGCTGCTGAGTTCTCTACGCTTGCAAATTTAAAAATTTCATGACCACCTTTTACAAAAACGCACACCGCCATGGGATCCCAGCCCCAAGGATGACAAGGGCCACCCATTACCTATGTGATGCACGTACCCCTCTCCTAACAGAACCCCCAGTGGGAATGGTATGGGGGTTGGGGATGGCTACGTGCCCCTCCCACCACCAATGTCACTTCCCAGTCTTCCTTGCAACTCAGTGTCCCTGCCTTCAGGACAACAGGACATAAGGAGAAGTCACCGACAGTCCTGGGTAGGATCTGTGACGGTGGCTGAGCTGACAGGCCCTCTTCCCCTTCTAGCTTCCTCCTCCTCCCTCTCTGGGCTTTCATTATAGTGGCTCCAGAAGCCGTGTTACAAGTATGGGGGGGGCAGAGTGAGGGGGCTGGGAGAAGCCCCGCCCTTTGTGCCACGGCAGAGCCGCCCTATCAGCTTTGGACACTCCACTTCCGGTCTCTCATTACAAGAGAGGCGTAAATCCCTGGCCCACTGAAACCTATCTATTTCTCTTACTCTGTTCACCGCAAACACAACTACCAACTGATCTGGAGTTTGTGCTTTTTTATCTCCAGGACATCAAGGGCAAGGCAGAGGACACAATGAAGGAAGAAATGGGAAGACGCAGTCACCCAGCACCACCACCTGCCGACGCCACAGAGAGCAGAGCAGGCGGCAGAAATCGGCACCACAACCCTGGCGAGCAGGGACTGAGTTTCCAGAAAACACTGTCTAATGGGACATGAGGATAATTTGAATAAATTGCATGTACTTGGAAAATCTGGCTTAGGTTTACAGTTGCATCAAGTTTGAAGCACATCGAATTTGTACCTAACTTCGTTTGTTCACCTTGAAGTAATCCTGTAGTCAAAATGGTAATAATGAAAACACTGGGAAGGGAAGCCCTTCACTGACCAAGTCCTGGAGCTGTAATTACTCCAGTCTGATGTTCCCGCCAGACCTGGTCTGCTGCAGAAGACTGGGGAGTGGGGAATGGAAAGGTGGAGCACTTGGGCTGCGGAGATGAACTGGAGGAGGAGAGTTCCTGGGGAATTGGGGACTTGAAACGGGTCTTGAAGGATGAGCAGACATTTGCTGAGTGAATCAGGCAGGGAAGGAAAAGAAGGCAGGGAGGGGGACTGGTGATGCCTGAACTTGGTAATAACCCGCTCGGTAAAAGCAACTAAGAGGAGGGGGAGGTAAAGAAAAGTCCTCTCTCCTCCCAGTACCCCTCCAGCATTAACGGGACAGCAGCCCAGAGTGCTGAGCATGGGCACCAAGGCACCCTCTTTGGGGTACGGATTCTTAGGGTGGGGAGGGGGCGTGTGGTGGGTGCTGTCCCCGGTGCTGAAGCCATGGCGGGGCTGGAGAGCTGTTCCTGACCCTGAGCAGCACTGAATGGAGGGGTGACAGGCAAGAAGACAGGAGGTTTGGTCCACATGGAGCAGAACAACTGTGGAAGGTGTGGCTGAACTCAGTTACATTGGAGATTGGTTATGAAGTTTGGATAGTACCTTATAAGTAATGAGGATCCAGAAAAAGTCTTGATCAGAGAAGAGAAGTGGGGGAGATCATAAAATCAAGTCAGACGTTGGAAGACGTAGCCAGCTGCACTGGGATGGGAAGCCTACAGTCCAAGAAACACAGCCCAAGTGAGACAGAGGAAGGCTCTGGATGAGAGCTGGTGGTGGGCGTGGGCGGAAGAGCCAGCCGGGAGGGACAGGAGAACGGCAGTAAGCGGAACTAAGTAGGCGCGTGGAAGCAGGTCACGCTTCGTGGTCACGAAGACTCGGAGCCTAATCTGGTCTAGAGAACATCTGTCAACTAAGCATATTTAATTCTGAATATATTTCATTAAAGTCAATTTGGGATTGGCGGGAATCTTATAGCACAAGGCTTAGTCGACACCCCGACCTTCCGAGCCAAGACATGAGCTTTGACTCTTCCTCGGGTTCATTTGTTCTGTTTTTAAATTCCAACACCTTGATTTTGTTTTCCCACCCAGTGACACTGATCTTCATTCTGACCCCCAGAACTGTAAGAGGATCCATCGGCGTTGTCTTACGCCACTCTGTATGTGGTCACTTGTTCCAGTTGCCTTAGGGAACGGATACAGGGAGGAAACCCAGAGGGAGAGCCAGAGAGCTAAAGGAAGTCAGAACAGCTGATCGCAGCAAGAGAGCGCCCACTGCGGGCGGTGACAGATGTGGGCTCTGCAGCCCAAGGACCTGAGTTCAAATCCTCCTCCCCCACTCACGTCCGCATGAGCTCAGGTGGGCTGCTCAGTCTCTCCGGGGTTCTGTGTTCTTGTGCTCAAGTCAGAAAAATGAGTGCTGTTCCCTTAAGGTTGTGGGGGATGGAAGGAGGCAGTTGCTACCCAGTGGTGAGCACAGACCTGACTATGTATTTCTATATACACATTAGTTCTCTCCAGAAGAGAGAAAGAGAGAGGCAGGGAGTAAGGGGGAGTGTCTGGACCAAGAAGGAACAAAGCTGGTTGTGTGTGTGTGTGTGTGTGTGTGTGTGTGTGTGTGTGTAGCTTCTGGTGACCTCCCAGGCACCAGGTCAGCTGAGGGGGCAACCAGTCAAAGCACAGTACCCACACGATACCAGTGGGCACCCAGAGGAGGCTGGGCCTGAACCCAACTGAGGACTCTGATCACTTCCTGCTCATACACAGGCAAGACTCCTCCCATCCCCCCACACCCAGCCAGCCTCCCACCTTGGAGACAAAGCATTACTTGGAGCCCTGACAGATCCCATTCAATACCCTTTTCAGCCAGAAGTGGGAGAGGAAGAAGGAGGAGCAGTGTCCCTGCTCCACTGGCTAGACCAGGTCAGCCTACCCGCTAGGCCTTGACCTTCGTTAACTATGGGGAGAGAAAATGTTTGCTGACCCCCATGCACAATGCAAAAAGCGCTAGTATTTGGGTGACTTATTTTACAAATGTTCCGGAACCTGCTGTTTCCTGGACTTAAAAAAGCTTTCCTAGGTCTCAGAGTGAAACAGCTGACACAAGTATCCCACTGTGAATAAACAAAGCTATTGATTGTTCGGGGCAGTTGCAAAATACCAAAAGGGAGCTCTGTAGTGTTTGTGCCTGGCAGTGAGGACGGAAAGCACCCTGTGCTGTGGACAGTGGGCACAAAAGAATTTAACATAAGCGGGGCAGGAAGAAAACTCATTGAAAGAGAAAGTTGCTTGGGGGTTAAAGCTGTTTCGGGGACTGCTGGAGAGCCGGGGAAGGGGTGCAGGGGAGCCACCGCTGAGACGCAGTGACTGCTTACGTCACACCGGGCATGGGGCCGAGTGTGTTACGGGTTCTTACCTACTCAAGGTAGAATGAACACTAGCCCCTTTCACAGATAAGGAAACTAAGGCCAGAGCGCCCAATGCTTCCCCAAAGTCATATGCTGGACAGTGCAGCGCAGGGATGTGAAACCCAGGGTGCCCTGATTTCTAGCACGCGCCTGTCACTCCCCTGCGTCAGGCACTGCTCTGGGCCATCTCTATCTATGACGTCCTGTAACAGTCATCCTACAGGCCTCATCACCCCCCATCTTACAGGCAGGGACACAGGGGCACAGAGAAGTTAAGTAACGTGCTCCAGGTCACCCAGCTTGTGAAGGGCGGGTCCTCGGTTCAAACTCGGGCCAATGCCCTGCCCCAGGGCACCAACGACTTTGAGGCACGGACTCTGGGTAGCACCTTGTCAGGCACATGTCCTCCAGACCAGCTACCCAACCCCCGGAACGCACCCTGAAGCTGGGGAATCCTTGCATCGGGAGGCAGAGCCCACTGCTCTGTGAACAGATGATGTCAGACTTCCTCGTGGGCGGGGCCTGGCTCCTCTAAGGGGACCCACATGCCCTGGACTTGGAGTCAGATGCTTGTGCAGGGGTGTGGGGGGTGGGTAGCAGACGGTGAGGAATCCGTTCTGCTGCGGGCAGGGGTAGTGGCATGAGCCTAAGAGCGAGCAGCCCAGTCTGCTGGGGGAATCCGAGAGTCGGGCAGAGGGCTTTCAAACGGAGTCTCTCTTTGCTCTTCCCCACCCGCCCCTCCACGACATTTTCTTAGCTTGCCAGTGATCCTACAGTTCCTGGAAACACATCCTCCGGAAAGAACGACATCGGGGAGATAGCCTGTGCCTAATCCTTTATCACTGAGAGGTTTAAGCAACTCTTCAGTATTCTTGGAAGGATTCCTAAAATAGATTACCCCATCCACAGATCCCTCTGACTTGGACTTAACCTTTCCCCGAGAATCCAAGATTATCTCCGGGACTGTGACCTGGTGACACCAGAACACCCACAAAGGTCAGGGAAACAGCTTGCCACCCCCCCGCCTGATGTCCCCAAACCACACAACTGTAAAAGCTTGGGCTACGAGTTAGATCTTCCCCGATACGCTCCCCTGCTCGTCATTCAGCAATCTGACATCAGAGTCGCTGTTTCCAGAAACAACTCTTGCCCCATTCCTCAGCCCCAGCCTGGTTTAATTTGCTACCGCAGCCTGCCGTAAGCCACAGACTCACGTCACCAAACTCTCTTAGGTTTTTGCTGGAAATGGGAATAAATAATTTATGGATGCAATTTGAGGGGCTTTGTGTTTGCAATGAGCTGGCTTGCCGACCTCATGCCTTCATATGTACATGTATGTGTGTGAGCACACGTGTGTGTGTGTGTGTGTGTGTGTGAGCACAGACCAGGATTCGGGACCCCTCACCTCAGTGAGACGGATGTCTGCAGGGATCCGGTCTCCGATCGAGAGAGACACAATGTCTCCGGGAACCAGGTCTCGTGCAAGCAGATGCTGGAGCTTTCCTTCTCTTATGCTGTATTTGAAATGGGAAGAAGCAAAAAAGCACACTGATGACATCCTGTTTGTGCACACTTTTTTTTTTAAAGATTTTATTTATTCATTTGACAGACAGAGATCACAAGTAGGCAGAGAGGCAGGCAGAGAGAGAGAGGAGGAAGCAGGCTCCCTGCTGAGCAGAGAGCCCCATGTGGGGCTCGATCCCAGGACCCTGGAACCATGACCTGAGCCGAAGGCAGAGGCTTTAACCCACTGAGCCACCCAGGCACCCCTGTTTGTGCACACTTTTAAGAAACTTGAGCAAAGAACAGAGAATCACACTTTCTCTTTCAGTGATGGACAAACCCTTGTGCCATTATCATATTTTTAATTCACATACCCTAAAAGACCTTTGGAAAAGCGTGTTGTTTCTGGGAGACCCTGGGCCTCGTCTGAAAAGTGGGGCTCCTATTCCTATTTACTCTGCCTGGAAACAAGGCAGAACCACATGGACTCTAGAAGCTTCTGGAGGTGTAGGTCAGCAGCTCTAAAGCTTCCTTAATGGAGCCGGTAGCCAGCAGTGCCTCTGTCCTTGGAGAATACAGCACTCTGGCCACAGAGAGCCATCTTCCATGCAGAGCCAGGGTTGGAGTGGGGAGGAGCACCAAGTACCCGAGAGGCCTGGAACCTCCTTTCCCACCGGGCTATGACCCCCCACTCCTGGCATGTGCTTCTGTGCACAGGTTCCAATGGCAGTCTCCCCTCCTGGGACACTGCTGCCCCAGCTGGACTCCTGCCCACCCCTGGCCCTCTTCAATTCGTCCCCTACCCAGTGGCCAGAGAGCTCTTAAAATGCAAAAAATCAGGTCACAACTCCCTCCTGCTCCTGCTTTCCATGACCTTGGACTCAAACTCGAAAGCCCTGCTAAGGCTGCTTTGACCGGGACCTCCCCACCCCATTCCTGCTGCTCCCCGTCTCAGGTCACCTGCTTTCAAACACAACCAGCTTTCTAGTCTCAAGGTCTCTGCCAACCTTGGACAGCGAAGAGGACATTCCCCTCTCCTTTGTCAACAATTCACTCGTGTGGACAGCCACCTTTCCCCCAGAGCCGTCTGTCCTAGGCAGGGGGTCCTGAGTGACTGAGACCATCGGGGAGATCCCATCCCCTCCAATGACTGGCATGGGCCCAGACACGTTCCATAGCACTGGTTTTTGGGACATGAGTAGACACTTCTTGGGGGCTCGAGTACGAACACACACACACACACACACACACACGACCTCTTCTTCTGTTGGATGTTTTCACATCTACCTCTGATGCCTGGAGCTGTGGCCCGGGTCCAGGGAGCATGAGGGAGGCAGCCAGAGTCCAGAGCCAACAAGCCACGGGTGGCAGAGTGACAAAATCAAAGGACCCCATCCTCGGTGCCTTCGCAAACTAACCAGCCATGTGGCCCCCTGACCTGAGATCCCTTGCTGGGAGACGACTCAGTTTCTCCGGCCTGAGTGGCTGAGCTGTCCCCATGGCCGGAGCATCCACCAGAGATTCACCTGCTGGTCCCTCCTCTTCCTCAGGTCTCGATCGAAATGTCAGCTCCTTCCCACATCTCCGATCAGCGCAGCACAACCAGCTGCTCTCGGGGGCCCCTCCCACTCTTCCACCGCGTGCTGCTTCCTCTCTGGGAGGTTTTCCTTGTCTCTGGGTTCGGGGGGCCATTTTGCCTTTAGTGCCCCTGCCGCAGTCCAAGGTCGTCCTCCTTTCATTTCATCTTTGGCCTCCCTAGGAGGAGCGTGAGCGCCCCAAAGGCCAAGCCCTCGCCTTCTTGTTTGGCCGCGTAACCCCAACACTGTTTCTTCTGGCACACAGTAGGTGCTCGCTAAGATGCACTGAGATCACAGACAATGGGGGGCACCCAGGAGGGGCCCGCGCGGCAGGCATTCCTTCTGGCTCGCCCGAGAGGCCTCAGACACCGAGGCGGCCGCGGCTCACTTCAGTGCCCTCGCTGCCTGCCGGCTGCCACTGTCCTTAACCCTGAAGTCATCTTTGAGAAGTGACTCCCGGGGCCATCAATAATGCATACCACTCACTTGAAAGGCCAAGACTTGATATCTAGACTTAAGATCGGATCCTCAAATCACATAAATCATTTACGTTTCCGTTTGTCCATACGCTGACATCACACATCCCATGTCTGGATTTCTGACAGCCTCGCTCATCTGCTTACTGAGCCCAGACATGTTTAGCGTCTCCACCGAACCTTCCAGAATTGACTCAGCTTGTCTCATGGTTCCACATCGTCCTCTTTTTGTCTCTGTTAGTCATTATTCTCTGCCTTGTATTACATACACACACACACACACACACACACGTGCCCCTTGCTTGCGGGCTCCTTAAGAGGTGGGGCTCATCCCATTAGATCTTTCTATCCCCCGCCGTGGGGCACAGCTGTACCATTTACATCCAAATATATGTTCTTCCCTGAACATCGCCTTTCAGGAAACGGTTACCAACCCTTCCAAAGCCCCTGGGGTCATGAGATACGTTCAGTTACTGCCTTTGGAGCAACACGTGGCTAAGTGGGAAAGACCCGTGGCCCCCGACCTCAGCAGAGCTGGGCAGGGGAGGGGAGGCAGACGTGGACCTTTTCTGAAATCCGTCCATTCCTCTAAGGAGAGCCTGTGGATGACCTGGGAAGTACACTGGGAATTACACGGAGGAGAAGTTGGGCCCCTTGGTGTGGGCGGCTTCCCTTCCGCCCTGGCTGTGCACGAGGGCAGCCACGAGCCCCCCGTGGGCTACTGAGGCTGAGTGAGAAGAACTCACTTCCCCCATCGCCCCAGCCACACCCAATCCTCAGGGTCCTGTGTGAGTACTGGTGCCATACTGGACAGTGGGGATTACAGAACATCCTAGAAAGTTCAAGTGCACAGCACTGTGGTTTGGTCCTTCCTTTCTCCTTTTCAAACAGCTGTGGTAAGGGCTGTGGGGTAACAGGAGGCGCCGTGGAAACGTCCAGGCAGGAAAGAGGCCGGCGGGACTGCGGGGCACATGCCTGGAGGTCACCCTTGCACCACCTCGCCCCGCAGCCCAGCAGCCCTGCATCGCCAGCCCCTCCCATCCCCTCCCAGAGAATCTTATGCAACTTCTGAATGCAGGAAAACTGGGCACGGCCTTGCACACCATACCATGGGTTTCGTGGGCCACCCTCTTCCCAAAGCCATTCCCGCCATCTGTGGCCCCGGCCCAGGCACCCTGAGAGACTCGAGGCCCAGAGAGGTAGAACGACAGGCCCAAGGACACCAAGGAATCTCCCGGCAGGGCAGACGCCAACCCCTGGAAACCCCTGGAAAGACATGGTCCTCCTCCATCATGCTACCAGGGACACAAACTTGGCCAAACTTTTGCCAAATTCACCAGCGCACCGGCTCTGATGAACCAGATATTCCCAGGGAATCCCTGACTTACCAGTCACACTCGGGAGGGACGAGCTTGGTCAGCTCCTCCAGGGACTTCTCCGACCTGTACTCCTGGCGGCAGCACAGCGAACACCATAGTCAGGGCGGGAGGTCCGCACCGTCACACCCGGGCTACCCTGACCCAGACCTCGGGAACTAATTACACACCTGGATGAAGGCGACGGTGACCACGATCAGCACGGCCTAGGGAGCAAACGGGGGGGCGGCGTCAGCCCCCAGCTGTTGGGTGAGTGAGTGAGCCCACGGACAGTAGGGCGCAGCACCCCACCCTTCCAAATAAATTTCCTTTCTTCTTGCAAACTAAGCCCACGGAAATCTACAAAACAGATGAGCCCCCCCACCAAAAACAAAACAAAACAAAACAAAAACAGAAAAATCATCCCAAATTCTGGCATTCAAAGGTTCACATTTTAGGGTAATTCTAGATTTTTCCGCATAGACATACAACACAGGATCCTATGGTATAGACGTATTCTTTTACAAACTGCCTTTTCACACGCTGTATGGTAAACCTCACTCCACCTCGGAAGGTACGGACGTAGCTGCAGCCTTCTAAACAGAGGAGCAGACACCATTGCTTGGAAGGAGCCTGATTGTGTATTTTAGAAGAGCCCATGACAGACAGAGGGAAGCAAGAATGACAGTCATCAAAAGGTATTCAGGAAGAGCCAGAGAGAAAAGGTCATATCATGTAAGATTCCATTACATAAAATAGCCTCAGAGGACAGAGAGACAGAGAGTGGACCCAGGGATGCCGGGGACAGGGAGGGGTGGAGAGGGATGGGGGGGCAGCTGCCTTTGCCAGCCATGGAGCATTTCAGCTCTAGCTAGAAGGGAATGTGCTAAACGCCACTGGATTGTATCCTTCAAAATGGTTATTTTTTTAATTATGTAACTATGGTTTTAATTAAGAAAACCTTTTTTAAAAGGTGCTCAGCCGTTGTGTCTGGAGAACAGCTTACAAAGGAGGGCTCTGGGTAGTGCATGCACAGCAGGGTCACGGAAGAGGGGTTCACTGCAACACTGTTCCCAACAGCAAGGAACTAGGAGCCCCCGTGTATCCACCGACACAGCGATGGCAAAATGACCCAGGACATCTCTACAGGGGGGACAGAGAAGCACGAGGATTTCCTTTCCTTTCTTTCTGCTGTATTTCCTGTTTTTCCTCTACAGCCACACTCTTTTTTTCTTGCCTAATAAAATGGGCAAAGACTCTGTAAGCCCCTGGGCAGTGGGGTCTGGGAGCCTGCCCCCACCCACCCGCACTCACCATGGCGATACTGACGGCGTCCTCGTACTCCTTCGTGAGGACGCTCACTAGGGCGGAGGCCAGGAGCAGCAGGATCAAGGGGTTCTTAAACTGCAGAGAGAACACAGGGCGGCGGGGGTGGCAGTGGTGGGGGGAGGTGTTTTCTGCTTTCGGCCAAGGGCTGGGTTTCCAAGCCAGCACAACAGTGAGGTTCTCCTCCACCCGAAATCCCACCCGTGGAGTTTCACGGACACTGGTTTCCTGGGGGACATCCTACACTGTGCCTGTCTGGACAGCAGCCCTGGCCCTGCCTTGGGGTTCTTGGTCTCACTCTACCAGGTCTCCACGACACACCAGGTCAGGATGCAGCCCCTCTGGTGGCCTGCCAGCTCTGGTCCAGCACGGCCAAGGGGTCCCCTTTGCTACATCAGCTCCCCAATGCCATGTGTCCCAATCACACCTACGTGCCCCTGGGGGCTCTAGTGAGGTCCCTCCTGAGAACCAGTCACAGAAACTTCCTGAAAGGATTTTTACTTTATTGCTTTATGTATCTACTCCCTCAGGTCACAGATCTATTACACAGTAGCTCATGCTACAGACAACTGAAAGGAAACATAACAACAAACACACAAAAAGAGGAAGACAGAGAGTGGACCAAAGATCAGGATCAAAGTAAAAGTTAAAATATCAGTGTGCAAGTCCTGTTTTCATGATTTCAAATGGGCTGTGCATTTGGCCTTGAGCTTCCCAGCAGCCAAGGCAAAAAGAGGAATGTGATCAGATGTGTGATTCATGCTGCTCACGAGAAAAAGCATGACATGACACTGGTCATGTCAGTGTGGAGCAAGGAGGGACTGAATGCCCCTTACTCCCCACCCCAAGCTTGCTGTGCTTTATCTCCTCTGAACGAGGGACAGGACATTTTGCGGGCAGCTCACCAGCAGCCGCGACTTAGCCGCACCGTCTATTCTGAATCCTCAAGACTGAGCAACTTGAAGACATTCCACCGTCTGAGCTACCGTTTTCCTGATTGCATCAAGAACTTGAAACGTGCATCAAAGTTTCAGAGATGGACCTTACTCCATTGGCTACAGGCTTCTCCCTAAGGGTGAAGGCCTCCATGTATAATTTTGTGGACTCTGTAAAGCGTTCCATGGGCATGAAGTCCCAGATGAAAAAAAGGTCTTAGACTCAAACAGTGTCAGGGACACATCACCCAAAAGCAAAGGGCAGGATTTGTTCTGACTCTGTTTCAAACAAGTCAACTATAAAAAGGAGTCTTTGAGGCACACGGGGGAAAACGGACGGTGGACCCAGCACTTGAAGTGGCCCAGGCCAGTGAAGGAATAATGGTACTTGGGGGACAAGAGTACTGTTGTTACGGTTTAAAAAAAAAGAAATGTTCTCTAAAGATAGAGATACACAGTGAAGTACAGGTGACAAAAGGATTCAGCATCTAGAATTTATTTTTTTTAAGATTTTATTTATTTATTTGACAGAAGAGATCACAAGTAGGCAGAGAGGTGGGGGGGGTGGGGAAGCAGGCTCCCTCCTAAGCAGGGGGCCTGATATGGGTCTCGATCCCAGGACCCTGGGATCATGACCTAAGCTGAAGGTAGAGGCTTTAACCCACTGAGCCACTCAGGCACCCCTAGAATTTGTTTTAAAATGCTGCAAAAAAAAAAAAGGTAGAGGGAGAAAAGTGGGAAATGGACAGGTAATTATTGAAGGTGGATAATGGGCATGTGGGGGTCATTTTTTATTCTAAGATTTTTTAAAAAGCTTTGGCCAGTGAAGCCCCAGTTTTGGTTCTGACGGCACCTGACAGCGCAGGACATGGGTGGGTCTGGGGCAGCTGCAGGGGGAGGGGCTGCATTTGGCGCTGCCTGGCAGAGCTCACGGTCAAAGCCACAAGCACTCATGGGTGGAGGTGGACACACCCTTTCCTCAGAAGTCCAGGGAGGATGAAGTCCAAGAGCAGAGGGATATTCGAGCTCAGGAAAGCCCAGTGGAGGGGGCATCCCGTCTGGGGCACCTGTGATAAAGGACCACAGCCTGGGGGCTTAAAACAATGTAGGCTGATTCTCTCAGTTCCAGAGGCCAGAACTCCAAATAAAGGTGTTGGTAGGGCCAAACTCTCCCTGGAGGTTCTGGGAGAGACCCTTCCTGCCTCTCCCAGGCTCTGGTGCTGGCCCACCATCTGTGCTGTTCTTGGCTTGGAGACACACCCCTCCGGTCTCTGCCACTGTGCTCACATGGCCTTTTCCTGCCTGTGGGTGTCTCCATATGTCTCCCTCTTCTTATCAAAGACATCAGAGACAGGATTTAGGGCCATCCTAATCCAATAGGACCTCATCTGAACTAAGTCACATCTGCAAATACCTTATTTCCCTTTTTCTTTTTTTAAAGATTTCATTTATTTGACAGAGAAAAGGAGAGCGCGAAAGCAGGGGGAGTGGCGGGCAAAGGGAGAGGGAGAAGTAGGCTCCCACCGAGAAGGGAACCCAACGTGGTGCTCGATCCCAGGACCCCGGGTTCATGACCAGAGCTGAAGGTAGACAATTAACCAACTGAGCCTCCCAAGCACCCCAAGACCTTATTTCCAAATAAGGCGCTATTCAGAGTTCCAGGTAGACATGAGTTTGAGCGGGGTGCTATTCAACCTAGCACAGGAGGAAAAACACCTCTGTCCAGCAGAGCTAAGAGGAAGATTTCATTTCAGCCCTGAGCCCACCACAGACTTGCCATCCTGTTGGACAGAAGTGAGGTGAGAGGTGCACAAACAGGGGCTGAACCCCCAGCATGCACCAGGCACCGGCCTTCTCCAGTTCAACTTCTGAAGCTCGGTTATCCTCACGTGACCCTGGCCTCTGCTGCCTCAGGGCCTTTGCACTCCCCCCGCTTCTGCACATCCTTCCTCCAGACCCTCCCACAGCTCCCTTCTTCACTTTTTTCAGGTCTCTGCTCAAAGATCAGCCCTTTAGGCACCAGTCAAATGGCTCCCCTGAGCACACAGTCCAAAACAGTTGTCCTGTGATCATTTCCTAGCACCTGTCCTGACTCGTCTCTCCCCATCACACTGACTGCGTGATGTATTATATAGGCAGCTGTCTGTCTTCCCATAAGCAAAAAGTTGGTCTGGCTGCTGCTCTCTGCACAGTGCCTAGCTCAAGTCCAGGAACATAAGCATTTATCTAGAATGAATGAGTGAATAAAGCAGCAAGCACCCAGTTTTAGGTGGGGAAACTCAAGGCTTGGTGGGGTGAGAGCTCCTACTCAGGTCACAGAGCAGAGATCAGCACTAGGTCTGTCCTCCCTCAGGTGCAAGTCCTCCTGTCCAGGTCACTTCCAGTGCCACCTGGCTCCCTGCCCTCCCCTCCCTTCAGGCTACACCCACCCAGGACTCTGGGAGCACCAGGTCTATTTCTGGACAACAGGCCCCTCCAGCCATGGGTTCAAGGCTAGCTCAGGGGTGCGCAGTCCTGGCCGGGACCCTCTGAGTGCTGGGACCCAGTGCTGGTCTCTGGCCAGGCCTGGACCAAGAGCCACCTTGAACCCCAATTCCAATCCCATAGGCTCAGCCCTCTCCTGAGCTGGACCTGGACATTTCTTCAATGCTGATGTCACCAGTACCCCCTCCATCCCCATCTTCAGACCATCCCAAGCACCCATCCAGTCGGTGTCATCCAACACAAGTGAGTCACCATGAAATCCAGCAAACAGGTGCCAGACCCAACAGGAAGGCCCTGCTACAAGCCACATGGGCTGCTCTGGCCATGGATGGCCAGATCCTCCCTGGCTCAGGGCCCTTCTGAGCCCACTCATTCAAGGGAGACAGGCAGAAAGGGGTCTGCAATAGGAACAAGAAAGCCAAGTGACATTTTCCTGAGCACGTCCCACATGCCCTGCTCAATGCTACAGCTGTACCAATTCTTAGGCTCTTCCTAACCCATTGACACAGACACGGTTCAGTATCCCTGCTTGAAAAATGGGGACCCGAGGCTCTCAAAGAAACTCAACTGCCCACGGGTTCATGTAGGCTAGCTGGATCCAACACCTGTGCTTTCAACCACTAGGCTTCCGTCAGGGCCAACCAGGAGACATCGCAGGGGGCACAACCGTTATCCAGTCCTTAACATGCGTTAAGCGATCCGCTTCTCGAGCCAAACTCAGAATGGTGGGTATATATTAGAACCATTTTCTAGAAAGGGAAAGCCAGGACCGCTTCTGGAAAGGCCCTGCCTGGCTGGTGTCTGTGGGAGTGTTAACAGGGCGGAAGGAGGAAGAAAGTTGGCTGTGGAAACAGGAGAGTGTCCTGGAGGAAGGGGCAGCCAGAGCAGGACTGACCGAGGCCCAGCGGACAGAAGGGACACGGTCCATCCCCACCGCCAGCGTCAGCCTGCTTCCTTGAACTCCAGCTTCCAGGAGCCGGGGCGGCAGCTTCCTTCCAGCCCGGGGATTCCGGGAAGCTTTCGGGCTGGCCAGAGCCACCCGCGCACCCAGAAGCTGAATTTGGTGCCAAGTGCATCAAGGAGTCACATCTCCCGTGAGCAGAGACCTGACTGATGAGTGGTACGAGGAGGGTAGAGCGCGAGGATGCTGCAAGGAGAGCTGTGATTGGTCCCCAACCAACCAATCACAAAGCTTTACACGCTGAGCCAATAGGGAGGCTGCTGAAGCCTGCGGCAGCTCGGGGAGCACAGAGCAGAGCGGCAGGTGTCAGGGATGGGAGGGACTTCAGGGGGCCATACGGGGGAAACCGAGGCAGTCTGAATGTCCTCCGGTATCTGGGGTAATCAGCCTGTGAACTGCGGTTTCTGAACAGATACTGTGTAGGTGGTGGGGGTGCTGACTTCTAGACCAGAACTTGTGCCATGTGTATTTCAAATTTTTCTTTCCTCCCCCAGTGGCTATAGGCATCTGAGTTCTGTGCCATCCACCTGGCACGGTGGCAGTACCAAGCGCCGAGGCGAAGAAGGACAGGGGCTCTGGAGCTAGCAGCCTGGCTCTACTCCCTAGCATGCCACTTATTGCCGTGGGCACCAGGCTCCAGCTGCCAGGCAGACTACAGGACAGCCAGTTAAATTTGAATTGCTGATAAATAAGGGACATTTGGGGGGGGGTGTCATTATGTCCCATGCAACACTTGGGACATATTTATACCAGAAAACTGTATTTCTTTGGAATTCAAGTTGAACAAGGCATTCTACTTGCTAACCCTAGCAACCCTACACAGCCTGGGGGAAATATTTCAACTCCTCTGCTCACCCTCATCGCCTCAAAATGAAGAGGAAGATGAAGGGAGTTAATGCTCACTCGCTCGGCACGGGGCCCAGCCTGTGAAAACCCTCTGTGAATGTAACAACTCTCATTCATGGTCACGGCTGCCTGGGTGATAGATCTATTCATGGCCATGCCTCCTGCTGGCTAAAACCGGCCTGCATGAGCAGGGAGCCTTCTTTATCTTGGTACCCCTGCACCCCAAGACTGGTCCAAGGACAGCCCCGGTCAATATTTAAAGAATGAATGACTATCCCACCCCTCTGGCTTGCACTAGTTAATGCAAGGAATGACACCTACCTGATCGAGATATTTCTTCCACACCGGTTCGGTGTTATCAGCGACAAATTCATTCCAGCCATGGACCTGTCTCCGCTGCGACACCGAGAACTCGGACAGCCCATTTTGTAAGTCCACCTGGAAGACACGGGTAAGCACGGGCTCACCAGTGGGCCCTGAAGGACCAGGGAGCCCACCTCACGGAACTCCCGCTTCAGAAGCCGGCCACTTCCAAAATCGACCAGGAAATTGGGCTGTCCACCAAGGAGAAGGAACTAGTTCAAAGACCCCGAGCAAATAGCAAGAGAGAGAGAAGGAACACCCACATTCCAGTTCTTTCTTGCCCTATAATTACGACAGAAAAGACAACCTCAAGCCTAAATTTCAACGAGTGCGGTTGTAGCATGTAGAAACGCTTATATTTTCTTCTTAAAAAAAAAAAAAAATGGGCCTTGGGAACCTGAAATGGAACAGCAACTATGCACAACAGGATGGGGATTCCTCAAAATATTAAAAATAGAATCTTCACATGATGCAGCAATTACCCTTCTGGGCGAATGGATACTGAAAGAAGTAGGTCTCGAAGGGATGTGTGTGAAGCGCTATTTGCTCTCCTTCCCCCCCCCCAAAGATTTTTATCTATTTATTTATTTTAGAGAGAGAGTGTGTGTGTGAGTGGGAAGGGGGAGGAGCAAAGGAGGAAGGAAGAGGAGGGGGAAGAATCCCAAGCAGATTCCCTGCTGAGCATGAACCCCGACCACGCGGGGCTGCCTCGCATGACCCTGAGACCCCGAACTGAGCTGAAACCAAGAGTCAAGTTGGAGGCTTAACCGACTGAGCCACCCAGGCTTCCCTAGCAGTGCTTTTCTCAAAAGCCAAGTGGAGGTGGCTAGGTAGGCCAGTCAGGAGAAGGCGGACTGTACGATCCCACCTACATGAGGTGGTTCGAGCAGTAAGATTCCCAGAGGGGACGAGGAGGAGGTGGGGGCCAGGGGCTGCGTGGTGTGCAGCAGGGAGTTAAGTTTCATGGGGACAGAGCCTCAGTTTTATAAGATGCAAAGAGTTCTGGAGTTTGGTTGCACAACGTGGGCTCAATACTCCCAAACCATACACTCAACGATGGCTAGGATGGCAAATGCTATGTTGCGCGTTTTACCACAATTAAAAATTTAAAAGAAAACAACAAAAAAATAGCTAAAATGATTATATGGCACATGCACTGTGCCAGATACAATTTCAAGCTCTTTACACCAACTAATATTAAGTTGATGATTATGTAAGGCAACTTCGTTATTCTGGTTGCAGCAATGGTATCCTTGTTTTTAAAAAAGTCGGCAACAAGAAGGCTGAACTGGGTGAAAGAGGTGACAGGAGAAACTGAACCGATTTTTAGATTCATTTCAAAAGAGGAAAGAAACCAAGCTCATTGGCTGGACAGGGAAGACATCTAGGTGAGGCAAAACTATTTCCTTCTCTTAATACTAACAAGCGGGACTTGAATATAAACAGATGTTTGAATTATTCTCAAGAAAATCTGGCATGATGGGGCACCTGGGTGGCTCAGTCGGTTAAGAGTCCAACTCTTGGTTTCGGCACAGGTCATGATCTCAGGGTCGTGGGATCAGGCCCCACATTGGGCTCTCTGCTAGTCATGGAGCCTGTTTGGGACTCTCTTTCTCCCTCTGTGCCCCCGTAACTCACACACTCTCTCTCTCTAGAAAGAAAGAAAGAAAGAAAGGGAAAAGGCTGGCGTGAAACACTGATTTCCAACTGTCTTGGGAAATGCTTTCCCAAATGTGGTGGGTTATTAACACACACACACCACCATGTTTGCTCAGTTTTCTAAGTAAATTAAAAACAGATGGCAAGCAACATTCCTTAGCCTTAGAGAAGAGCTTCGTGGAGAGAAGGGGTGTGTGTGTGTGTTTTCTTGCACTGGCCAGGAAGTCAAATTCACTTGCGAAACATGTAAGTATCTGGTTTCAGTAATTGCCAAAATCCTGCATTATAAAAGAGGAAGTGTGTGAACAGGGGCGATTAAAAGTCTGAACTTTCATGTCAGACCACCTGGACTCAAGTCTCACTGGCTCCTTGGGAACCACATGAGTTCCCATGTTCTCTGGGCCTCCAAGTAAGAGAAACAAGGATACAGAGATTCGGGAAGGTGCCTGTCCTCTGGCAAGGGCCCCATGAGGGTTGGTTCCATTGACAACAGTGATGATGACAGTCCGTGGGAGATATCAAAACAGTTCAAAATGAGCAGCATTTTCTAGCAATGATGATAAAAATGTATCGTTTGTGTTGCTTTCTTCTGAAGCTAAAACCTGTACCACACTGGCATCAAAGACAAATTTAATTCTTACATAAAATGCTTTGGCCAAATCCTCTTTGTGGCATTTGCTTGCTTCCTTGGGTGACAGAGCTACGACCGTTTTCTCTTTTTCGATGGCTTTCGATTCACACTGTCCTCCAATCTGTGAAGAAAGCAGGACTGCTGTTAAGGGAATTGTAATTTTGCACTGATATGCTGTACTCAAAGTATCAACATACACAGAGAAAACGCCCCTATCTTAAGCTCAAGTTCATACAGCTCAAGTTCTCACAAACTGACCCATACAGCCAGCCTCCGAGTCAAGAAACAGACACTACCAGCCCCTAGAAGCAACCTGTGTTCCCCTCCCACAAGAGGCAGGGTGACAGCTGTCATGGTCTCTCTGTCACCATAGGTGGGTTTGGCCAGGTTTGAATTTTATACAAACTTTATCTATAAAAAGTAACCTTCAATAGCTACTTTCCCATGTTTGCTTACTTCCACTCAGCGCTATTAGTGAGATTCATGCGTGACTTGCATGCAGGGACGGTTGCTAATTTTCATGGCTGTTAAGTATTCCACTGACTGAGTCTATCACTATCTGTTCTCTTCATGGACCTCATCAAGAGTTGTTGATTATTACTGACGCATCTATTTTGAAGCAAACTTATCTAACAGAATTGGAACGCACAAAGCTGACAGAGCAGAGCAATAATGAACTCATTTAGAATCCTGACTCCTGAACTTATAGGATCTGGTCAGGTACGAGCTACACTGTACAGGAAGCCCCCCGATGATGACAGGTGATATCAGAGCCCTTCGGTGTGTCATCTGCAATAACCCAAGGGAAGGGGGAAGCCCAGCCGAGTTCTGTCTATATGGCAGGCCAGGGAAGCAGCCATAAGAAACACCTGAAGGGCATGGGAAGATGTGATAACCCAGGAGATCTCAATTGGGAAAATGCTAGGTATTTTTGCAAAATGATTCCTAGTATTCCAATCCCCCAGGACGTGATAATCATCTTTTCCTTTTCCAGCAGGTTGTTGGGCATTGGGAAGGAGGAAGGGGCTCGAGGCAGTGGCCAACCTCTTCCTTCAGCTAGAATGGAGATGGCAAACTCCCTTTTTCCTTCTTGCCAGCCCCCATTCCCAACAGGGTCTCCCCAACCCCTCGTTGCATCGCAAGGCTCTGCCAGCCACATCCGCTTCCTGGGATTGTGCTCGTTTGTTCCACGACCGGGAAGCATAGCCAGGATTACATTCAACAGGCACCCCCAATCTTCACAAGCTCTTCTTAGGTCAGCGTTTAAGAGAAATGTGCATCACAAAATGAGACATAACTTTTTTTTTTTTTTTTTTTTCTGTTCACAAGCTCTGGTTCCATCAACCCAGCACAAACACTCCGTTCTTGCTCACACCACACATGGACGCAGTCCTGCTGGGCTGGCCGTTCCTGATCTTGCGGTTTCTTTCTGGCCAGGACCGCACCCAATTCATTTTTTATGTAGCATGAATGACCCTGAAAATCATAAATCCTGTCCCCCGTCCCGCTCCCACCCCATGCACACATACACCATGCTTGAAACACTGGATAGATTCTAGCTGCTGTCAGGATAAAACCCATGGTTTTCCATATGGCTGCAGCAGACCCCATGTCACGTCCACACACACCCCCAGGTAAAATGCTAATTCTTAGGCCCATGAGACACAGTGCTGCCTGTTGGTGGAGTCCTGTGTCCTCTCCCTGATGGCCCTTCTGCAACTGCCAGCAAGAGATTATCACCAAAATGCCTCTATCCTCGGACAGTGCGGCCACTCTGCAGGGTGGGGACGAGGGCCTGGGACTCGGGGCGTGCTCCACAAGCACTTCTCAGCCAGAGCAGAGGATGCCAGTCAAAAGATGCATGCCCTCAGCTCCACTGAATGTACGAGTGGATGCACACCCTCAGCCACAAGCCTCAGTTCACCCTCACCCTAGCTTTGCCCAGGTCACAGCCCAGCATCATGTGCCAGCCTATCTCCTTGGGCAAATGACAACCTCTCTGATCACAATTCCTTCATTTGCAAAATGGGGACAATGATGCCTTCCTCGTCATGCTTTTGTAGAATCAAGCAAGCACAAGCACAAGGGGGGCTTGATGGAGCCAGACCCCCTCCTTTCCGGGCTACACATCCCAGACATGTGCACTCACTTCTCGCATTCACCGCAGTGGGGTTTAGGAAGGCGTTGTCTACACTCGCAGTCCCTACCTTCTGGCCTCCCATCTCTTTCCCAACCCACTTCTGCCAGCCCCCTCCCGGGCTCCATGGCTGCTGGGGCGTGGTGTAGACCAGAACATCATCAGGCAGAGCTCGCTCCATCTCACTGCAGGGTTCAGAAAGCAGAGCCCTTGGACCCGGGGCTAAGCACAAGCCCCCCGAGCGCCAGCTGTGTGTGAGGGACCTCTGCCGGGGACGCTCACATGGGGTCGGCCCGGTGAGGATCGCAGCGTATGCCCGCTGCCACTGGAGTGGCTTATCCTGATCGAGGTTGGGTGCTCGCTCTGGGGCAGCCCCTGGCCCTTCCCGTCAAACCTGATGGGGAGGGGGTACCCCTCCCATCTCCTTTTTTCTCTCTTTCTTAATTACGATGAAATTCACATAACATAAAAACGAGCCATCTTAAAAGGAACAATTCTGTGGCATTTAACATATTTCCAACGTTATGAAGCCACCACGTCCATCTAGTTCCAAGACATTTTCATTCCCCCAAAAGGAGAGCTGGGGGCATGATCGGTCACGCCCCTCCGCCTCCCCCAGCCCCTCACTGCTGCCTCCGATCTGCTCTCTGTCTCTAGGGATCACCCATCCTGAGGATTTCATATAAACAGAATTACAAAATGCGATCTTCCGTGCCCACCCCCCGCCCCGAGCGATCTCCAAAGTGTTATTTGCCCACAGCAAACAGACCCACGTGGGCCTGCCAGGTCCTCCCCAAGCCCTAAGGAAATGGTCTAGAACCTAAGGACTTAGGGTGTTCTTAGGGTGTTTTCACTAAGCAAAGGTGGCTTGGAGCTGACATTTATCCCAGTGGAGGTTTCCAGAGGAGCCACCAAGGGCAAATACGCCAGTTGCTGAAAGAGGACTTGGCAGAGGGAGCAGGGAGCTCACAGCTGGCAGGTGCTCGCGTGGCACCTTAAAGGCCAGCCGGTCTCCCGCTGAGCCAGGAGCCAGGCTTCCTCAGGCTTCCTCCGCCTTCCCGCCCGGCTGGGGGATTCCGTTCATCGCAAACACTTGCAGACTTAGACCCCAGAGACCGCTTCCCTGTTTCAAGGGCTGAGACATTTATGTCTCTAAGATATTTGACCAACACCTCCCCCGTGCCTCCGTTTCCCCCTCTGGAAAGGGAGGGTTTTAATAGCAGAGACTCAGAAGGTTCCGGGAGCTAATAGAAAACCAGACACGGAGCCCCAAGGACGGTGTCTGGCACCCCGGGGAAGCTTAAGTGAACAGAAAGAACGGGAGCGTGCCAAACCGTGCCCGGGACACACATACACGGAAACCCCACTCACGCTTTATCAGACATGCTGGGCTCGGGAAGAAAAGGCGGAAAGGTGCCAAGCAGAGCAAATGTTCTATTTGGGGTGCCCCAAGTGCCCTGAAAGAGTGCCAGGGCGAGGCTCTGAAGGGTTTCAGAGGGAGGGATGGAGGCAGAGAGGAAGCCAAGGGCCCAGGGAGCCACGCAGTCCTGACTCTGAGAATTTCCTAGTATGGGCGTGTACAGTCATGGGGATCAAGGCACATGGACAGAAACAACGTAAGGGTCACAGTAACCCAAGAACGATCAGGCAGCCAGGGTCATTAAGGAGGTGACATCTGAGGTGAGGGCAAATGACCCAACTCCATGCAAATTCTTCCTTCTCTCCCAGATTTCCCCAACAGGCTCTCCTGAGGCGTGTATCTGTGAACTACCCACCTATACTTTATCCTGCTGCTTCTCAGCTAGCGCTCCTCCGGCCAGCATCACCTGGAACGTGTTAAAAAGGCAGATTCTCAGCCCTACCCTGGGTCTCACAGATCAGAAGCTCTGGGCATGGATCCTGTCGTCTGTGCTTGCACAAGCCCTCCAGGGGACTGCGATGCACTCCAAAGTTGGAGAACTACTAGGATCTTGTCAAAATCCATTGCTGAGGCCTATCCGCAGGCCAGCTAAGCAGTGGGCTCAGCCAGCAGGAGTCTAAAAGGGCCCAGGTGATTCTAATACACAGCCAGAGCTGAGCTGAGGATGCCTAGTTGGGAGATGCGCTCAAAGAGCAACCCTACGGGGTCCTGGTCTTAAGCGGCCGCCATCTTGGAGAGAGAAGGCCATGGCCAATGGACCAAGCACCAGGCTGGGAGTGCTGGGGTGGAAGAGCTGTTCAGTCAGTCCAAGAGGTCTCCTTCCGCTTCCTAGAGGAGGGCTGAGGAGGAGACCCGAGGCAGCAGGCGTGGCCACGTCCTTCTAGCAGCTGGGGAGACAAGAGGAGTTGCCCAAGGCAAAGGTGGCTGAGAACAGCTAACAGGTCATGATGAGAACAGAATACCACAGCCCCAGCAGTAACAGGTAAAGCAGTATTGCAGCAGAGAGAACAGCTAACAAGTTCATATCAGCATTTGACACCTACAGTCTCATTAAATCATCCCTCCAGCCCTTTGAGGCCGAGGCACTTTTCATCCCCGTCCCTCTGATGAGAAGGCTGAGCCAGCAGCCTCCTGGGCCAGCTCTGTGTCCCCGCTCCGCAAAACACAAGAAAACAACTCGGCAAGAATTGTGCTGAGCCGAAGGCAGAAGGGAGAAAGCACATAGAGAAACTCAACTTTCTGGAACCCTCGAGGGGAGGAGGGACAGAGGTTGGTGGGGGCAGGGGGGAAGCTGAGCCTGAATGATGCCCCCCAGCAGAGGTCCCCGTCCTGATCTGATCCTCTGAACCTGTTACCACATGACCTCGCATGGCAAAGGGGACTGTGCAGGTGTCCTTAAGGAGATCTTGAGCTGGGGAGGTGATCTTGGGTGATCCGGGTGGGCCCTGTGGGCTCACAGAGTCTTTGTAAGACAGAGGCAGGGGGTGGAGAAGAGATGTGAGGACAGAAGCCGGGGCTGGGGGCGACAGTATTCCCAGCACTGAAGGTGGAGGAAGGGCCACAAGGCAAGGAATGTGGGCCACCTGCAGAAGCTGGGAAAAGGCCAGGAATCAGACTCCTCCTGGAACCCCTCAGAAGGAACAGAGCCTGGCCAACACCTTGATTTTAACCCAGTGAGACCCGTCGGACTTCTGACCTCCGGGACTGCGAGATCATGAATTTGTGCTGTTTTAAGCCACTTGTGTTCTTTGTGGTCATTTGTCACAGCAGCCCAAAGCCACTGGCACCAGCCACCAAGGGCCCCACAGGGAACCCACACCTGAGCTCCCAGGCTGCCCGTCCTCCCTGTGCCCAGCATGCTGCGGACACACCTGTCCACCTCCAGCACCAGATGGGCAGCCTCACGGGGCAGCGGCTGCTCAGATCTGGAGTACACCCAAGTGCCCAGCACAGCAGTGCAAACAAAAGGTGCTCAAAAATGTTTGTGGGAGGGAGGCGGGGACGGAAGAAGTGGCACAAGAGAGCTGCCAGGAAGGTCTCCGTAGCCCCAGGTGCTGGGAGCCTTGCCAGGACCAGGACGGGAGGGAGGGTTGCCAAGGACAAGAGCCTGTGTGGACAGCGAGGGGCCAGCAGCTGGAAGGTGCGGTCACACATTACAGAATGGGGTGCTCCCAACTCGCCAGGCTTCCCTTGCTGGTGGTGAGCCCACGCTCCGTCCTGTGGCCAGGGCAGAGGCCTGAGTCTTCTGCTGAGTCTCCCCTCTTCAAACGAGCCCTTATTGGTCCCCTCATCCTCTTCCCAGCTCCTGACGGTGTGTAAGAACCCAGGCCCGGTACCTCGGGAAAGCAGACACAGTCCTTGCCCGAAATAATCAGGACGATTAGGAAAAAGAGAAACCATAAAAGTACTAGAAGAAATCCCAGACTGTTTTTTCTTTTGTTTTGTTCTGTTTTAATCTCAGCATGAAAAGGACTTTCTGAGCACAAGACAAAGGCAGATGCCACGAAGGCAAAAAAAAAAAAAAAAAAAGAAAGAAAGAAAGAAAGAAATGGATAAATTCACAGCCTAACAATGGGGTTATCTTCCGAGGACAAACACTGGGCTGGGAAAGGTGCCTGCGGTTCCTAACGCTGACAAGGAATAATTCTGCACACAAAGCAACAGCTCTGATCCACCAAGGAGCAAAAGACCACCAGGTCCTCTTTCCACAGAATGGACAAAGGATATGAACCAAGAGTTCCCAGAAAGGAGGCCGTAACCGTGACATGTCAAAAGAGAATCAAACCCACGCCCGAGGGCGCCAACCTCCCCCTGTCTCCTGGGGGAGGTTCGAGTGGCGCCTGTGGGGCTGGGAAGGGGGACAGAGTTTCCGAAGGTGAGCTGGCCATCTCAGAGTCTAAAACCGCCCCATGCCAGCAAGTTCCTTTTCCTCTTCCTCCGACTTGTCAACTGCGGGGCAGTACCCGTTCAAAGTCGTCCGCGGCAGTCCTGTGACAACAGCCAACTACCAGAAACCTATGTCCCCAAAACACTGTGCTGTGGGTAAAATCAGCTGCTGAAAGCTTTTTATTTACCTGTACGGAAAAAAGTGTGACCCCCATACAGTCCTGTGCACAAATATCAAGTACGCACCTGGATGTCTTCTCTTATGCATGGACATCCGAGTGACGCATCCCCCCACCCCCACGCGGACGCAGGGGAGAGCCTCTGTGGCACTCAGGAGGCTGCCCCGTGCCCACACTCTGTCCTCGGCCCCTCGGACAATGAGCCACATTTGGGTTTCTATCCACGGGGATTTATTTTGGGCCACCACAGAAATGAACACAAATCATACAAATGTCCTCTGGGTCTGTCTCCTGCTGCCCAGAGTTACCGCAGCGGGACACACCTGTGTTGCTCCATGAGCGACAGGGATGGAAAATCGTAACACATCCTCTCTTGGTGCTCTGCCGCATAGCAGGCACGCCACTGATCTGACATGCCACACTTCACTTAACTACTGCATGTGGCTGGGCATTTCGGTTGTGTCTGGTTTGACCTATTACACGTAACACATCCACCCAGAGCCTGTCTGTAAGCAGCCGCACGGCCTCCTTTCCCCCGGGTGGGATGCTGGACCGTCCGCACACGTGCCTGGAGTGATGCTGACACTGCCAGGCAGTTTTCCCAAGTGGCGGTCCCATTAACAAGAGAAGGGGCAAAGAGTTCTAAGTCAGCCTACGGATAGCGAAAAGGGAAAGGAAACCAGGGTTCACTGCCTTTTGGGCTGGGAAGAGGGTAGCAAGAAGATAGTGGCCAGGGACTCCTAACATATGCCCTTTTCCATCTTCTTGAATCTTGAGTCACCAGTTAGGGTTAGGGTCCCTAACTGCTGACTCAAGGGGAAGGTGGTGCAGACCAAGGCTGGGGGTGGGGGAGCAGAGCCTGTGAAGGAGGGGAGGGGGCTTCGAGGCGGAAGGAGTGCTGGAGAATCCAAGACGACGCAGACACTCAGGCAGGTGGGGAGGACGAGCCCCCTGGGATGCCCGGAGCAGAGGCAGGCGGAGAGAGGCAGGTAACCCCACGGGCCCGCCCAGGACTCTTTAATGTTAAGGGGAAACAACCCTGAGTCAGCTGGGCAGAGGGCGTGCGGCCTGGCTGCCGACTCACTGATCGGGGCTCTTGTCTGCTTCCCGCAGCTGCCGGCTGTGCAACCGTCCACCAGGCCCTCAACTTCTCTGAGGCTGCCTTCTCTGGAAGATGGGCATCATCATATCCCCGCGCCCAGGACTGCGGAGACAGCGCTCTTAAGTTCCAGCCTCAGGGCGACCCAGGTTCCAGATGTCTTTCCCGGCCCCTGCAATTCTATCTAGGCAGCGCTGGCGATCCTGCGTGTGGGACGGTGGTGTGACCCCGCCCCCCCCAGACACTACCCACAGGACAGAATGAGACACACGGGGCACACTCCTTTTGCGGGGATGGCCAGTGTGGTCAGGGACCCCGAGGAGGAGCTGCCTGAGTGAGGTGGTGGCCAACGTGACCGGGAGCCACCAGGAAGGGGAGGAGGCTGGGTACAGGCAACACAGTTGTGCATAAGTAAACACACCACCACTCTCACTGGCGGAGGGAGAGAAGGGTCTAGAAGGAGCTGGCCCCAAGATGGCGGTACTCACGGGATGGGACAGAATCGGTGCATATATATATATATGACAGGAACACGCAAGTTCATGATAAGATGAATGAACGAACAAAGAATGAATGAATAAGTGAGCACGCAGAGGGCAGCCCTCCCTCCCCCCAGAACAGCAAGGAAGAAAAGAGAGAGAGACACAACTAGAAGATTAGTAAGTAATCGACTGGGGCACGGACCACGCCCAGATGCTAGAAGCAGAGTGAAAAGATACGAGAAACGGGGTGTTGACGCAGCCTGCACACGACTCTCCATGAAATACTTATTAGTTACGATGGGGAGGCCAGTCACTTTATGGAGGAGAAAGCGGACAGGCAGGAGCCGGGAGAACTCCAGCATCCAGCACACGCGGGCTGACTGGGGTCCCAGCTCCTGGGACAACGGCCCGACCCTGGGCAAACCTCAGATTTCTGCAGGAGGTTTTGTAGGGATTCAAAATAACGTGGTGCACCCATAGATATTCCCTGGAACATTCTTCTAAACACTGAAAAAGAAAAAGAAAAGAAAAAGAAGAGGAAGAGGAAGAGGAAGAGGAAGCCATCTAAAGGCCCAGCAGGAGTGGGTGGGTTACGTAGTAGAAATCCCTGTGTAGCCTCTGAAGAAAGAATGTTCTCCATCTGCATACGCTGCAGGGGCACGAAGAGGCCGGAGGGGTTGCAGCTGGTGTGCACAGTACGATTTTATGTCTGTTTTTTTTAAAGAGACGCTATGTAATGGTATATAAGGAATAATTACAGAGATGGGGGCTGCCCTAAATGCTTTACACAAACCGAATCATTCCAGTCCACAGCCAGTCGCTGCGGAGAGTGAATGCTCGGTTGCACAGAGAACTAAGGAATTTGCTTGGGGGCTCACTGCTGGCAAGTGGCGGAAGAGAATCTGCTTGCAGGTACCTGGGCTGCCGTGTCAGCGGTCAGGTGTCAGGGCTCCTCACCCAGCCTCTCAGGAACTGCTTAGCCGAGGAGCCAGGACACCGAGCAAACCGCAGTTATCAGTTTACTGCAAACTGATTAGATACAAAAGGCACCTTCCTCCGCCCCTCACCCCCCACCCCCGCTGAGGAGGAAACTGGGAGCAAACAACTGGCCAGAGGAGGACGCATCTCCTATTGTACATATTTTTACTGTGGTTTCTTGGGGGTGGGGGAGCTCAGAAAGGAAAAGGAGGGAGGGAAGGAAAGGAAAATATGTACAGCTCCTGGGTCATAAACGATAGTCAAAGAACAACAACGAATACTGGCGTATTTCAATGACCAAGGAAGGCAAAACTATCACTCACATTTCAATGCTGGAATGTGGGGGAGGAAGAGACAGAGAGGGAGACGGCTGCAAGGGAGGGGATTCCTGAAACTGGAGAATGAGAACTCTGCAGAAACCCCCTGGGTATTAGGTACCTCTCAGATGAGAGGAGGGAGGCCACCTTGCCTTGGGGAAATCTGCCGCAGCGGCAGTGTGAGTGCAAGTCTCAGCGCTCCAAAGCCCTGCCACCTCCTCCAGGAATTCTCCCTGGATTGCACCCAGACTGCAGCAGTAAAGTCCCCACCGTTCCCCCATACACAGGCTCTGTCCAGCCCCCATCTTACACGTGCTTTCCTTCACGGGACTTATCTCAATTTGTAATTCTACACATACTACTAAAATTATTTGAGAACCTTGTGTCTGTCCCACCAGACTGTAAGCTCCATTCGGGAGGGTCAGTGTTTTGCTATTTTGTCTTCAGTGCCTCCAAAAGGGTCTGGCGAACAGGAGGATGCCTGTCCAAGGAATGCAGAAGCTAACTATGCAGAGCGGTGGTTCTCAAACTCAAGTGAGCATGAGACACCCCGACCCCACCCCTGAGGGCCTGTTAAGACTCAGATTGCTGGTACCAGACCGCATCTGGAGAATAGCTGATCTACAGAATGAATGGACAAAAGTAGGGGACAGCCAGATGAGGGGTCTGTGTGGGGGCTGAAGAGAGGGAGACCAAACTAAGCACTTGTTGGCATGTCTGACTACTGACTTATGCCCAGTGACCCCCCCAGGGGTCCAGCCCTATGGGCGTGCTCAGAAGGGTGCAGGCTGCACGCGATGACCTCCCAGTGAGCAAGGAGATTGATGTGGGGCTCGATCCCATGACCCTGGAATCATGACCCAAGTCCAAGGCTGTCGCTCAACCAACTGAGCCACCCAGGTACGCCAAGACAGTGACTGATTCTTAATAAAAAATGCTGTCACTTTCTGGAAGTCAGAAAGGGAATCCAACACTTTCACTGACTCTTACCATAAAGGTCTCCACTTTCTGGCAAGGGCATTTGAAATATGTTTAATTTGCATCACCATAAATAATAGGCCCTAGGCTGGAACTCTGGGTTTCTGGTACCATTCTGAGCCCTAACCAATGCCTCCTGGTTGGGAAGGGTCTCCCAGGTCAGTATTCTTTCACCTACCCACAAGGACCCCCAAGTTCAGTCTTGTTGGAGAGGCAAAGACAAGAGGGACTTAAGGAGTACATGGCATAATCCTGGGGTCAGCTGTGAAATAACCAGATCTAATTAGTGTGGTGGTTTGGTTTCAGTGACTTGAAATATAAAGAATGATTACAGGTAGTTCCTGCCTTTGTTCCAGATCGTTCAAGTCTTCCTTTGCCCAAGGACTCCGGAATCTTGAAGCACTTCTTCCCCATTGTGCACTTGAGTTTCAAGTTGGGCCAACACATGCTTTGCTGGGCTCTGTTCCCAACCAATGGGAAGATGGGTGGGAAGACGGCGGAGTTGCGAGAACACAGTCCATCCATACCCTACCTAGGGACTTAGGGCAGATGGTGAGGCTAATAACACAACTTCAAGAGTGTCTGTAACCCCTACAGAAGATTATATATTCTCCCATTATGGCCCACAGCCCCTCCCCACCAATACCCTTCAAGATTCTATAAGGAAAATAGTGCTATGGGCTGAACCGTAGCTCTCCAAAATTCCTAAGTTGAAGTCCTAACCCTTAGTACCTCAGACCGTGACTGTGTTTGGAGGTAAGCCCTTCGAAGCGGTGACTAAGTAAAGATGAAATCATTAGGATGGGCCTTAAGCCAATATGACTGGTATCCTACTAAAAAGAAAAGATTTGGACACATCCACATGGAGAGAAGACCATGTGAAGACAGAAGGAGAAGACAGCTATCTACGAGACTTCTAGTTCCTTCCCCTGAGGAGCTCTGGTGTGTTAGGATCTCCCGCTGTTAACAATAGGGCTCATGACACTGGGATTTGGGACAGGATTTCTAAGATGGCATCTTTGGACACGTTCTCCAGAGCCCCCAGTTTCCTAAGAACTTCTGAACTTGAACTATGCGTCTCAACAATTTCTTTAATTAATATAGACCTTCTGGGGGCCAATTTTTAACAAAGCACTGTTACGTGACACTAGGGCCAACCTGTGTATTTGTGACAACCATCACGTGACACCCTGCAGGGATGAAAGGTTCTCAGTGGCTCAGGGAGGGAAAAGGGGCAGGAGAATGGAATCATCACACAGCACACAGTATCCCAAGTCAACTCAGGGTAGTCACATCGCAAGTGGGGCCCAACACGAATCCAGTCGGCAAACAGAGATACTTGCCATAACTGATAAGCGCCAAGTGTAGTAATCAATACCAAGGAAAGAATATTTTTCTCACAATGCCCGACGCTCACTTTGCCTTCAAGTTCACAAGCCAATTCTACCATTACCAAATGACAGCCTTGAACACTGACATTCACAAGTCACTTGCTGTCCGTCATGCTTAAGAGGCTGATTATCCTACACTAGCAAACCAACTCTTGACATATTTAAATGCCATTTTGTACACATACCTGTAAATAGACATTCTCAGCATAAACATTATCAAAGTCAAAATTCAAGAGGAGCCTAAATAAAGACTAGAGTTCAAGAGTAATGAAAACAGTAGGAAAAAGATAACTATTGGGCAGACAATGCACCAGGTGTGGTTCTGCTTTTGATGTGACTGAGCTCATGGGAGAAACTGTTCCTTTCCACCACTGGCAGCCTCTACCCCCAAGCATCCCTGCCTCTTGATTTTCATGCACTTTTGTAATACAAACCTCCACCCCTGCCCTGAGCATGGGCTAGACCTAGACTCACTTCTTTTTTTTTAAGTTTTATTTATTTAAGTAATGTCTACACCCAATGTGGGGCTCAAACTCATGACCCCAAGATCAAGAGTTGCATGTTCTACCGACTGAGCCAATCAGGAGCCCCTAGACTCACTTATGATGAATAGAACATGGCAGAAGAGATAAGACAGCACTTCCAACGTTGGGTTATAAAAAGCCTGTGGCTTCTAGGCTTTTATGGATGCTTTCTCAATCTCTCTTGGATCATTCACTCTTGGGGGAGCTACCTGCTGAGCCATGAGGCAGCTCTGTAAACAAGCCCACAAAGTAAGGGGCCTGCAAACAACCACAAGAAGGAGTTTGGAAGTGAATCCTTCCCCCTTCCACACTATAAGGCTTCAGATGAGACCACAGCCCCAGGCAACAGCTGGACAACAACCTCACGAGAGACCAGATCCCGGAGCCCCCAGCTGAGATGCACAGATTTCTGACCAGCGGAAACCGTGCGATGATCGTTTGTTGTTTTAAGTCACTGCATTTTGCAGTAATTTGTTACACGGCAATAGATAATCAGTACAACCATTCAACATCAATGGTTGAGTTTTTTAAAAATGTCACTGGTCGGGCACCTGGGTGGCTCAGTTGGTTAAGCAACTGCCTTTGGCTCAGGTCATGATCCCGGAGTTCCAGGATTGAGTCCAACATCAGGCTCCCTGCTCCACGGGGAGTCAGCTTCTCCCACTGACCTCATTCTCTCTAATAAATTAAAAAAAAAAAAAAAAAAGTCTTAAAAAAAAAAAAAAAGGAGGGGCGCCTGGGTGGCTCAGTGGTTAAATCCTGTGCCTTCAGCTCGGGTCATGATCTCAGGGTCGTGGGATCGAGCCCAGCATTGGACTCCCTGCTTGGCAGAGACCCTACTTCTCTCTCCCTCTCTGCCTGCCACTCTGCTTACTTATGCTCTCTATCTCTCTGTCAGTTAAATAAATAAAATCTTTAAAAAAAAAAAAAAAGGAAACATTTAAAAAAAAATGTCACTGGTCATGTCAAAATTTAGTTGCTACATTTGTCCTTTATGATTTTATTATAAAGTTAGTGGCTCTTTTGAGTTGCATTATACACACACAGCCACATTTATTGCAAGTTTTGTGTTTATACTTCTTTAAGTTACCTTTTGATACAAATAATTTGGCAACACTGGAAGGCTGCAATACACAGCTTCAAGAAGTCCTATCTCACTACATTTTGAGAAACACTAAGGATTTGTGTGTGGGTGTGTCTCAGAAGTCCCTCCTGTGCCAGGTGTGATCTCTTCAAAATGCAAATCTGATTGTGTCTGTTTTGTTTATTTCATTCCTAATGTTTGGCGCATCTGTGAATGAGAGGATGACTGTCATGACCCGATTTAAACCTTCCAATAGTTCCCTGTTGCTCCAGGAATAAAGCCCAAATGCTTCGTGATGGCTCTGCTCAGAATTTGGTCCCCATCTCTGCCCACCAGCAGAGCAGGGAGTATGTCCATCTTCTACACCCCATCCGTGGCAGGCAGCCCTGGCCTGACACACAGCAGACGCTCCGTGAACCTGGGCTGAATGCGCCGGGGACCACTACGTGAGTCTGCTGGAACCCCGTCTTCACCCCAGAAAGCCCGAGGAGGATGAATCAGTTCGCCAACCAGGAAGGCAGCACAGGGTGGAGCGCCAGACGGTTAAGAGATGGGGAGCCTCGGGTCAAAGATAACTTCCCTGGAGTTGGCATCAAGTCCTCGGGAAGCAGGAATTTCTGGTACAACGTTCTCCTCACCCACCATTCAGGTTAAAACAGAGAAGGGTTTTTTTTCCCAGTAGTTGAATTAAGAGGATCTCTCAAACCCCTTCCTTGTGGTGATACTGAAAATATGGGAAGAACAGAGCATTTTCAGAGCCATAAGCTCTGTGCTCAGATTCAGCCTCCGAAGCTGGCCCACGTGTCCCCTGCCCCAGTCCTCCCTGGCCCCCGTGTCCTCTGCCTGGCCACTCTGCTTTCTTGGTCCCCATCATACCCCAGACCCCCACCCCCAGATCTCTGATTAAACATTTCTTGGTTTCTCTACCATCTGTGGGCCTCCCCCACAAACTTCATTTTGTACCCAACTGTATCCTTAGCGCCTGGCCCCACCTGTGAGCCTCCATGTCCTTATAGATGATTATAATAATAAAATTGACCTTGGCACAGAGAGACAGGAGACAGAGCAGAAAAAAGACACAGCAAGTTCTCAGTAATAAACAACTCTCGTAGAAATGATCGCTGTGAGCACACTTGGCTTTTTTCCATTTTTCTTGGCAAAAGGGTTCGAATGGGGGAAGGAAGTGTGAGAACGAAGGAGGTTCAGGCTCTAAGCTGAGCTGGTGGGAAACAGGTCCCCCCACCCCCCCATCACTGCCCCCCATCCCTGCTGCCAGCTCCTTTCAGTGCAACCTCCTGGGTTTGTACCAGGACCCGTCAGAGACAGGACATTTTTTTTTAAGAGATAGGACATTTTGTTTCTCACCGAGCCTTTGCTGCTGGGGACCTGGGTCGCCTGTCTCCCCTCCCCTCCCCACTGCGACGTCGCCCATCACCCACCCTTCAGGGTGCTACTGAGAACATCCGGGTCCTCGACCAGGTGGGTGAACCCCACACACACCTACAGATAGGTTGAGGACCCGTCATACCCTTGAGGACCCCTCGGAAGAGATCTGGAGGACTGAAGTGCACTTTGGTGCCAAGGTCAAACTCACCCCAACATCTCTAGTCATGTTACATGACCCCCATACCCAGCCCACCTGGACATCCTATTAAATCTAATCATAATCAACCACACATCAGGAGTGTTTGAAAAATATCCAGCATGATGCAAAAACCAAAAGAGAGAGTCAGGCAGAAAAGGCAACAATATTGGCAAACTGACTTCACACTCCTTCAGCAGAACCCAGGGCATGACGTGGATAGAGAAATTGATCTCAGCAAAAGAATCAAACTCTACAAGCCATGTTGAACCCACGTGTCCCTTCAGCAACACAGAGACGACGGGAGAACTACTAGTTACACAGCCCTGCGGTCCTACAGCCCCAGCACCGGAATTCTTGTGCTAACTTTCACATATAAAATACTATTTATTTAATGCACAAATATTTAGGAATCATTCCACAAGACCGTTTTGACTGTTGTCATTCTTTGGGAGGAAAATTCAATAGTTTAAATTGAGTTTTTCCATCTGCTCTTTTCCATTAAAAAGTAAATTTAACTGGGAGGTCAGATGGCCGTGTTCTCCTGAGCATGCCCAAGGCACTATTTCAGGAATTTTATTTTTGAATGACTGATTAGGTTGAAAAGGAAAAAAAGTGCAATGCCCCAGACAGGCTTTTGCAGGAATTCAGCGCTCTCCGCTCTCGTATCCCGCAAGGTGCGAAGCTTAGACTCCTACAAACCTAAGGAGAAAGTCACCGAGTCATCCACTGAGCCTGGCTTCCCCAAGTGGAAGGGCTTTTTTGGACAGCGGTGTCAGTTCAGCCACTGGGAAACCCCTCCTCTCCCCAACCCTCCCGTGCCCCGGGCCTGAAAGTTATGTTGATTTATCCTAGAGGGTCCCCTGGAGGTTGCTAAGTCAACATACAAACCTGAGTGCTTTTCAAAACTGCGTTGCAGACATAGGAAGCAAAGCTGGGAGGCCTGGCTGCTCTTTACCCTAATTCCACCATTATTATTACTATCATGGCTAAAACATTTTCCCCAGGTATTTTTGTTTTTTTACAACACTTTTTTTTTTCCCCAAAAAAAATAACTTAAAAAAAAAAAAAAAATCCATACGGCAGCCTGAGTGCAGAGACCTAGGAATTTACATTCTCCGGAGCCAGAGAAACCGAGGGGAAGTTCCTGGCTGGGTCGTTTGCTAACTGGGTGCGTCTTAAGGGGCACATGTAACCTCTCTCTGCCTCAGTATCAACTCCACAAAATGGGCTGTCTGTCCTAAGAGGCTTAAATGGCGCGAGCCCGGCTCAGAGCAGAAACAGGAGCTGGCGTTGCTCCAGAGATCTTTCTAGAGCCAGGGGCAGGAGGGCGAGCTGCGGGAGGGGTCCCGGCGGAGGGTGGGGGACGGTGGGCCGGAGGGTGAAGTCGCACGGCCCGCGCCGTGTCGCCCGGACTTACCAAGATTTCCAACTCGCTCCTCTCCAGGGGCTCGTACAGGTGGCCCGCGCCCGAGAAGGGGAGTTTCTGCAGAAACTCAGAGAAGCGTCTTTCGACCATGGTGACCAGGCGAAGGCCCCTCGCTCAGCCTCCCGTCGTCTGCCGGCGGCCGCCCCTGCCTGAAAACCTCGGTCCCCGGCGTGGCCGGGACTGGCTGCGCGCGCTCAAACCTCCAGGGCCGGGGCCGGGTTACCAGGTAGCCGCCTACCTGCCCGCCGCAGGTGGGGCCCCGCCCCCGGGGCGGAGCTGCGCGCCCGGCGGCACCTGGCGCACCTGGCCCCGCCCCGAGAGCCCGCCGTGGACTTAGCCGCGGCGTCGATCAGCTGCGGCTGCTTCATGATCTGTCCAGATCCTAAGAATCACCTGGAGCGAGGGATGGGGTGGAGGTGGGCGTGCGAACGCTGGTGGAAAATGCGGATTCCCGGACCTCGCCTTACCCTGCGCCACCGGGTCTGGAGCCGGCCGGGGAGCAGGACTGTAATGAGCGCCCGTGGTTCTTGAGGGGCAGCGGAGTGTGGTCCATCCTAAGACGCTGGGAGCACCGCGGACCGGAGCTGAGTCACATGCCTACCAAAGCTGCGCGGCTCCGAACGAGCCACGTGGCCCCTATGAGCCGTGGTTGCTTGTCTGTGATTGAAGGAGAAGGCTAAGATCTCACCCCCAGGGAGGGCCCTGGGAGTGCACGCCAGGGTGGGGAAGAGGGCCGGAGCACCCCGCTGCCTTTGGGATCCGTGGGTCTTGGACAATGTCTGAGCCCTTAATTCTCGTTTGCAGAATGGGCTCCTGCACTTGCTAATCATGGGACCTAGGGCAGGCAGGCATCTTACATTTCCCAGTTTTAACATGCCCACCGTGACAGCACTCCTTCATAGTGAAATGGAGGGTGTGTTGGTGCTATACCAACATCACAGGGAAGTTTCTGGACTCAGCTGGCTCCCAGAGCAGATGGGGAAGGTGCCTCCCAGGTGGGTGTCTTGAAACTCTAAGGGGCTTTGGCTCTGCGTGGCACTGGAATCCCTAACAAGCCCCATCACTTAGTAGGGAGGTGGCTTTGGGGAAGGCTGTGCCTCTCCTCTGTGCCTCAGTTTCCTTATTTATAGAGTGGACTTCTTGATAAGAACTACAGAGCATGACATGGATGTCTGTTTTTGATCGAATATAGGCCACCTACCTCAACTGCTCTCCACCACGTGGCTACCTCGGCTCCATTTCATCTGACAGGCTGTCCTGGTGGCCCTTCTTGTTTCTCCTGCCTCTTGTCCCTTGACCAAAAGAAAACAGGCTCCCAGCATCACACTGCCTGACTGCACCAATTGCAACAAAAGCTAGAAATAATAGAAAAAGCAATATGCTGGCATGGGTCAGTCCAGGCTTGAATCTCAGCCTTGTTCCTTCCAAGTGCATGGCCTTGGACAACTTTCCTCACCTCTCTCTACCTCAGTTTACTCATCCACAGAATGTGGATGGCACTACCAACCCCTGAACAGGGTCCCAGCAGGAAACAGGTGGCACCCTCACACTGAGTGGTTGGGGGAGGGTTTGATAACCATGCTGCTTACAAAGGTGTGGGCAGGGTGCAGAGAAACACGAAGGGATTGCTCAGCTGCAAGATTAGCAGCAGTGAGGAACTGCTGCCATCCAAGGCTTGGAAGGCAAGAGGAGGGAGCAGTTACCCAGACAAGGTAGCTGTATGGAGCTGAGAACTTCGGTGAAGGGAAACGGAATGGAAGTCTGGATGCAGACTCTCGGGCTGAGAATCCGAAAGAGAAGGCAGGAGGATGGAGAGAAGGTCTGGGGGAGCACAGGGGAGATACAGGGAACCAACTGTACAGTCCTGTAGTGTTTCCATAGGTAGAGATCCTAATAGTACTATGTAGTCCCTGACATAGTAGATCCCCAGGAAATTTTATTACTAATATAAAAGATACACGGGAACTCAGCTCACTTCTTTCTCGGGTGAAAGATTTTGAGACAGAATTGGATCCAGGGAGGAAGAATGTCTTGTTGGCATAGAACTCCATGTTCTCCCAAGGGTGTCAATCAGGCGTGGTTTCTCCAGGCGGTGCAGCTTCCAAGAGCAGGGAGGGACGTGTTGGCCAGGTGCCTTTCTCTCTAAGCCCACCCTCTTGCGTCCCATCACAGTGGCCTCTGCTCCAGCTCAGAGATGTCAAGGCCAGAACTCGTGGATCAGGTTTAAGAACACCCAGAGCATTCCGGAAGGAAATTCTGGGTAGAGGATATTGTGGAAGACCTGGACCTGTTGGCATGAAAAACAAAAATGGAGCGGACCACAGAGAAAGCACTTAGAGTTACATGATGGAAGCTGCTGAATGGATACCTTGAGGCTTAAGTTCAATTTTTGTTTTCGTTGCACTGTGATCAGCCTGCATACCAGCCAGCTAATTCTCTTATTGTGTTGAGACTTTGTGCCTGTTTTTTACACAGTTCTGTCAATATTTCAACGGCACTAGAAAAGCTGGTATGTTCTTTGTAAGGGTATTGGTAAGCTGCACTCTTCTTTGCAAATCAGTTTTGTATCTGTTCATTCTAACTTTCTAGGGACATTGTTCACGTCCTTACTTTCAAACTACTTGATCTGACATGGGAAGAAAATGAAGAGTTTAAAATTTCCCTAATTGCTTTCCCATCCATTCGTTTCCTCATATGTCTGAATTTCTGCTTTTTGTATTATGCTTCCCAGTTGGCTAGTGCATATCATTTACCTGTTCATGATGACTCTTGTAATTATTTAATACCTCCTGTATCTCATTAAAACATACCCCTTAAATTCCACTTTGTATAATTACCATTGCCACTGTTTCTTCTCCACAGTTAAGTCTGCATGATCTAAACGTGGCATCTTATTTTTAGCTGTTTTGTTTCATTTCCCCCTAGATTGTAAACTCCGTGAGAGCAGGGGACTATCCGCGTCTATCATGGTAGATAATGTTCCTGCAACATGTTAAACGCCCCCCAGATATTTATTTGGGGTGTGTGTCTCTTTCTCGTAAACTGTAGTTCTTGAAATTTATTCTTTTTTAAAATATTTAATCTATTTATTTGATAGAGAAAGAGCACAGCAGAGCGTCAGGCAGAGGGAGAGGAAGAAGCAGGCTCTCCACTGAGCAGGGAGCCTGATGTGGGACTCGATCCCAGGATCCTGGAATCATGACCCGAGCTGAAGGCAGCTAGCTGCCAACCAACAGAGCGACCAAGGCGCCCCCTGCAATTTATTCTTAACCTGAGATTATTTGCATTTATGGGGAAATGCATTGTCTATATTGTTACAGTTATTACAGTTAGACTGACTTTCATCATCTTCATTCACATTTTATTTGGTATCAATTTTAAATGGTATCATTTTGAGGCAAGCACTCTGCTATTTGCTCTCATCTTTTACTTGGATTTCAGAATAAAATCCCACCAAAAGGGGCGCCTGGGTGGCTCAGTGGGTTAAGCCTCTGCCTTTGGCTCAGGTCATGATCTCAGGGTCCTGGGATCAAGCCCCGCATCAGGCTCTCAGCTAAGCGGGGAGTCTGCTTCCCTTCCTCTCTGCCTGCCTTGCTGCCTACCTGTGATCTCTGTCTGTCAAATAAGTAAATAAAATCTTTAAAAAAAAAAAAGGAATCTGAAAGCACTTCAGAAATAGAGACAAATATTTATACTCTCTGTTTTGATTTCTTTTTACAATGGAGTTTTTTTTTCATTTTTCATTTTTCATTTTTCTTTGTCTAACCTTTGCTTTTTTTCATAACCGTAGTAATTTAATCTGATTACAAAAACCTCAATTTTTTTGTCTTGTTGTTCTTGTCGTGTATTCCCCACTTTGCCCCAGAATCACCCCTGCTCTCCATATCCTTTATTTGTTTCCGAACATCCATTCCTACTTAGCTTTGTCCTTTTGTTTGGATTCCACGATGATCACCACTAACTTCAAGAATTTGAAGATTTGAGGGCACCTGGGTGGCTCAGTGGGTTAAAGCCTCTGCCTTCAGCTCAGGTCATGATCCCAGGGTCCTGGGATCGAGCCCCACATCGAGTGCTCTGCTCAGCAGGGAGCCTGCTTCCTCCTCTCTCTCTGCCTGCTTCTCTGTGATCTCTGTCTGTCAAATAAATAAAATCTTAAAAAAAAAAAAAGAATTTGAAGAATTCCTTCAAGAATTTTCTGTCTGCCTTCAGCTGGCCAAATTCTAGAGGGCACTCTGAAGGAATCAAGTCCCACAAGATGGTTTGCTGGGAAACTTTCTGAGTCTGTAGCTCTGGCAGCGATGCCCATGCTTTGGCCGGTACTGAGAATTGAGGGCGGGACTCAGCCCAAAGCATCCAGCCTTTCCTGAAATATCTGCTCTGGGCACCTTCAACAATGAGGTCCCGCCCTTCAACTCTCATTCACTATATGAAAGTGGTGTCATTTCATGTCCATAAATTATCTCCCAACAATACACTCCATTGGAAAGATGTGATGCAATCCCAAGGCACCTGAAACTTATTTAGTAATAAACCTCACTCACAAATTATAAGGTTGGCATTTTGAAGACATCCTTTTCCGAAAGGGTACACCATACAAAGGGTATCAGGTGGCGTGTGCGTGCGTGTGGGTGAGCATTTAATTTTAAGAATGAGTTGGAAGTTATGGCTCTGTACGCAAACCCTCAATTCTGTTTGTTTCTGTAATGGCCATGCACACGGGCAACGACATGATCATCTTATAGATGAAGACATCGGAATTTAGGAAGGGAAAGCTACTTTCATTCATTCAGCAAATAGTTTTAAGCACCTGTTACGTGGCCGTGGACCCCTGAACACAAAGGAGTATTCCCACATTTTCTCTCCTAGTAGGCGTGATAGGCTGCACATACATCGATGTGTAACGTAGAGTCAGACAATGAATGTTGTGGTTGAGTAATGCCCACCCCGAAGGCATGTGTCACATCCTAACCCACAGAAACTGTGTGTGTAGCCTTATTTGGAAAGACCATCATTGAAGATGTCATTAAGTTAAGGATCTCCAGATGAGCTGGGTGTCCTCTAAGTCCAATGATTGGCGTCCTTCCTTATAAGATTCAAGAGAGGAGGGGGCTCCCGGCTGGCTCTGTCAGTGGCGAGTACAACTCTTGGTCTCGGGGTCATGAGTTTGAGCCCCACTTTGGGTGTAGAGATTACTTAAAAATAACTTCTTAAAAGTCTTAAAAAAGAGAGAGAGACAGAGGAGGAAAGACACAGACACAGGGAGAAAGCTCCATGAAGATGGGGCAGAGGTGGGAGGGCACAGCCCCAAGCCAGAGGACACCTGGGGCCACCAGAAGCCAGAAGAGGTGAGGAAGGACTCACCCCTGGAGCCTTCAGAGAATGGTCCTGCCCACACCCCATGCCCCGGGTGGAGAGGATCAGACGTGAATACTGGGACAGTCTTCCACGCAGAGACAGAAGGCACAGAGCCAAGGCCTGGGGTGAAAATGTGCTGGGCTTGTGTTACCGCAGTGAGACCCGCTTGTGTGAGACAAGTCACACCTTTGTACCACAACTATAGTCACACACACACACACACACACACACACACGGCCAATTTCTGGGCACTGCTCATATCACACTCTCCTTGTTACTTCTTCCATAGTCATTTGCTGAAAGGAGGGGACGTTGGCTGAGCACTTCCCAGAGCTGTGAGCAATTCTGGGCTTCTGAGGGACTTCGTTTCAGCAGGAGGGAGCGGGGACAGCCCCATGAACAGGACACCAGGTGCTGAGTGTGCCTTGGGACTCGTTTAATCCCAACGGGTAAATACGTGGCATAGCTGCCCTCGATCCTCCTCCCACTTGCCCGTGGCGGATGCTGCCACTCACACACAGGGTGACACCTCTCTGCTGGCTGGGACAGGCCTGGGAACTCTTGCCCTTATCACTTTTCTTACCTACAATTGTTCAGACCTGGCACAGGAACAAAGCTATTTGCCAAAAGATTTCCAGAAGAGGAAGGAATGATCTTGGGCAGTGGGAGTCATGGAATCTTCTAGAAGGTTCCATATGCATGTTACGGCTGAAAGAGGAGATTCCTGTGTGTCAAGTTCATCATGTGCACTAGGGTTCACTCTTGGTGTTGTATATTCTGTGGGTTTTGACAAACGTGGAACGCCACAAACGCACCATCGTGGTATCATACAGACGGCTTCACTGCCCTAAAAACTCCCCTGTGTTCCACCTCCCCTCACCCCAAACTGCTGTCAACCACTGATCCTTTCACCATCTCTAGAGTTTTGCTTTTTCGGACTGACTTATAGTTGGAAATTTGACTTTCCTTCCAAATCTACTCTCCTTTAAAAAGTTCAAGAGCAGGACGGCTGGGTGGCTCAGCCGGTTAAGTGGGCCAGGGCACGATCTCAGGGTCATGGCACTGAGCTAGGCATCGGGCTCCATGCTCAGTGTGGAGTCTGCTTGAGATTCTCTCTCCCTCTCCCTCCGCCCTTCCCCCCTGCTCTCTCTAAAATAAATAAATATTTTTAAAAAATTCAAAAGCACCCAGACCCATCACTCAGAGTCAGAGAATTTCAGTCCAAGGCAAAAAACACCCAAGGGCTTCCATATGTGCACTCATGAGCTTTCACTCCCCGTGGTCACTCAGAGGTGAGCACCCACATTTGGCTGGGGTGCTCCCAGCTCTAACACTGACAGCCCAGGCATCCCGGAAAAACCCTCAATCCCAGCACAGTTAGCTCCCCTCACCCCACCCCCATATTGTTCTGAGGCTCATACCTGCTTCAGCTGCCCCCTTGCTCTCCCACCTTTCCTCAAAGGCCTGACTCTTACTACGGCCGGGCCACCAAGCCCTGGCCCCTGGCTCTCTCCCCACCTCCCCGAGCAGGCCCCTCTCCTGGGCCCCAGGTACAGGCATCTCCCCACCAGCCTCCACCAAGAACACTCCAGAGCAGACCCCTCACTCCAAACCCTCGCCCCGCTAACACTGGCTCAGGTTTTAACTGACTGTGGCTTCTCCCGAGAGGCCCCTCCAGATCCCTGGACCAGGTGAGATGCGGAGTCAGGGGTGTCCCCACCTTCCTGCGGATCCCACACACTCCCGGCCCGTTACTACATTTGTGAGTTTCAAAGAAGGTTCAGAGCACAAACAGCCCAGACACCCACCTGCGGTGAGGGGATGGACAGGATGCGGCCGCCCATCCAACGGAATAGTATTTGGCCATAAAAAAGGCAAGAAGTGCGGCTCATGCTTCAACCTGGGCAAACCAGGAAAACGTGCCAAGTGAAAGGAGGTGGACCCAAAAGGCCACGCACCGCAGACTCCAACCGTAGACTCCATGCCTATGAAACAGCCAGAACCGGCAAATCCAGAGAGACAGACAGCACGCTAGTGGTTGCCAAGGTCTGGGAAGAAACGGAAATTTGGAGATGATGGCGTTTCTTTTTGGGGTAATGATAATTTTCTGGAATAAAGTAGAGGGGATGGTCACCAGACTTTGTGAATAGAATAAAACCTGCTGATGTGCGCACATTAACGGCGGAAATGAATTTGATGTTACCCGCATTTTATCTCAATAACGAGGTGTATTAAAAGAAGATACTGTGTACATGTTTACTGAATGGAAAATGAATGAGTTTATAAGTAGTTAAACTGGGAAACCTGATTGGAAGTTAAATGAACAATTTCTATTGGCTTTTTCATATAATAGAGTTCAAAGTTTCCAGTGACTCCCTTTCAAAACTCCTAGGGCCCCGGGGTTCCCAAGCGAGGTTATGCCTGAAGGCAGGTGGCGCGGGAGTTCTCAGTGAAGTAGCTGTTAGAATGGGGGAGAACCTTCCTTTCCTGGCATGGTGCGGCCTGACCTGGGCTCATTTCCTGAGGGTGAGAACTTCAGCAGGGTCTCGGACTTGCTCGTAGCCAATGAACAGAGAGGGGATGGTCTTCCGACTCCCATCTGGCTCCCACACTCAGTTCTTTGTTCCACATTCTTGGTGACTTTGCAAAAATAAACAAACATCCGAGTGTGCCCCTCCCCTCCTCAAGGCCCCCCAGCCTGGGCTTAGCAGAGTGGACGCTTTGGGCACCCACCTCTAAGGGAAGCTTGCTCACTGTGGCTCTAGGCATGAAGGGTTTTATTGTGGCTGAGCCAGAACTTGGGCTTAACGCCCCCGGCCTTGGAGAGCTGTGAGGACCATTCTGGCAGCTTTCCCGGAGCCTCGCAAACAATCAGGATCCGGGATCCGGCTGCTCACAAGGGTGCCTAAGCCGAGCACACACCCTTTGTCAGCTTCCCCTGCCTCTTCTTCCCACTCCCCTACTTCTGTTTCCCATGGGGTCTCCTCCAGAAACCTTGGGAGCCCTCATAAGAACACGAGACTTCTCATACTTCTCACACTGGCTTCTGCCAGCCGCTGCCAGCCGCACCCTGACTCCTGGGTCTTGGGGTCCCACCCCAGACCCAGACAAGGACTCCTATTTCCTCCATTCAGGCCCAGGCTTGAGCCCCTCCCCAGGAAGCATCCCTCCACCCCCGTACCTCATTAAAATGTTCTTCACTGAGCACTTTGTGTACTTTGGTGTAAATTTTGCTTCCATAAAAAATTCTGTTAAAATTTAAACAAAAGCAGATGAAAGCTTAATGAGAAACAAGATAGTGACAGTCTAACAGCACGTCCCTGCAAAATCCTTATTCGTTACAGGGGGAAGCCTGTGCCGTTACAGGGGAGGAAGCTGGCCGACCTCACCTGAACTGAGAGATCAGCGATGGGACAGATGACACAGCGTGACCCTGGATGTGACGCCCGCCCATGAAAGGGCACTTTGCTGCTGGGTATCCCCGCTGAAACACTTAGTGTGAATCCTAGCGTGAGGAAATATCACCCCCAGAGTGACAGGGACCACTGACTTGGACTCCTCAAAAATGTCAGCTTCGGGGAAGACCAGGAAAGGCCATGGAAGGCTCCAGATCCAAGGACACTGAGGAGTATTAACAATCAAATGTCACTGGGATTCTGGATTGGATCCTGGTTCTCGGGGGGAAAAAAAAGTCTTTATCTTTTGCTCTAAAGGACATGAGGGGAACGATCAGTGGACTTGAAGCAGGTGTGCAGATAATGGTGTTTTATGGTGTGAATTTCCTGGTTTTGTACTCTCGCTATGTCAGAGAACGTCCCTTTTTGGAAGGGCGCCCTGACGCTTTCAGGGGTGAAGGAGGGAGGGAGGGAGGCAGAGAGATGTGGGCGGGGGGAGCGCACAGGCAGACCTGGAGAATCTAGTGATGAATGTATGCAAATCTGAAATAGTCACAAGTGATACGATTCGGCTTCTAGAACATTCTTGCTGGCACAGGGTCATGGAGATGGAGAGCTGCTGAGTGGGTTCCGGGCTGGTGGGGAGGAGGGTGGGTGCGTTTGCGGGTAGGAGAAGGGTCTCTGTAGGGTCCGTGTGTTGACTGAGGTGGGGTCTGCGGGCATCTAGGCGTGGGATCAGACGGCTGGAAACCTCCAGCCCAGCTGCAGCTGCATTTCCCGGCCCTGATGCACGTGGGGCTGAAGCCACTAGCTACCTAGCGTGGCGCCACGTGAGACGCAGCCGCTGGGGAGCCCGAGTTAGGGGAGCACGGGGCCTCTCTGCACAGTTCCTGCAGCATCCTGCGAATCTGAGATCATTTCAGAATAAAAAGTTCAAAAACTAAAAGAAACGGTGCCCCAGCTTCGTCACCCTGCATGTCCCATCTGGTTTGTTCTCTCCTGCTGTTTCTGTTCACTGACTTCCCTGCTTCGTTCCCCACCCAGACCCCCTGGGATCCGTCTTCCCCAATCTGGGGCTCCCCTCCCTCAGAGTCAGGGGCTTCCCCTCTAACATTCAGAACCTGCGGATCTTTGCCAGTTGCAGGGCCTGGCGTGGCTGAGTCATCTGACCACAGCCGCACAGCTAGGAGAAGAGGGAAAGACGGAATCGGTGTCCTGGGAGTTGGATGTGAGCACCTGCCCGCAGAACCACCATGCTACAAGCCTCCACGCAGAGACTCGTTCATTTGCTTGATCATTTACCCATTCAAAAATCCAACATTGAGGACCTACTACGTGCCTGCACCAGGGAGGGGGGTGACACAGAGTCCTTGTCCTCCAAGAGCTCTGGGTCTGGGGGAGAAGGAGCAAACCACATGGCACATGCCACAATGTCACAGTGCGCAGGACCCCGTGGGGGCCCAAAGGGGCACGTGACAGTCTAGCCAGAAGCTCAGGGAACACTCTCAAGGAGATGGTGCAGAAAAGTCCGGGCAGGGAGAAGTGGGGGGACGCACAGTCCAGGAAAGGGGCACTTGCCCAGTGTCTGGGGCTCCGGGCTGACACGTAATCACAGCAGCCATGCTCTTGGCCCAGCCCCGGGGGGAAATGCCCGCAGAGGCGGCCCTCTGCCGTTCACAGGTCAGGCCCTGCGTTGCACCACCCCAGGGGAAGCCCATGGTGGGACCCAAACACCCAGGCCTCAGTCTGATGGCTTCTCCACTTCTTTGGGACCTTGGGCCTCATATCTCACCCTCTGAGCCTTGGCCTCTCTTATCTCTAAAAGGAAGAAAATTACACACACCTTGCAGGTGGTCATGAAGAACAACTGGGTTACGGGAGAATTGCCCGGCCCTGGGTATACCTGGGACAGACCCCAGCAGGGCTGCCCGGTGGGCTTGGGCGGGCTGGCTAGAGGCTGGGGGCGCCAGCCACACCATTACAGATTGGCAGATGCTCCGGGGGGCGGGGGATGGGCGCCTGTGCAGACCCCATCGGTCTGCCCACCAGATAGCTCCACACAACAGGGGCTGGTGGTGGAGCCGGGCACTGGACGGTGCCAGCCCCGGGCAGAAGCCAGATAAACAGCCACAGGCCTTGTCTCATCCGGGTGTTGTCCACTAACCACCTCCTCCCTCCTGGTAAAACCTTCTCTGAGTGTCTTGCCTTGGGCTTCCCCAGAAGCAAACCTGTTTGAGAGCAAGTGGTTTATCTGGGAGGTGAAACCTTGGCTGAGGGAGAAGGGAAATGAAGCAGGGGAGGAGGGGAAGGAGCCAAGAACGGGCGCCTTGTGGAGCCCGTCGCTATGCTGGGCACCCAGGGCACCGTCTTGCCAGGAAACCTGTGGCGACAGCACAAGACCATTGTCCCCACCATAGAGAGTGGCAGCTGGGGCGGGGGCACTGAGGGACATGTGGAGGCCATCCTCCCCTCCCCACCATGTTCCATTCGCTGACAAGTCCGCTCTACCCCATTCCTGGGCACAATGGGAGCCACGAGCTCCGCTGACCCGTTTTTCCTTTCACTCGGTTCCACTTCCTGGGCTGCTGGCAGAAGAAAGCTCGGCAAGGTCGGGAGAAAATGCCCATCTGCGGTGGCGGCCGACGAGGTCCGACTCCACGCTGCGAAGCCATCTCGCAAATGTTATCACGGTTACCTTGTTAAGTGTAAAATACGACAGTATTAAAGAACCACACAAAACCAAGGTGTGGCTTGAAGAATGCTTATCAGGGGAAGCCCTGGAAGCCACCAGCCGGCAGGGACAGAGAGTGGGGCGTGGTCACCCTGCCCAGGACCCTCCGCCGACAGCAACAGCCCCCCACCCCACAGAGGTGCCCATTCTCCTGACTTTTCACGTTCACATGTTCATGGCTTCCTTACCCGCCACTCTGCTTTGGTCTTGTGCGTGTTGCTAACTTGGTGTGTCCTTTGAATTTCTCGAACCCTCAGGTTTCCTATCTGCATTCATTTCTAGTCACCACAGTAAAAGACCATCATCACGAGCTTGGTGGCCTAAAATGACACAAATTGACTCCTCATTGTCCCAGAGGTCAAATGTCTGAAACAGTCCCGCTGGACTGAAATCCGGGCGTTGGTAGGGCTGCATTCTTCCCAGAGGCTCAGGGCACAATACAGGCTCTTATCTCTTCCAGCTTCTAGAAGCCGCTGCATTCCTCTGCTCCCGAGGCCTCTTTCCATCTTCAAATCCAGAAATGGCCAGTCAAGCCTTGCTGCTCAAGCTGCTTCACCTTCCTTTTGACCCTCCTGCTTCCATTTTATGAGGCCTCCTGATTGCCCTTGGCCCATCTGGACTATCTCCCTCTCTCAAGATCCTTAACTTGCGCACACCTGCAGAGTCCCTTTTGCTACAGGAGGTTGTAGGTCACATGGACAGCTTTAGGGGCCATTTTGCAACCTGCCACTCCATCTAACTTCCCCCCTTTACAAGTTACCTGTTGGGGAACCCAGGCCGTGTGGCCTCTAGCATCCCCCGCCATCTGGATTTGGCAGATCGCACACTCCAAGTGCAGCTCTGGACGCTCTGTCCTCGACCTTGCTGCAAACTGGCAAGGTGATCGTGATCCAAGGCCGGATCGGGCTCAGGCGCCAACCCCCTCTCCAGACCAGGTTGTCTCTTTCTGTGATGCTGAGACTCACGGGCTCTAAACGTCTAGATTCACGAATTCACTGGGCAAAACTGTGATATTCTAATCCCAACATTTGCTTCGAAGTATCACTTGGAATACTTTCCGAAAGAGATGCTTTCCCTCGTCTCCTGGCGGGCTGCCCACTGGGACGGGAAAGGCAGACTTGCTGCTTGATGCCTGCCCTTGACCAGTTTTCAAGACAACATGGTGATTCATCAATATCCTCTAAAGAAGATCCACTAAGTTTTTAAAAACATTTGGTGAGCTCATGAATTTAAATGTAGACCTTAATGGATAGATTCATAGATTTTTATAGCAAATATAATTTTTTTATGATTTTATTTATTTGAGAGAGAGCAAGATAGAGCAGCAGGCAAGGCAGAGGGAGAAGCAGGCTCCCCACTGAGCGGGGAGCCCGATGTGGGACTCGACCCCAGGACCCTGGGATCATGACCTGAGCCGAAGGCAGAGGCTTCACTGACTAAGCCACAAGGCACCCCTGAATGTACCTTTTATTTTTTATTTTTTTTAAAGATTTTATTTATTTGTTCGACAGAGAGAGATCACAAGTAGGCAGGGAGGCAGGCAGAGAGAGCGGAGGAAGCAGGCTGCTTGCTGAGCAGAGAGCCCAATGCGGGGCTCGATCCTGGGACCCTGGGATCATGACCTGAGCTGAAGGCAGAGGCTTTAACCCACTGAGCCACCCAGGCACCCCTAAATGTACTTTTTAAATGAAATTCCTGAGCAAAAATAAACAAGCGGGACTACATCAAACTAAACAGTTTTTACACCGTGAAGGAAACCATCAACCAAACGAAAGGCAGCCTAGTGAATGGCAGAAAATACTTGGGTATTGCATAAGGGCTTAACACCCAAATACATAAAGGACTCCTGTAACACTGCAAGAACCAAATAATCTGATTTTAAAAATGGGCAGAGAACTTGAATAGACATTTCTCCAAAGAAGACATACAGATGACCAACGGACACGAGAAGATGCTTAACATCGCTCATCATCAGGGAAATGCAAAACTCTGACGCGATCCCACCTCTCGCCTGTCTGAGTGGCTGGTATCAAAAAGACAAGAAACAAGGGCTGGCAAGGATGTGGAGGCAGGGAAGCCTGCTGGAGGGAACGCAAACTGTGCAGCTGCTGTGAAAACAGTACAGGTCCCCCAAAAAATTAAACATAGAAGGATGAGAGGGTCTAGTAATTCCACTTCTAGGTATTTACCCAAAGAAAACAGAAACAGGAATTTGAAAAGATCTGCGCACCCCTGTTTATTAGAACACTATTTGCCACAGTCTGGGTGTGGCAGCGACTTCTGTGGATGGGTAGACACATGGGCACGGAAGGTGTGGTGTGCCAGACGGTGGGATCGTACTCGGCTGGAAGAAGGACGTCGTCCTGCCATTGGCGACAACGTGGATGGACCTGGAGGACACTGTGCTAAGTGAAGTCAGTCACAGAAGGACAAATCCCATATGATTTCGTACATATGTAGAATTAACAACAACAACAACAACAACAAAAGTAGCAACGGAGTCCTAAGTATAAAGAACAAACTGGCGGCCTCCAGAGGGCAGGGAAGCGGAGGGTCAGCAGGACAGGTGAAGGGGAGGTACTGAGATCCCCGGGAGCTCACACCATGAACTTCCGCCACGCCCACACGTGGGTCTTGCTCCAGAGCTCAGCCTGATTGTGCCACTTGGATTGGCACCTCCTGCTTCTCATAGGCTAAGTCCTGTGACTCTTCTCTCACGTGCGCGGACAAGGAGACTAGATTTCCATCACTCTGCTCAAGTTCTCAGTTAAACGAAGGGTCCAGGAGTCTGTCCTCTTGAAATTAACAGTATGTAACTCATGTTTCCAAGCCTGAGGGACAACCACATCTGGGGCGACTGTCCTTGGTGTTGGCTCTGAGCCCAGCCCCCGCCACCTGGCCCTCAATCTTCCTGGAGTCCAGAGTGCGCCCCCACCCCCGCCACTCCTTGGTTGTTTGTCCCTGTTTCCCTGCTTGGCCCTGGAGGCCCGGAGAACCTTCCCGGGGCTCCCAGAGGCATCACAACTCATAGAGCGGGGCGGGCCCCTCCCGTCCTCTCTCTGGGACTTTAGGGAGCCCATTGCCCGGGGCAACCGTGAGTTCCTTCTCCTCCATCTCTTGCCACGTCACTGCCTTGCAGCCTCGCAGCCTCCCCGCCTCAGGGGGGTTCCCTGCTTTTCCCAGCAGCTCCCCAATCTCCTTCACACCTCCCCAGAGGCCAATCCCCAGCCTTGCCCCTGAGAATCAGGCTCCTCTTCCTCTCACCTTGGCCTTGCCGCTCATGTCTGGTAAGAACACTTGCTGTGCACTGGGGAAAATTCTAGGTGCTTTCTATACTTCACCTTTTGCCCTTCTCACAGCCAGCCCAGGAGGCACATGCCGCCAGCTGCACATTGTAAGGATGAAGACACTTTGGCTCAGGGTTTCCAGGAAGTGAGGGGAGGAGCCAGATCCCACCTATTAACCATCTGGCTCCAGCGTGGCCAAATCTAACCAGAAAACAATACCACTTAGGGCCAGCCCCTCAGCATCCTTTGGGAGCAGGAGTTAGAACCCACATAAATAGTAAATGGACAAAATGCAACTATGGGGAATCACTTCCATGGGCTGTCCGTCTTTCTCCAGAGCAGAAGTTCTAGAGCTGGAGCTGGCCTCAGAGTCCCAGGGAGTGGGTGTTCAAACACATAGGTTGGGATTGCTTGCCCAACCCCAGAGTCTCTGACTCAGTAGGGACGGGGACTGGGCCTGAGAATCTGCATTTCTAATGAGTTCCCTAGTGATGCTGCTGGCCTGGGGAACCCTGCTTTGGGAACTGTTGCTCTAGTGAACTTGCCCACCTTGGGAGAACAGGACTGGGCTGGGACTGTCTGTCTCCTCCCGGGACATATGGAGGGAGGTGGTTCCAACACGAACTTTCCCAACCAGTGCTCTTGTGACAATGAGCATATGGGTACGTTAAAAAAAAAAAAAAAAAAAAATCCTCACCTGTTAGAGACGCATTCTGGACCCTTCATAGGTGATATGTAGGATATCCAGGATTTACTTTAAAATACTCCAGTCTCTGCCCTTGCAAAAAAATTGAGGGTCAGGCGAAACAATGGTAGCTGGGTGGTAAGTCCCAAGAGGTTCTTTACACCATTTTTCTACACCTTGTTTCTATGTGAAGGTGTTAATGATAAATCTTGCTGATTTCACGTTAAAAAACAAACAAACAAACAAACAAACTCTGGCTCCCACATGTAGTAACTGGATGAACATGAGTGAGAAGCCAGCAATATCCAAGCTTCAATTCTTTCTGCTGTCAGCGCAGATGACAGCATCCTTCCCACCCGTGGCTGAGCAGGGGATGCACGTTAGGTGCCCATCCTGGCAGGTACTCGGGAAATGACGACCGCCCCCTACTCCCCTTTCACACATTCTCCAGCCTGGGCCTGGCTGGGTAGTGCCTAATGGGCCTGGCACTCTCCACCTCAAGGCACCTGTTCAACAAGTTCCTGGGTTGAATATGGAACTTGCCAGAAGCCTGCCCGTCTGGAGCAGGAGGAGTGGGTGTGGAATGTGGGGCGGCCGATCACATGCATGTCCCTTGGGAGGTGAGGCGTCTCCGGAGCCTCGGTGGCTGCCCCATGGGACACCTGGCCTGGTTTCTGTAGGTGGTAACCAAGGCTGGGGCAGGAATTCCCTGGCACCCAGTTCAGAGGCGTTCCGGTGGATTCCGGGGGGGCTCCAGCTTGCCAAAATGTCCCAGCCGAGGCGTTTCTTGTTCTGGTTGCTGTTTCGTATTGCTCTGTTTAGGTCTGGCTTTGATCATACGTAAGAGAAACCCGCTTATGCCTGCCTCGGCCAGAGTCGGGCGCGGCGGGCCCCGGTGGGGGCCGGGGCACCGCGAGTCTTTCCTGGGACCTCAGGACAGGGAGGGCGGCCAAGGCTCTTATCAGCTGGATTCCAGTCCTGGAACGCGGTCAAGAACTGTGGCCGCTCTCTGCGCTTTCTCCGTCTTCCTCCTCCTCCTCCCAGGGCGGCAGGCGGCCTCTGCACAGCCCCAGTCCCCTCCCGCGGTTCACACAACCAGCTGGGCCGCCGCCTGCCCGCGTTTCCTGGGGGCCCGGCCTGGGATGTGGGCCCTGCCAGGATGAGCACCTGACGTGCACAAGCTCCGCCGCCAGGATCCCACGGCGTCCCACAGGAGCCTGGGAGACGTTCTCTGACTCTCGGACAAGGACACCGAAGTGAGGAGAAGCGTCGGGAAGTGCCGTGAGGACACAAAGCCCAGAACAGAGGCGGAGCCCGGAGGCGCATCTTCCCACTCCTGAGCCAGGCGCCTGGGCACCTTCTGGCGTCGAAAAGACTCAGGAGCACGATGGGATGGGGGAGTCTGATTGGTCTACCTTGGGTCAGGTGACACAAGGCCAATCAGCGGTGGGCAGGGCGGGGTCTCAGCGTACCAACATGGCATCCCCCGGGACCAGCTTCAGAAAACCGTTCTTAGATGGGGTGGTGGGCATGGTGCTTGGTCCCCGCGAGCTCCCTCCTCTGTCCCCTTCCTCCTTCCCAAAACAGCTTTACGTGGACACGCAGAGCTCTGCTGCGTTTGTCTTCCCGCTTAAGGGGTTTGATGAGGCTCGATTTCGAATCTGATTTCTGACATTTTCCTGATGGTCTGTTCTTGGACAAATGACTTCTCTTTGAGCCCCAGTGCTTTCAGATGTAAATGCAGATAGCATCCTGGCCTCTCAGAGATGTGGGGTAGAATCGGACGAGGTAGATAACCCGGGCAAACCCTTCTGTGGCTCCCCATTGTTTTCATGGTGAAGTTCAAACTCTAGCTGTGGACAGGCTGGCACCGTTCAACAACCGGCCCCCTGTCCTCCCACTCCCAGAGGCCCCCCTTTCCGAACCATGCCCACCTGCTTGCAGTTCCTGGAACTTCTCTGGTCTGTGCCTTTGCACATACTGTTCCCTCTCCCTGAGGTGCCTTTCCTCTACTTCCCCGATTTAAGTTAGCTAACTTACTCCCTATAGTTGGTTAAATTGTGCCTCCCCCCGAAAAAGAGGTGTTCCCCTCCTAACCCCCAGAACCCTGGAACCTGTGTATGCAGCCTTATTTGGAAATAGGATATACTTAAATTAAGGGTGCCGAGATGAGATCATCCTGGATTTAGAGTGGGCCCCAAATCCAACGAAAGGTGTCCTTGTAGAAGAAAGGAGAGAGGAACTTGACACAGAGGGACAAAGACACTGAGGGAAGGCCATGTGAAGGCAGAGCAGAGATCACGTGATAATGCTGGAATTTTAGGTAGCAGCCCACAGGTGATTGCAGGAAATCTGTTTTGGCCAGAGTAACTCTCGCCTTCTCATCCAGGGGCCTGCTCCCCTCTTCCCAGGTGAGAAGCAGGAGGATGCCTTTCCTGGGATTCTAAGAGGATTTATCCTACACTGTCTTCACCTGAAGACCCCACCTGCCTTCTTTTTTAGACCGTCTCACTGAGCTCTGTGTGAATGTTCTAGAAAAGACTGGGGGTGGGGGAGTTAGTTAATCCTGGCAGCTCAGGTGGAAAATGGCCCCAGGACAACTAGCTAAGTCTGTCATCCCAAGGAACAAGGGGAGTGTTTCACGAAGTTTGCTCTTACGGAAGAACCTTGTCAGTGGGTGAGGCCTCTAGGTGACCCCAGCATTCAGCCAAGTGCCCCCAGGGTCCAGCCCCTTTTCAGGGGCCTTACATGAGGCTCTTTGTCTCTGGCAGGCATGGCTCTGGCAGCCCCTGGGCTTGCCTGCTCTTTCCCAGCCACCCCCCCAGCCCCACCTTGAGCTCCTGCTCCAAGGCGCCATTCACTGTCAGGAGGGACTCAGCCCTCTCAGAGCCTGGGGCCACCCCTGACCCCATGGCGGTGGACCGGTCCCCAGGCAGCCACTGAGGTGGCTGTGGCCTCTGATGACTCCTCCATCTGGGAAGAGAGAAAACTTCAGACTGTGGATTCGGAGAAGAGGGGCCGGGCCTCCTCTAAGTCCTGGAAGAAGGAAAATGGGAGGTTGGGCTCCTGATAGGCCTGTTTCAAGCCGTGAGGCCTTGGGCGAACTGCTTCAGCCTGTGGAACTAGGGCAAACCTCTGGAGCGATGCAGAGCTCCCGTGCCAGCTTCCTGGTGGCGCTGGTGTGTGTGTTATGCAAGCTGTCACCGCGGGCAAGGCAGGCCTCCCGAGACGGCTCGTCTCTCCGCGTGTCCCTTAAATGTACCATTATCGCAAATAGTGTTTAAAAATGATGTTTAAATAAGAAAAACAGGTAGACAACCTCAGTATAAAGTATAATCTGACTTTGACAGTTAATGGGGGGGGGGAAAAAGAACAAATGCATTCTCTCCTTTATACAGTCTTTTCCAGGAAGGCTTCCTATAATTTGTACTTCCAAGGAGAACAACAGTAAGTGTGTAATCTCTCTCTGCGCTGAATGACTATAGGTAGGAGAATGTCCTAATCGAGTCAAATGTTTTATTCAAATCTCAGTACCTGTACGTGTTCATACAACTACACAAATTACAGGCTTGTTCTCGTTGATAAGGAAAAAGAAAAAAAAAATCCCTACTTCCCAAAGACAAGAATCTGATTATTTAGGTCTACATCTTCACCCTCCCATTTACTAGCTGTGTGACACTTGCTAAGTGACTTTATTTCTTGGCACCTCAGTTTCCCTAATCTGTAAAATGGGTTGATAGTGTCTTCCTTGTGGGCTTGGGATAGTTCAGATGAGTTGCTTGTTTCTGTAGGAGGCTTACAGAGGTGCCTGCAACACAGTAAGTACCCAGAAGGAGCTGGATCCTGGGCTAAGGTTGCCATGAGGACTAATGTTACAACGTAGGGCAAGGGCTAGGAGCAAAAGGAGTTCCTCCTAAGGATTCATTGCCCACCTTTCACTGCCTGGCTGTGTACGACCTTGGACAAGTCACAAGACCTTCTGAGGTTTGCTGTCCTCCTTTGTAGTATGAGGTCTCTGGTGTGGACATCTAGGAGACTGCCTGCCCGCCCCCAATGTGTGCGTTTTCCTGGGGCCCCCTCTCGGGGCACCATCCCCACTGCTCCCCTCATTGCCCCTGCTCATGGCAGAGCTGACAGTTCCTTCTTCAGCCTTCCTTTGGCCTCAGTTGATGACCCCAGAAATGGGTGCCTTCCCCAGGGTGCCAGAGGGGTGGCAGGCAGGGGACGGGTGTGCAGGATGGAGTCTGGAGCTGCCAGGGCCTCGTCTCACATCATGGGGAAGACGGTCACTCTACCCAGAGAAGACAGAGAGAACTGGGGGATTCTATCCCTGATTCCAGCTGCCCCTAAACCCAGGTGAGGCCCTGTCTTCCCAAGCAGGGGCTGTCGGGTGTTCCTTAGAGGCAATAACAGTAACAATAGTAGCAAGGAGCGCTTACACATACGTACTGTGAGCCAGGCACTGAGCCCTCTAGGTACTAACACTTTTACTCCTCCTAGCAGTATCAAGAGGTAACTTCGCCCCCTTTTACAGATGGGGAAACTGAGGCACAGCGAATAACCCGTGCAGGGTCACGCAGCCAGCAAGTGTCAGAGCCACCGTGTACCATTCTTATGTGTACCTGACAAAGAAGGTGTAAGTGAAATGGATGGAAAACGTATTTCCCAGAAGGTCATTGTGTGTGGACCCAACTCTCCCAAATTGCTCTTTCACGCCAGGTTGCCAGTGTCCAAGTCTTTCTGCCAAGATGGTCCTGTGTGTCCCCGAGAGCGCTGGCGACACAGAATTTCCCAGAAGGCTGTTCCTCTGCTGTTCTTGGGAGTTTCCACCAAGCTTGCTTATGCCCAACCTGTATGTGGACATCCTCGTGTGCGGGCAATGATGCACAGTGCCTGCGACCACGACTGGGGCACATCCCAGCTTCAGGGAAACAGGGAAGTGAAGAAATGGGGCATCTTAGATTCACCAAGCAAGCATGGTCCGTGCTTGGTAGATATTCTTTGCCAGAATGGATGAGTGAATGAGTGAATGAGTGAATGAGTGAGGGACAAGCAAGTGGAGAGGTTAGTGAATTTCCCTGCACCTGAGGGCAGCACGCCAGCGCAATTTACAGATAGAGGAGGGGACACCAATTAGAGGCTCATTATTTGGGCTTCCCGGGCGTTCTCAGGGAGGGGGCAGCTGTGCCTCCAAGGGACCTTGGTGCCAGGCTGATAATAAGGAATTCTAGCCAGACCTGCCAAGCACCTGCTGTCCATAATCTCCCTGATGCCTCCCCAGCGAGTCTGATCGGCAGCTACTCTTACCATGCCCACCCCACGAAGAAGAAACTGAGGCTCAGACAGGCTAAGTGCCTTGCCCAGGACGGGAAGCCAGGCTGACCAGTCTCCGATCTCCGCACTGTGCCCTCAGCCCTGACCAGCCTGGCTATTCAGTGGACCCCCTCTGCCCTCAAAGGCTTCAGCCAACCTCAGGTCCAGGTTCCCCCCAGCCCAGTGAGATCAACCTTCCAGGACAGGGGGCGGCTACTGGGGATTTCACGGGTGAGCCAAGCTGTGACTCCTGTAATCACAAATTTCACAAAGGGGCTCATGCCTGGCTCGGACAGACATGAACCTCACTCCCCAAAATGGAAACCGGATTGCTCTCTCGTTGGACGTGCCATTCTTGGAGAAAGTCGTCTTCCCTTTCCATCAGCAGGAAGGAAGGTCACAATGTCGCCCGCACGGTGTGACAAAGGCACAGTCTATGTAGGTCGTGTATGAATCACTGGACTGTTTCCCTTTCATGTTTCCTCACAAAAACAGAACGAAACAAAACAAAGACCCTAGTAGTTCTTCAGCAATGTGGAGGCACTGAGGCCCGTCTGTCACCGGTCTTTCCAGTGGACTTGGACCATTTTGTTCTACAAGAGTGTGCATTTTATGGGAGAAAGTGTGCGTCTGGGGTCAGGGAGGTGCCTGGGGCCGGGGCTGCTTGTTTTTTTGAAATATGGGAACGTGGGTGTTTGTCTTCCACGGAAGCCCACTTTGGAATTGGGAAGGTTGAGCCCTGCAAAGGTCTGATCAGTACCACTCACCTTGGGCTGTTCGGAAAGGGTGAGTTAGTGGTAAATGGAGCCACTGCTGTCCACGAGCCTACGCAGGTGTGTGTCTGTACTGTGCAGCCGCTGTTGAGATGTGTGTAACGGCTGCTCCCAGGGCTCTGCCCACAGCCCGGTGGGGTCCCCGTCCTGGCAGAGGCACCCCTAGGGGCAGCCCGTACCTTGTCACTGAAGGGCGCTGGAGCCTCACACATGGGCTCCCATGCCCCCCACTGGGGCCACTTCCGCAGTGTGACTCAGGGAGGCCTAGGCTATTTGCACAACAAACACGAGGGGACCCTTGGTGGACAACTGCTGCAACTGTCATTAAAGCCAAGTGTGAGCCCCTCTGAGCGGCTGCCCCTGAGCCTGCCCTGGGGGATCTCACCAAAGTCACCCTCTGTGGGACCTTGACACTTCACCTTATGCGACTACCCCCCACCCCCACCTCTCTACCCTTCCCCCAGGAAAGTTAGAAATTTTCCTAACAAATCACTTTCCAGCTGATGATTCATAGACCTATACCCCTGGGGCAAATGACACATTTTATGTTAATAAAAATAACTTAAAAAAAAAAATCACTTTCTAGGTCCACCTTAGAGGGATTCGACCCAGAGTGGCACACACATGGCTGGACATTCCAAGGTTCCAGAGGAAAGCTGAGCGGACACCTCATCCCAGGATCCCCTCCCCCACCCACCCCCAGGGTTCAAGGGCTTGAGCACATGCAATTTAAGATCTTGGGGAATTAAAACCATGAATCCCACCTGAGTAGCCAAGTTCCCTTCCATTTTATAAGGAGCAATTTATCCTGAGCACAGTTGGGATAGGTGCGCGCCTCCCAGAGACAAATCTGGAAGAAATGTGTAGTAACGGGGATGATGAACCCTCTGACAAAGGAGCTCCGTACAGCTCACGAGGGCAGTGACCTCTTCCTGCGGTGGGGTCAGGTCGAATGGGACTGGTAGGTGTGCTGCATCTTCAGGACGACAAGACAGGGGCCCAGGGCTGGGAAGGGGCTCCCACCAAGCCCCCCAGCCAGGCGGGGCATGCTGGTCTTGAAAGCCAGCTGTCTGTACTCTTAAGTATTTTGGGGGTCATGCTCTGTCAAGCTGGGCATAACCTCCAGGGGTCAAATCATGTTTTATCCAACTGTTTCCAAGACTTAGCAGAAGAATGGAGGAACGTTCTCGCAACTGGCTGGAAGAGAAGCAGAGGAGGAAGGAACGTGAGCCACTGCTGGGGCAGAACACGAGGTGACAGTCCGCATCATCTACTTCCTTGTCACTCCCCACATACACCAGTCAGACGCCGCTTTCCCTAAGACTGAATTCTTAACTTACTTCCCGTCTCTCTGGGTATCGTCCTGTTTAGTTCCTAACACATCCCTCACCATCATTCCCATTATATAGATAAGGAAAGCGGGACGGGGAGAGTTGAAGGCATTTGCTGAAGGTCACATGTGGTGGGTCAAGAATTTAAGCCCAGTTCGGGCCGACTGGCTGCTCCCAGACGACGCCGCCGCAAGCCACCTCTCGTGGCCTGCTCTCCCGCGCTGTCCCCAGCGCTTTCCTGTGGCAGCTCGCCGTCCTCAGTGGATCAGACCCACTCCAAGGACTGGTCCTGTCATCAGCAGGTAATAGACACGTTGGCACCCATCCTCAAGGGCTCAAGACTTTCCCAGAGGACTCGCACCAGAATATTCTGGACTCTGAAACCTGATGTTTGCCTTTCAAGGACATTCTGGGGAAATCAGCTGCTTTCAAGGGCCTTTGTTGGCTGTGTGAAGATATTTGGCCTTCACGGGGTTGGGTATTACTGGCAAAGATGCTTCCAGTCCTTGGCACCCACAGGCACGCATCTCACCCTGGAGAGCATCTGAGAGCAGGGCCTATGCCTTCCCTGGGGTCTCCCTCTGGTGACAGCCTCACCGCCATCATTCTGTGTCTACCCCAGTGGCCTCCCTGTGGCTCCTCGAAGCCAAGGTCTCTCCCGCCCCAGGGACTTCTGCTCTCCTGGCTTCTTTTGCACAGACACCTGGTCTCCGGGTCTCCCCAAGGCAGTTGCTTCTCCTTGCAGACCTTGGCTCAGACATGACCTCCATATGGTCCTTCCCCAACCTGCTCTTCCTCACGCCCCGTCCGGTTCCTTCACAACACTTACTGTGGGCTGATTTCCTTGTTGCCTTCTTTAGCCTCCTGCAAGGAGGTAAGCCCCTAGGAGCAGTGGTTGGCACTTGAGAGTATCGTGTGACAGAGGGAGCGAAGGAGGGATGGACTTCAGGGGACAATGAGGACTCATCTGCTGTTCATGGACGCATTAAGACAAGGAAAGGAAAGTTGCAACCCGGTCTAGTGTTTAGATTTAGGTCTGGATGGGAGAGAAACGTACACTTCCGGCTATATACCAAGTTCTCCTACGTTTACTACGATATTGTAAGAGAATTTTAAAATTCTACCCCAGGTGAAGCCCTAGTCTCCCCTCTCATAGTCAACTTGGTGATTAAAGCTCCCAGGACACCTGGCTGGGCAAACCCTTCCCTGGCCATTGGCCACCACTCCTCCCACTTACCGGCACCGCTGCCTTATGAAAAGTGCCTCTGGGGTCCTTTCCCAGGCTCCGCCACATTCTTAGAATCTCCTTCTGCAAAAAGACCGGGGCTGTGTCAGGGCAGTCGAATCTTCTGCTGCTCAAATGCTCATGGCTCACCAGCCACAGCCCAACAAAGTTCAAATACCAGGTGCCCTGGCCCTGTCCCCTCTTCCCCAAACGAGGTCCCCCAATCCCAACTTGCAGCCTCCCCCCTCCCCTCACCACAGCCACACCTCTGGTGCAGGGTGGTCCTGCTGCATTTCTGGCCCAATCTACTGCCATCCCCCCTTGCTCACTACACACCAGCTACAGTAACGGCCAAGTTGCTTCCAACCCTAGGATTCTCACACTGGCTGTTCCTCTGCCCACTGTTTCTTACTCTCTGGTCTGAGCTTAAATATCTCCTCCTTGGGAAGCCTTCCTTGACATTCAAGTCTAAGGTGTCCTTTTTATGGTGTCCTGTATGTGACCTCAATCACCCTAATCACTATTATTACTAAATAACTACCTGGAGGCTCTTCATGTCTGTATTTCCTGATTGATATTAGCTGCGTGATGGCAGGGACTGCGGCCACCAGGATCACAAATGTAGTCCCAACTCCTAGCACAGAATAAAGGTTAACACTTGATAAATATGGGCCGTAAATTCTTAATAACGATATGATGGATGGAAGGATGGATGGATGGATGGATGGATGGATGGATGGATGGAATGACGGATAAAAGAATAGAATATTGGAAAGATGGATGAACAGATGGATAGAAGAATGGATGAATGCATGGAAGGATGGATAGAAGAATGGATAGATGGAAGATTGGAAGACTGGATGGATAGACGAGTGGAAGGATGGATGGATAGATGGATGGATGGATGGAAGATTGGAATATTGGATATGTGGATGGATGGATGGATGGATGGATGGATGGAAGATTGGAAGACTGGATGGATAGACGAGTGGAAGGATGGATGGATAGATAGATGGATGGATGGAAGAATGGAATATTGGATATGTGGATGGATGGATGGAAGATTGGAAGACGGATGGACAGATCAATGAATGAATAGACAGAAGGACAGTGTCAGCCATATTTTCAATCCCCTGAATGAAAGTAGGAAGGACTTAAGCATATCTGGTCCCAAGTTCTAACATTTAACAAAGCCTTTTTTTCTTCTATGAGTCCCTCTTTGGCTTCCACCTCCTCTGTTCATATCAGGCAACAGGGCTTCTACTTTATTCCCCAATCCTAGTTCTCATTTTGTCCCCAGTGGGACATCCCTAACCTGCAGCCTCTGTCCCAGGCTGCAGCCTAGAAAGGCTCCTGCCCATGTCAGATGCCACCTGGAGGGCTTCTCCGGATGGAGGAGAGATTTTCACACCAGAAGCATCTTGGCTTCCCACCACCAAAGGGCCCTCTGATGGCATAAAAGCAACGGGGAAGAGTCTGGGCATTTCCCTTCAGAGCAGCTTCAAACTGTAGCTCTCACAACAGGCAATGGGATTCTATTTTTCTTTTTCACCCAAGAAATCCTTACCGTTCCTTTTAGTGTCTGCTGCAAAGAAGAGTGGTTTCTTCTCTTACCTGGGTATTCTTTGTAAAATTTGTGTCGGAGGAACTGCCCATCTGGAAAACACAGGAGAGTTAGATTAAGCTCCTTCCAGTGAGTTCGTATGGCCAAAACCATTTCATAATAAGATCAAGGAATTCTTTGTGTTTTCACTCTCATTCCCTCCCAGGTGCGCATGGAGTGTCCAGAGGCTGCGTGACGTGTGATGTCACGGCTGATGGAATGCAGAAACAGGCGTGAGAATCGAACTCTCCTCTCTCCTTGCACATATTAGAACTGCAAAAATGTAAACCGGGGCCACGGGGCACCTGGGTGGCTCAGTGGGTTAAGACCTCAGCCTTCGGCTCTGGTCATGATCCCACGGTCCTGGGATCGAGCCCCATGTCGGGCTCTCTGCTCGGCAGGGAGCCTGCTTCCCCCCACACCTCTCTGCCTGCTTCTCTGCCTACTTGTCATCTCTGTCTGTCAAATAAATAAATAAATCTTTAAAAAAAAAATGTAAACCGGGGCCAGTCTTCCATTTTTTGTGTGTTGGAAAGTATAGTTACTTGTAAAAGAAACACTATTTCTGTTTAATGCATAATGAGTTTATCATTGTCATTCTTCAATGAATTAACACAAATGTTTTTAATGCCTTGGCTTCAGTTTCTAATACGGTAATTACCCAGAGCCACACAAAGGAGAGCTCTATGGGGTCCTCAATGTTTTGGGAGTGTAAGGGTGTCCCGAGGCCAAAAAGTTTAGGAATCACTGTCTTAAAAAGATGAATTGGAGGGGCACCTGGGTGGCTCAGTGGGTTAAAGCCTCTGCCTTTGGCTCGGGTCATGATCCCAGGTCCTGGAATCGAGCCCTCCATCAGGCTCTCTGCTTGGTGAGGAGACTGCTTTCCCTCTCTTTCTGCCTCCCTCTCTGCCTACTTGTGATCTCTGTCTGTCAAATAAATAAATTAAATCTTTAAAAAAAAAAAAGATGAATTGGAAGCCAGATTTCAACATATTATTCAGCAAGTGTGATTACAAGCTATGTACTTCACATGGGGAACACATGGTACTTTTCTGAGTCTGTTCAAAGGGGTTTTGAATGTCCTCACTGCATGGGACAAAGTAATGAGTAGCTATCTCATTGCACTGCTTCCCTAATCCTCTCTGAGCTTCAGTTTGCTCACCTGGAAATGGGCACAAAATTAGCAACTCATGGGGCGCCTGGGTGGCTCCGCTGGTTAAGCCTCTGACACTCCCCTCACGCCTCCACGTTTACCAAACATGATCACAGGTCATTTTAACAAAGTAGATCTTCCCGGCTTAAGGCCACACGATTCTCTGTCTTTTGCACGCAGCACGAGCCAAGTTGCTCGGTCAGAGGCAAGCTGGGGGGACACGGGACGTGTTGCCTCTGAGTGACCTCAAACCCACTCAGAGAAATGCACTGACTCCCCGGGCCCTGCTCTCCAAAGAGGCAGATTTACTGCCTGTGTCGACGTTCATTTTCCTCTCGGGAAAGATGTGAACCCCTCAAATGCTGGGTTCCAAGCTGATGTACCATAAAACCCAAATGCTCCCAGGCACCCTCTAGACACTGGCTCTCGGAAGAGACTGGCGTCCTAGAGGTGGGCATGAGATCTGCAACTTACTCTCAAACAGCCCCCAAAATATACACCAACGTATATGGAGAGACAGCGGGGACTGGCGGGAGGAAGAGAGAGAGAACGGTAAAGTGAATGTGACCATATTTTAACAACTGATGGGCCATTGGGGTGGAGGGTTCAAGGTACTATTCTTGCCTCTTTTCTGAAGTCTGGAATTATTAAAAAAAATTTTTTTTTAAGATTTTTATTTATTTATTTGACAGAGAGAGAGCACGTGTGCACAAGCAGGGGGAACAGCAGAGGAAGAGGGAGGAGGCTCCCTGATGAGCAGGGAGCCCGATGTGGGACTCGATCCTGGGACCCCGGGATCACGACCTGAACCGAAGGCAGATGCTTTACTGACAGAGCCACCCAGGCAGCCTGAAGTCTGAAATTATTTCAAATATGTAGTTTAAAATGATAATACTTAAATAAAAGGCTTCTTTCTGGTTAGCCTGGGACAAGTGCCCTTGTTCCTCCCCAAGGCTGTTGTTCTAAGAGAAGTTGTTAGAAATCAAGACATGTCCAAATTCCCATATAATTACCAACAGTTGCTGCTCCCTGAGGTCCCTGGGAGCAAGGCTAGGAGGAATTTTGCTTACATTTCCATCTGCAAGGCTCTGATCATTCCTGGAGCAGGGGAGAACACAGAACCACACCCACCCACAGACTCTACATCCCATGGACAGGCTCAGAAATGCCCCCCTTGGCTCCTGGTCAGCTGTGCACACTGTAGGCAAGTTCCTCTTCTGTAAGACAGATGACAGCATGAAGTGGCCTATGATGAGCCCACTTTATGGGTAAGAAAAATGAAACCCAAGAAGGTTAGGCTATTTACCATACACAGCAGTGAGGGGCCAAGGGACCACCGGAGCCCAGGCTGCCTGGGTAGAGAACACACTCGTGTTCCGCAAACAGCAGGTGGAACGTAGGAGAAACCACCAAGATTACTACTGTGGGCAGAAAGAAAGAGACAGACAGATACAGAGGGAGAGAGCTCGAGTGATGGGGAAGGGGTAGAGGCAGAGGGAGAGAGAGAATCCCAGGCAGGCTCCATGCCAAGCACAGAGCCTGATGCAGGGCTCGATCTCACCACCCAGGGATCACAACCTGGGCTGAAACCAAGAGTAGGACGCTTAACCGACTGAGCCACCCAGGTGCCCCTAAATGCATCCTTTTGAAACACTTGCGGGAAATACCATTCTCCAATGAGGAAAAGAAATGCTCAGGCAGATCATGTGCCCTGTTGTGTTCTTTGGGCCTCGGTGTAGACCAAGGGTGCCAATCCCAGCTCTCAGGGCTGAGAGATGCGGAGGCGGGGGCTGGGCCCTGAGTCTGGGCTCTCAGAATCCCAGGAGCTCAACTGTGACAAGGCCAACTCACACCTTCCTGTAATTCCAGATTCTTCGCTTGTCCCGCATTTCTTCCAAGTCCTGGGGATCTTATGCCTTGCCTAAGGCTCGGAGGGCTTTAGCTAAGTATCACCAGCCGTCCATGCTCCTGGTCCTGGCCCTGCTTGGGAAAACTCATGTCCACTAAAGCAGTGCCATTCATGCCCCTCCCTGATTGCTTTGCTATTTACTCTCCACCTCCAGGGACCGAGATGAATGAGGTCGCACCGAACGCTCCTGCAGAAACCCTGGGGAGTCAAGGGTTCTCAGACAATTTAAAAAATAGTTAATCAGATGAATATTAAATATCCAATGTTCCCTGATCACCTAATTCTGCTTGGCTCTGCTCTGAAGGCTTTACACTATGATTTAAATGAATTCCCATAAGGGTGCACAGTGGCCCCATTTCACAGATGAGAATACTGAGGCTCAGAGGTTCAAAGGCACTGATCCCAGTTAGGAGGTGGCAGGGCTCAAAGACCTGTGTCCCATGCAGGCAGGGAGGGGAAGGATGGAAGACAAAGGGAGAAGCACAGAAGGAGGAGGGCAGGAGGAGCTCTCGGCCAGGCTTCAGGGGGCACTGGCGGTTGTCTCTGGGACAGGTGTCCCATGTAGGGTGTTCTAGAGAGAGGGGGCAGGGGCCAGGAGCAAGGCTTGGGTGCCCACACTCACCTGCCTGCCGGCGCTGCTTGACACACTGCCCGCGGTTGGGGATGCCCTCGGCCACATCCCCAGGGCTCAGGATGTGGCACTCGTAGCCCGAGGGGCAGAGGAGGGGTTCTGCCCCATCCTCTGTGGTGCTGCAGGCCTCGGCTGGGGGACAGACACGTGGCCAGGTGTCAGGTGGAGGTTGTGAACTAGAGGGCCTGCCTCCCCTCTGCCCTCCACCTTCCAGGCCATGCCTCAGGTCTCACTCACAGCAGTGTGTTTGCAAACACACGCACACACAGGGTCCATGCAAAGTCACGTGATCCCAAATGCCCTCATGTGCCATGAGCTACATACATGTTCACCTACACACATGCTCATGCTTATAGTCACATGTGTTCACGCACAAAAGCCCGACACACACACACACTCACAGATACGCACACGCTCCCACACACAAGTCCTGGCCTGTACACATGATTCCCGAACAGGTGCATGCGCTCACACTTACAGCCACTGTTGTACACGTGCATTCCTATACAACTCCTGATGTGCACACATTTGCACACCATGGCTCTTACACGCACACTCACACCTATAGGCACACACATTTGCACGCACGCCGATGCACAAACATTCACACAGCCCTGAACAGCCACACAGGTGCACACACAGCCGCACACCCTGGTGCAGTCGTGCCCATGGATGTGTGCAGGGTCACAGGGGGAGCCCCGTCCACACAAGTACAAGGACACACTCGTGCCCTGCAGTTCTCTAGGCCCCCGGGGCTGCCAGCCTGCTCTCCACCCACCCGGAGAAGGCCTCATCCTCAGGGAACAGGGAACGCCTTATGATGATTTCGGGGAACTGAAAATCAACCCCAACCCCCTGCCTCTCACGTCTCCACCCTGCGTGGTGGGGGGAGCAGGAGGCCCCATTTGCAGGGCGCGTCAAGCCCTCTACTGTTCAGGGGGGCCAAGCTGCCGCCACCACCCTTCTACGTATTGGGGTATCTGAGAGCAGACAGCCTGCTGGAGGAGAGGCAGCCTGAGAAGCAGGGCCCTGGCCCTGGCTCAGACGTCAGGTTGGGTTTCACCCTGCACGTACCTTGCAACACCTCCTCAGGGCCATCCAGAAGCCAGCCGTTGCCGCCAAGCCATCGAGGTTTCGGCTGCACTAGCCAGTCTAAAACTAACGAAATAATACATGCTTAAATGGAGCCCTCCCCCTGCCAGGCCCCTGTCTGACAGTCGAGAAATGCCCCAGCTCTGGGGTTTGGGGAGCCTACACCTCATGAAGAACACAGAGGCTGCCTACCATGTATTTGCCCTGCCTTTCAGTAGCAGAACTTTGAGTTTCCTCGAGCCAAGCTGGAGACTACATTTCCCAGCCTTCCTTGCAGCTAGGTATGGCCACATGGCTGAATTCTAGCCAATGGGATATGGGCCAAAGTGATGACACAACTTCCTGTGTTGCCCAGGCATGGATGCCTGTTTGCTCTCCTCCCTCTGGCTCTCCCTCTTCCTCCAGCTGGGGAGCCACTTCCATCATGCAGAGCAACAAGATGGAAGGAACCTGGGTACCTGGATGAAAGGAATGGTTGCATTCATGCTGACCTATTATCCAAGAGAGGAGTAAATGCCTGATAGATTGGACTCCTGGCTTCTTTTTATCATCGCAGCATAGGCTGCTCTGTGGCCAACATATTTTTTAACAAGGAGCAACCCACATGGTAGATTGTAAATGGATTCAAAGTCCCAAAGCAGGGATAGAGAGCCCAAATGCTTCCAGGGAGCAGGTAGGTAACACACAGAAGAAAAGCAGGTCAGGTAGGACCATAGTAAACTGCCTCAGTGGGTCAGCTGCTGGTCAGCTTTGGCCAGCACTCCCCTGTGTTCCTAGAGCCTATGGGTTTGGTTTTTGTTTTGTTTTGTTTTGAACTTCAGGGATTTTTGAAAAAATGTAAACTCCTGGTTTTTAAGTGTTGGCAATTAATTTTTTTTTAATGTTATGCACTATAGAGGCATCTGGGTAGCTTAGTTAAGTGTCTAACTCATGATTTTGGCTCAGGTCATGATCTCAGGGAGGTGAGATCGAGCCCCATGTCAGGCTCCATCCTGAGTATGGAGCCTGCTTGGGATTTTCTCTTTCCCTCTCCCTCTGCTCCTGCCCCTATCCCCCCAAATTTTTATGCATTATGTAGATCAAATAAATTGGTCTGGGATCACATTTATTTATGATCTCTGCTTTTGTTGGACTCCAAAATATGACAAAAATAAAGAGGTTGATGTGCTGTCTAGCATCTTTGAAGGCACATAGGTGGATATTGGTAAAAATGCTGGTTAACCTTTTGTTTAAAAAAGCACAGATGATCTTAAGACAGTTGCTCACAGTGGACAAACTGGAACAGAGGAGCAAATGAGCAATTTGCAACTTCTAACTGGAGGGGTGACGGGAGGAGTTTCCGCAGGCTGACTTCCAGTCTTCTGTTCCTTCCCTCCTCCTTCTTACCACCTTGGACCAGGTGATAGAAAATGTTTTCAATGCTACTTTTTACCAAATAGGAAACTGTATTACTATTTCTTATTTGTATTCCTTCCTTTGTCAAAGGCTCCTAAGTAGCAGGAGATACATATACGCAGTTTCCTGCGTTTTTAGAAACTGAAACTTGGTCATGGTCTTGCCTTAACCTGCAGACCCCAAAAGGCCTGGAGGCGCAGGGTCTCCCCTCTTTGTGCCTCCATAGAACTTCCTGGGATCACCTGGAAAATGAACTCTCTGCACCCCCGTTCTTACTTCAAGATCTCCGTTGGAGGGAACCTAGCTAAAGATTGCAATGAAGTGTGTAAGCTGCTTCTAACCCAGCCTGGTGCATTTCAGGTCACATGCTCATGTTAGATCAGTGGTCCTCAATTTGGGGTGATCTTGTCCTCATAGAACATACAGCAAGTCTAGAGATACTTTTGGTTGTCACAGTGGGAGTGGGGGGACTAATGACATCTCATGGAGCGGGGAGGTCCAGGGGTGCTGCTGTACGTCCCACAGCACCCAGGTCAGCCCCCACCACACCCCAAACTAGAATTATCCAGTCCCCAGATGTCCAGAGTGCCGCAGGTGAGAAACCCTGTTTTTGATGTTACTGTTATAATTGTTACTCTAACAAACAGCGGGAATCTTCTCCCTGGTCAGTGATTCATTGATTCATTCAATATTCATTGAGTACTTTTCAGGTGCCCAGAAACCAGTTAGATGGTGGGCATCCAAGAGTGAATGAAATAGACCAAACCCTGCCTTATGGGCGCTGACCGGCAAGTGGGGAGAACAGTCAATGAACAAACAAAACCCAGTGTTCTAGATTGTGCTATAAAGAGAAATTAGGCAGGGAAAGAAGGGTAAGGAACGGCTACAGGAGGGTTTGCCATTTAGAGAGGGGAATCTTGCCTGAAAAAGCAACCACCTCTGGACCAAATCTGAAGCCAGTGAGGAAGTGAGCTGTGCGGGTGTCTGGGGGAAGGAGGTTCCAAGGCAGTGAGGGACACCCATCTATGAACCCGGATCCCAGAGTAGAACCCCATGTCCCTGCAGTCAGGACATAAAGCACTGGACACTTCTCCACAGTCAAAGACTGCATTGAAATACCAGCTTTGCCTGTGATTTTGGGCCAGCAACTCAGCTTCTCTGAGTTTCTGTGTCTTCAGCTGTAAAATAAGCCTGATAACAGTCCCTCCCCACCACAGGGCTGTGTGAGGATTAAATGAGATGATGTAGAGAAAGGTTATTGGAAATGTCATGAACAGTTGTATAGTTCGTGCACTGCTCTAAAGCTCCTGGTGTCTGTGGCAAGTAAGACTAGAATCCTTGTTCACTGTCACAGTCCAAAGGAAGGGGCACCTTTTTTGACTTACCCACCCAGAGGGAAGTACCTTTATGTGTGTCCTCCATCAGAAGGGGGTGCCACATTGTCTTTTTTTAATAAAGGGCCCTGTAGAAGCCTTCCTGGCCCTGCCTCTCCCTGGCCAAGCAGGGTAGACTGTAATAACGAGCATTACCGAGGGTGCTGACTACCTTGTCACCGCTGTGACCTCACCCCAAAGAAAACAAAGTGCGGTTGATGCTCCTGTTTCAGCCTTGGGAGGAGGGGTTGGGCCTGCCTTCTCAAGCGGCCTCCAGCAATCTAGCCCACCTCACAGGAGAGCCCTCTCCCTGAGAGGTGTGGTCTGAGCAGGCGGCTGTCATCTAAAGGCTCAGCCCCAAGCAGAAAGGAGAGGGAGGAGACTTCACTGCACCCATCCAACTCACTTAGGGGTACCTTTTTTTTTCCCCTGGGCAATGCACCGCCTACCTGCTCCTCAGTATCCCCACAGGCTCCCCTCCCACCCCTCCCAAACCTCTCCAGAAGGGATCCCAAACTCCTTCCCTTCAAAGATGAATGAGTCCTTGCAGGCTGTTTCTCCCAAAGAAATCACCGCTAAGACTCAACAGACTTCTTACCGCTGATCTGCTCCCTGCCAAACCAGCCAACGTTCAGAGCCCTCCAGGAGCTGCAGGTTCTCATTTCAGTCCCGTTTTACAGCTGGGGGGACTTCAGGGCGGTGACCAGCTGGCCAGTGAACTTGAACCCAGGAGCCTGCATCCCCTCTTCCTCTCAGGGGCACACCGCATCCGGACTGCTGAGGTCCCAGGTCTCCGCCTCCAATACCCCCGGGGCCAGGATCGCCAGGGAAGTGGGCGTGGTAGGGTCCAGGGCGAGGAGGATGCGGGAGACTGGAGGACCCACTGCCCTTTTGGGGCACCTGGGGTCCCCGCGGAGGGTGGCCCAAGGAATGCGGTCCAGGGATTCTAAGAATAGCCGGACACCTGGATTTTTTTGAATGAGAAATCGCCCCCATCTTCTCAGGAAGGGGCATCTTCCCCGGAAGGGGCGTCTCCCCGCGGCGGTGGCGAGCCGGTAGGTGTCGGGGGTCCCGGCTCCGCACCCCTCCCTGCGCGCGCGTCCCCCATCCCCTCCCCGTCCCCTGGGCTCCTACCTGGCGGGGGCGGCACGGCCTCCAGGCAGGCGTAGGCACAGCCGTTGTAGCAGCAGCGCCGGTGCCGCGGGCACTCGGAGTCGGCCTGGCAGCGCACCGCCTGGCAGGCGCCTGGGGGCAGCGAGCGCGGCGGCGGCGGGCAGCGGTCAGCGCGGGGCTGCCGGGGGCTGGTCGCCTCCTCGGCCTGCGGGGGGAGAGCGTGGTCAGCCACGGGCGGACGCGCATGCTCGTGTGTGCGTGTGCGCGGGTCTGGGTACGCACACAAACCTAGACATGTGCACACGCGGGTGTTCTGCAGATCGGCAATCCCCATGCGTTTCCGCGCTCCGAGAGTTCCCAGATCACACAGACACACCACTTGGATGAACCTTGCACATTAGAAAAACGCCAGCTCAAAAGAGAACACACAGTGTGACTCCATTTAACTTTGTGTTCAAACACAGGCACACAGGGTGTCTGGTGTGAGAAGTCAGCACAGGGGTCCCCAGGTGGGTGGGGACCCAGAGGAAACCTCTGGTCTCCGGGGACAGGCCCTGTTCTTCTTCGGGATCTGGGCACTGGCTACACGGTGTGTTCACCTTGAGGGAAGCTGGACATGAGATTTGCCCACTTTCCAGTATTTGTTCAATAAAAAGTTAAAAATCGTACAGTACTTAACATGTAGGAAACATGGGCACATGAGCAATAAAATTAGCATTTTGGAGGTGAGGTGGGAGGGGCTCTGTCACACCAAGCTACCCACACTGGGTCCCTCAGACACCAGATCCCGTCCATGCCGGGCACACTGTTCTGCTTCTGGATTTGAAAGTGGGCTGTGTGGACGTCAGGTCTTACGTACACATCCCTACACACAAACACACACACACTGATAGAAGAGGTTCATTGGGAGAAAACACCCTGGCTTGCCTTACCTCCTCACCACTCCTGTCATCTGAATCCCTATCTACCCCCTGTCCCTGCTCCCCTGCAAATGTATCTGGATTTCCGATTCCTACCCTCCCATCCAAGTAAGTGAAGCTTGTCTGCAGACTAGAACCCTGTGCCCTTACCCTGCTTTGAAAGATTAGCAAGATACGGTGGTGGGTGTGGAATACTAGCGTGTAGAACAATTTGTATGCTATACACCTAACGGTGCTTTAAAATAAGCATCTGCACACTCATGCAATATGTATAGGGTTTGCCTAAAACATTTTTGGAAGCATACACAAGGATACACAAGACACTGTTATCACAGATGGCCTTTAGAGAGGAGCATTCGGTTCTGAAGCCAAGGAGGATTTCTCCTCGTTGCCTGCTTCAATATTCTTTTGGCCATGCACACATTCTTTTTTTCAATTTAAAGAAGGCCATCAAAAATTTAAAAATTTTTTTAAATTCAAGAGAAGTACTTCTGAAGCATTTTTGATGACAAGAAAAACACTTATGTTAGTTAAAAAAAAAAAAGAGCAAGGAACAAAGCAGCATATGCACTCTGACCTCAAGGGAGTAAAAAGAGGAAGGTCAAAGATGGGTCCACGTCCTTCCCTTGACCCCTACCCCACAGCTGCTACGGTGGCGGCCAAGCCCATGCGCTGCTCCTGGTGCCCTGTAGGGGGCGCAGGTCACCGAGGACTGGTACACGACCAGGGGCATCTTGGTATTGGTGCAAAGGACCAGGGGGTTTTCAAACTACCTCCCAGGGGAGCCCAGGACGCTTAGGGGGAGAGCAGGAGAGGGAAGAAAGCAGTGACCAACTCGCAGGGACAGCCTGGGGAGGCCCCGCTTCTCCCAGGGAATTCGTCTTTTCTCCCATAGATATGTCGGTCATTTAATTTGTGAAATGCAAAAATGAACACAAAACCGACATTTGGCTCCTAAGGAAATGAAGGCTTCAGGAGATTGGTGGTTCTTCCCCAAAACAAAAGGGAGATCACGGACCACAGCATGGATTTTCAAACCGGTTCAGCCTTTCGCCAGCCCCTGCCCAGACCAGGCCCTGTAATTCCCGTATCATGAGTAATTTTCAAGCTGCAAGCTTGCAAGCCATCGGCTCTTGGTTCATTTTTTTTTTCCGGGATTAACAAAATTGGACCCATGTTGGGGCCCAACCATTTTCATCCTAATAGAACGTGACAGCTGCCCGGGCCTCCTTGGGAGGGTGACGAGGCCGGGGTGCATGTGGTCGGGAGGCCCGGTGGAATTTTCTGCCCCGCCTGATTGTGAACGAGGCCTCATTTACAGACCTCATTGCAACCTTCAGATCATAAATGAGACTGTCTCCTGCCCGCTGCACTTCCCAGTCTGGGAACATTAGGACACCCATGGTGCGGGCAGGGGTACAGAGAGATGGATCTTAGCTGTGCCCCTGCTCTCCGCTCCCAGGAAAATTCAAACCTCGGGTCTCCCAGAATTTGGAGAGAACAAAAGAGATAAGCGCCTTAAAAGTCAAATCTCCCGAGTTATTTGCGGGGCGGCCCAAACAACAGATGGTTGTGGGTGATAAAGAACTGATTTCACTGAGGGGCCCAGATTAAAGGATTAACTGTTTGGGAAAATATTTCATGTCACACAAGGTAATGCTCAAAAAGATCCTTTAAAAGCATGTTTCCCAGAGTTCTGAGAAAGAACTGACTTTATCAGAGAGATAAATAGATCACCAACATCCACCCCCACACACCAAAGGGTGTCCCAGCCTGGGGGAGGACAAAGGGTTAAAGATCAGATGGAGTTGGCTGGCTTCCCTCCCCTCAGCCCCTCCACTTCCCAAACTCACCCCCCTCTCTTGCTCATTCCCTGTCAGCTATCTTGGCCTCTCTGAGGTCCCGGGAACAGTCCTGCCCCTGGGCCTTTGCACAGGCTAGGTCTCCTGCCTTAGATGCCGGCCTGGCTCCGCCCTCACTTCCCCCAGGTCTCTAAGTGACACATGCCGTCCCCCTGCACTGCCTGTTGCTCCCCCTGGGTTTTGTTCCCACCTGTGTCCCTGGTACCCACAGCAGGGCCTGGAACAGAGTAGGCACTCAGCACAGATCTGTGGTGGTTGAATGAATGACGACGGTTGCCCAAGATGAGGTCCGCCACTTGCCAGTGGTTCCCCAGGCCTCCCTCTATGGGCTTCTGTGTTGGGACTGAACAATCTGCAGGCACAGCGGCGCTGTGTGGTGGGCACCGCTGTCCGGGCAGCCTTCACTGCCCGGGAGCCTTGCCTTGTATCAGATCCATGCAACAGACACCTCTTCCCACGCACTGAAACCCTCCTCTGGTCACGTGATGCCAGCGGGGGAGGTCCAATGCCTACACACATACACTGGAGCCTGCAGAATGAAAGGTCTGCCCCAGGCCACAGGCTGAGAAGAGTCACGAGCCTAAGGAGTCCACTCCTCTGTCCCGAAGCCCAAGTAATGGATCCCAGCTATGAATCTAGAATCGACGGCCTTGATGACTGAAGGTCTGCTCAGACCCCTTCCTCCTCCTGGCCTTGTGGCCTTCCACACGCTGTTCCCTCCACTCAGAACTTTTTCCAGCTGCCTCCCCTTCCTTTGGGGCAAGAACGTAGGAGCGTCTGACTTTTGGGTATACCAAGAGGGGTGGGGCTCATGGCCTCATAACAGTACAGGCTGAGTTCAGCTGGGATCTAACTCAGGCTTAGGAACTACACAAGTCTGGGCTTGTTTGGAGGTTTGGGGGGGCGTTAAATTTTTAAATTCAATTTAGTTAACATATAGTGGATTATGAGTTTCAGAGGTAGAGTTTAGTGATTCATCCGTTGCGTCCAACCCCCCTTGCTCACTCCGCCACGTGCCCTTCTTACTGTCCATCACCCAATTGCCGCCTCCCAGCCACTTCCCCTCCAGCAACCCTGTTTGTTTCCAGAGTTAAGAGTCCCTCAGTTTGTTGTCCTCTCTGTTTTCGTCTTATTGTACTTTTTTCCTCCCTTTCCCTAAATTCGTGTTTTGTTTCTTAAATTCCACCTATAAGTAAAATCCTATGGTATTTGTCTTTCTCTGATTGACTTATTTTGCTTAGCATAATAGCCTCTGGTCCATCTGTGTCATTGCAAATGGCAGGATTTCATTTTTGTTGATGGCTGAGTAATATTCCATCGTCTGTATCCCACATCTTCATCCACTCGTGTGCTGATGGACATCTGGGCTCTTTCCATAGTTTGGCTTCTGTGGACACCGCTGCTGTAAACATCGGGGTGCTGGTGCCCCTTCGGATCACTGTGTTTGCATCCTTCGGCTCAATACCCAGCAGTGTGATTGCCGGGTTGTGGGGTAGCTCTATTTTCAACTTTTGAGGAGCCCCCCTGTCTTCCAGCGTGGCCGCACCAGTATGCGTTCCCCCCAACAGTGTGGACTCCCCTTTCTCTGCATCCTCTCCAACACCTGTCATTTCCCAAGTTGTTAATTTTAGCCATTGTGACCAGTATGAGGTGGTCTCATACAAGTCTGGGTTTGAACCCTGCAGCTCTGGGATCCTTCAGAAAAACCACTGATTTATCTGAGCCTTGGTTTCCCTCATCTGCAAAACGTGCACACATATCTCACCTGCTGCAGGTGTCTGTGGCAGGAGGCCAGGAGCTCGCACCTGTGCCACCGGCAACACCGGTCCGCTGGAATTCTGTTTGCTTTTCCTGTGGTCGACCTGGCAGCCCTGAAAGCCTCCTGCCCCCCAGCCTGGGGACTGTCAGCTCCTGGTAGCTTTGGTACCAGTAGCCTCCCTGGGTCTTCCTTCCTTCCAGTCTCCCCCCTGCCCTCCATCACTCACAGGATGGTTTAGGTCTGAGCCTGGGGCAGATGCTACAGGAAATGAAAAGCTTGTCCCTGCCCCAGAGGAGTCTGGATCTAGCTGGGGACCGAAGATGCACCTCCAGGAGACGCTCAAGCAACAACCCCGTGTGGCACTTGGCGGCATTGTCCTGTCTTTGCCAGACGAGTGCAGACAACTGGCAGAGTTCCTAAAAGGACGGGGGCGGTGGACACAGCCATGCCCAGTGCCAAGGATGCCCTGAAGCAGCGTCCACCCCCACTCCGTAGTTACGATCACTGTCCCCATTGTACAGGTGGGGGGACTGAGGCACACGGCCACCACAGCGGAAGGCGCCAGGCTCGGGACCTGGGCGGTCTGATCCATAAGGACAGCAGAGCAGGTAGCATCTACGGGGCTCCGGCTGTCTGCCAACGCCGAGCTGTGTGCTCACATACTACATCTCCCTGAGACCTCCCACACGCTGCAAGGCCGCTGCTGTTCTGAACGCACTTGACAGACGAGGAAATGGAGGCACCGAAACATGACAGACACTTGCCCAAGGCGACCCAGTGGGCGAGTGGCAGGGGCGGGATTCAGACCTGGGTCTGTCCTATGCAGGGAGCAACTTCCCACCCTTGCCTATGAGTTCTCTCCTGGTTGGTCATCTCAGGGGCGTCCCCCCTCCCATGCCCCCACCACCTGCCCACCCGTGGGCCAGCCCCAGCTCAGGATGCAGTCAGAGAACTGTCCCCCAGCCCCCAGATATGCATTCTAGAAAGAAATCATCCCGGCCCTCACCCTCTGCAGCCCCATCAGCCCTGCCCTCCATGGCCACTCAGGGGAAAATAAAATAATGGCATGTCAAGTCCCTCGGACAGATGAGGCAGCTCACCCCAGACTGACGGCATCCTTCATGGAAATCCCAGGGTGACCGTGATTTCCATCTCTGATTTTCATTCCTGCTAAGGGAGCGTATCCCAAGTCCATTTCCAAACAGCTGCTGAACATACATTTACAGCATAATGCAGACCAGAACTCTCTAGTTCTGTATGCCACTTGGATAAAAATGACTCCCTGAAGGTTTCCCACTGAGTGGCTACATTTTTTTACTCTTCAGGGAGATCGTTCTGGAGACCTCGGTGGGTCTGCCAAGCCCTTCGGCTGCCGATACCCTGAGGAAGTAGGTTAAGGAAACTCCGGGTGTGGACTCTGCAGTGGAAAACCCGATTCTTCAAGTCCATGTCTGGCTTCTACGGAGGCAACCAAAGAAGTCTGGATAAAGGAATCATTGCCTATCTGCACTGTGGAACACCACAGAAGCCTTTGAAAAGAAGACACAGAGCCGCCAGGTCAACGTATGGAACTATCAACATATGCCGTTCAGTGAAAACTACAAGGTAGAAAACAGTACCAACAAGCCGGACACAAACTCCAGAGAGTGTAGGATGGCATTTCCACACACTGTCCAGACAAGAGGACTCCAGAGATGCACAGCAGACCGGCAGCTGCCTGCCACCGGGGCAGAGGGGAAGGGGGAGCCCCTGTTAGTGGAGACCTGGCTTCCTTTCAGGGTAATGGAAATGCTCAGGCACGAGACGGAAGCGACAGGCGCAGGATGTCTCGCTTTAAAATGGTTAATTTCACATTATGGGAATTTCACCTCAATAAAAAAGTTTTCAACAACAGGAATAAGAAATAGCATTAAGAAAAAAAATGTCTGAGCGTCATTGTTTTGTGGAAACGTCTAGGGGCACCCGTGACACAACGTCAACAGAGCTTATGTCTTGGAGGGAAAATGTAGATCTTTGTTGCGTGGTTATGACTTTTTGTATTGCCTGAACTTCTTTTACAGCAAACATTGTTTTTATAATGAGGAAACAATTGTGCAGCATTGCCATTTAAGGAGAAAGAATCCAATCTCCAACACTGCCCCCATTTCCCCCGCATCCCTCCTCGGCGCTCTCCACCCTCTCCATTCCAGTGCAAGCTTTACCCTTCTTTGGAATGTTTCAGTGACTTAACAGCCAGACCAACAAAAGTGCACCCCAGGACTGATTTGCTTGGTGCCGGAAGAAAGCCAATTTTCCTCCAAGCATTACTTGCTCTTCCTCTGGAATTCGGACGTCAAAGTTCTAAAAATATGTCTCTCCCTGGAACAGAGGCTTCGAGTTCAGTGTGCCTTGACGAATGCCATTTCCTGACACCCTGCGACCTCAGGGCTGGGCTCGGGGAGCGGAACTGGGTGCACCGCTAAGGGGACTTCCTCAGGGAGGTACTCAAAACCCCGGATCTCACACCAGGAACGACCCCTCTCGGTGCATGACGAGAGCACACCGGCATCCATGCACACTGCCATGCACAGGAAGTCTTCTGGAAATTTCCATCCCCTCCTATCCTGTTCTGGAAGGTTTTAACGTAATTTATTCATTCATTCGTGGTACATTCACAGTTCCCAGGCCTACTACATGCCAGGCACTGGGCTGGCTCTGAACTGAACTAGAAGATGTCCCTGCCTTCGTGGGGCCCAGTTCCAGACCAAGTGACAAACCCTAAGCCAGACCGCACACAGATAAAGCAAATGAACTGCATGTTTTTTTTGGTCATCTGCAAAAGTTGTTAATGAAAATGAAAGCCACAATAAAACGACAGTCACCCAGGCAATAGTAATGGAACTAAATGCTTTGAAGAAGTCGGGACGATAGGAAAACATTTAAGGGAACGGCCTTCGGAGAAGAGCGTGAAGTTAAGACCAACTACGACTGGGGTTTGGCGGGGCCAGGAGCAAGCGCTGGAAATGCTTGCCCGGGGCACTGGGGATGGAGGGGACGACCGTCCAGTGCCCGGGCCACATGGATCCCGTGGGCCTTCAGAATCCTTACCATGTTGTACCTTGGGTTCCCACTGTCCCCTTTAAAATTAATGTGGTCGAATATATATATAATACAAAATTTGCCACTTTAACCATTTTTGACGATTCAGTGGTTCTAATTCACAATATCAGGCAACCAGAGCATCTATTTCTGAAACGCTTCCATCACCCGAACAGAAATCCCATTCTCACCAAGCAGTTCCTCCCCATTCCCTGTCCCTGGCCCCCAGCCCCTCTAATCTGTCTGTCCCTATAAATTTGCCTCTTCTGGACATTTTGTACAGAGAGATCGTACAGGACCTGGCCTTCCATGACTGGCTTCTTTCACTCAGCCTATGTTTTCAGGGCTTATCCGTCCTGTCACTGGTTGTTAATATAGCGTTAATGTAATGTTTTTGTAACATTCCACTGCATGGAGAAGTTATATTTTGTTTCCTCACTTGGAGCTTCTAGACCTTCGGGCTGTTTCCAGCTTTGGCAGTCTTGACTCACGGTGCTGCTCAGACAGTCACACACTCTTGCACGCACACTCCCAGATTATAACCACACACAGCCTGGATGCTTCTTCCCTTGCCCATTTCCACCTGGGATTAATTTCAGTACTGGAACCTCAGATGGGGCAGCCGGGCCCAAGAGAGGAGAAAGTGATCTGCCCAAGGTCACCCCCAAAATCGCATTATCCAGTTCCTCTTTCTTCTTTCCTTCCATCTACCCACCCAGCCAGCCAGCTCCCCACCACCACCCCTGCCGCATTTCTAAAATGATTCTAGATGCCTACGATGTGCCAGGATCTGTGCTAGATACAAGGCCATGGCCAAACCTACAGCAGGGTTGTCTCACTTCTGCATCCCACTCGTCCTCTCCTGCCCCCAGGTAGGAGCCACAGAGGCTTGGCCAGGAACACCCCAGGGCCCACATGCAGCTCCTGCTCCTCTGAATGGGGGCATCCTAGAGGTCCTGATGACGGGGTCCTGTAGGGGTGGGATCTCACATCTTTCAAGGATCAAGGAAAGTCCCGAGCCAGAACACTCCCCACCAGGGCCTTGATGACCTCATCTGGAATTGTCCAGCATCAGGAGTGCTGGTGACAAGCCCTAGCAGCCAGCTCTGTTGGTGCCCCGAGGCAGACTGGGGGAGCTGGGGCCTGACCTTCAGTTCCGCGTGTTCCCATGGTGTGAACCCCCCAGCGTCTTGACCTGTCCTGTGTGCCAGCTGGGCGAGTCCCCCACCAGACAGAGAGAGTCTTCCGACGACCAGAGCAGACGGGAGGTATACACAGCTCCAGGCCTCCTGTCTCTCCCGCTCTTGCTAACTTTGCCAAGCTTAGAGATGTGATAGAGAGTTCCGGAGCTCCCAGAAGTAACAAGGGAAAGGAGAACCAGTTTGGGGAGACTGAGGAAGCCGGGTCGCAGTGGGCAGGGGCTGGTAGCTGCCTCCTGGGGGCCAAGAGCTGCGTGCACACGTGAAGGGGTCCTAGTGAGGGGTCCCAGAATGGCACCCCTTGCCCCCTTGCCCCTCGTGGCCCCTCCACCGGGCAGGCCCTCTGGGACAGCGGGCGAACTGTCCAACCACGTCCAGCTGAGGGGACAAAACAGATTCAGCCACAGCGACATGCAGAGACCGTTGGGCCACCCACGACATGGTGGCTGCCATGGGCCCCATGCGGTGGGATTTGCCGAGAGGCTCCTGAGAGCTAACGCGGTGAAGGCCTGTCCTGACACACAGCAAGTGCTCAGTCAAGCACCGTTTCCCCAGGTGCCAGGGAAGACAAGCCCCAAACGCCCGCTCCAGGGAATGGACTGAGCTCCCCCCACCTCAAAAAGGTCACCAGGCTATTTACAAACTTTCTGCTTCTGTTTTCTCCAGCCTGGAGAACCAAATATTTGGTTCTGTGCGTTTGTCTGGTCTGGTTTTCTTTTTAATAGTGCACTTGTAGAGAAGGGGGCTCTGGGCCAGGCATGGGGCAGAAAGCTCCCGCCCCCTTTTCCCTGGAGGGCACAGTCAAGGCCCCCGCTCCCCATGATGCAGAAGGGGGGCCGAGGCTCTGAGAGGGGAGACCCCTTTCTTACGACAAGCCCTACAGTGGCCTCCTTGGGGACAGCAGCAGTGCCTCCCTCTCTGCTGTGTCTCTAAGTCCTTGGGCAGTCACAGGGACACAGGGTTCAGGAAGGGCCCTGGGCCCGATCCGCCCACGGCTGGAGGGACTAGCCGTGCCATCTCCCTGCGCTGACAACGCCCAGACACTACTAACCACAAGAACAGACGGAATTGTAAGAAGGAGCACAAGCACGAGCAACTGACAGAGCCCTAAGAAGGAGCACCTACTTCCCGTTGAAATATGAATCACAGCCGTCCGGGGCCACGCCCAAGGCTGCAGACCTGCCTCAGTCTGGGGTGGGGGGCGTGGGTGCTGTGTAGGAAAGTCATGCTTCTCAGTGTAGCGGAGCTGTTTCCTATATTCTGAATTTCCCTGTTGGACATTTCCAAGGGCCCTGGAAGTCCTCTGGTCTCTTCCCTTCGTTTCCCAGGTAATGACCAGAGAGGGGCGGTGAGTGGCCCAAGGCTGCACAGCTTATTAGAGATGCCACGGAGATGAATCCCTGGGCCGGGTGCCCACAAGTCAACAGCCTGGATCCTTCCCCAGGCGCTTTCTCTGAGGCCAATTCTGGCACAGACCTCTCGTGTGTCCCAGCACTGGGGAGGGATGCTGGTTTCTGCTGATGACAGGGGAGAGCGCCAATCCAGGGAGGGGCAGACTCAAAGCACTCGCATTCTGGCAAACGGTGGCTAGGACCAATTTGGTTTCTGAAGACCCCCTCCCTGGCCCACATGCACATCATCCTGACTACCCTGCTTCCCCATTCCTCCTAGAGAGATGTCACACAGTCCACTCCTATGACATGTTGGGACAAAGGGGGAATCAGACTAGACGATGTATTGGAAATCCCTCTGTGGTCCTAGAACCAAAGTGCTAATGACCCTGGAAGATGAAATCATCCTGCCAGGCCAGCAAGAGCCTGGGAGTGTCAAACCCAAGCAGGGTCTCTCTCCCCCTTGCACAATCAAACCCCCTCCTGTGGTGAGGACTGCCCCCTCAGGGGCTCCCAGATGCACTGTTTTTGCTTCAAGACCTCTGCCTACATTGACTCTTCTTCAAGGAATGTCCTTCCTCCCCCTAATTCTTAATAGCTCTTCAAGATCTGGCCAGGATCTTGCCTCCTCCAGGAAGCCTTCTGTGATTATGCTGTCTCATACAAGCTCTCCCTTCTCCAAGCATCCACCACCACTGCACTTGCTACGATTCTGTTCTGCTCCCAGCGGCTGCCTGCCTGACATGCAGAATGTGAATCCAGGAGGCTACAATGAGCCTCAATACGGTTTCATGCATCTCACCATGGCAGCAGTCATTAAATGTTCCCCTTTACCACTTAGCTATCTGGAAAACTCCTATTCATCTTTCAAAACCCAGCGTTGAATGTCCCCGACCCTGGAAAACCCTCCCTGACTCTTCCTGGGTGGAGCCAAACTCATTCTTCTGTGCTTCCAATGCATTTCCCCATAACTCACTCCCAGGGATGTACAGAGCGCCAAGTTACCGGCAGGCAGCGGGCAGGGCACCAGGAACACTGTACTGAATGAGACAAAATCAGGCCCCACCCTGGGGAGCCTACATTCCACCGGGGGAGGCAAGCACCTGCCAATTTCCCAGTGACTTAATGACGTCACCAAGACGCACTGAACACTCGCTAGGTCTTAAGTGTTGCATGTGTCGTGAGTCATTTCATCCTGAGAGCGCCAGAGCCTGCTCCTTGACCTTCCATGCTTCTGTGTCCCCTGTGTGGGAAGGCGCTAAACTTCCACCCTCCCGCCCCCACTCACTCTCCTAGTCCCCTCCCTGCTCTATTTACCTCCTTGGCACTTGTCACCAAACACACTATGTTCCTCTCATTTCTTCCTTACCCTCTGCCTCTCTCACTAATCGTGAATTCCCCAAAGGAGGGACCTGCCGTCTGTGCGCCCACAGCCTAGGACGGTGCCCCGTCAACACCGCTGACCCAACACATTTGTCAAAAGGAACGTATCACTCTTTCATTTTCAGATGAGATCACTGGCACTCAGAGATGTCACTAATTTACCCAACGTTACACAGTTGGTGAGCTGCAGAGGCTGGATGCAAACCCGGGCCCCTGGCACCAAGGTACATGCTTCTTGCCACTTGCCACATTGCACAGTCCCCTCGTATCACCACCACGTGTCACCCGACTGCCTCCTCCACCTGACTATGTCGCCCTCAAGGGTGGGAGCTGTCGTCTTCATCTTGTCCCCCACGGGACCACACACAGTGCCTGGCCCGGAGCAGTTTCCACCAACCGTTTACTAAATGAGTAAACAACCCCATGAATGTCTAATTATGTTTTATAAACATCTGGTTATTGATCGTTGAGACAAAATTCTCAGTTTCAAGTCCCTGGAGTCTTAAAGCGGGTGCTGTCAGGAGGACTCTACTTTGGTAGACGAAAGCATGTCCCAATCCCCCTTGCACATTCTGGCATGCCCTCTGCTTCTCTGCTTACAGACCAGGAGCCTTCTGAGGGTGGTGAGTTCCTTCCCTCCCCACACCCCCAACCCTGGCATGCTCGGATCTAGACGCTGCCCTGCCCGAGCACTTGCCAAACAGACAGCATCCGGGGGTCGCCCAGCCCCTCCCCGCCTCCCTTCCCCAGGCACTTACGCGGGACTTCTCTGCCAGCCTCGTGTGCAATGCCCGTTTCCAGAGATTCTTGGCAGAGCCGGCTTCGAGGAGAAGCAGCAGGAAGCACAGAGCCCAGATGACCTTCCTTCGGCCGCTGCCCCTCCTGCGGCCGGAAAATGGCATTTCCTCCCACATGTTCAGGGAAGAGGGGCCCTCTGGCCGGGTGAGTGCTGGAAGTGGGGAGCCGAAGTGTGCACCGTCTGCCAGGCTCTTAGCTACACTCGGCCAGGTCGCTGGGATCCTGCGTCTGGTGCCCAGCACATGCCCTCACCCTACCACCACTCCCGGTGGTGGCCGGCCCTCCTGGTTATTTTTAGCTGGGACCTATAACATCTGGCCCCAGAGGCTCCACCATAGACGTCTGCGGCCCAGGCAGTTCAGACGGTGGAGGCAGGAGGAGGGGGCACAGGGCTGGCTTGGAGACGTGGCTGGGAGTTGCCCTGTCCCACTGGGATAACGAGCACTTCCTCCTTGCAGACTGGGGCAGTCTCTCCTCCCCAAGGAGGTGGCTGGCTGCGGGGGCTGGGGGGGTGGGCCCGGGCCGGGTGGGGGCGGGCACACAGGGGAACCGGCCCAGGAAGGTGGGTGGGGGTTGGCGGCTTCTAGCTCGGCGAAGTTTTGAGCTGAGCTGACGAACCATCTGCCCGTAGAAGCTTCTCTGGGAGAGGTGCTGGCTGAGCACGTGGCCATGGGAAAACTCACCGCCTTGAACCCTGGTGTCCTCCCTCGTGCGGATGTGCCAACAGTTACATCGTGTGTTCCTTGGGAAAGTTCAGTGACGTTTTGACCGTGACCCGGGTCACATGCGTCGTGAGTGAGTCGTGTCAGCCTGTGCGTGCTCTGTACACATGCAGGAAGCGCCGTGCTCAGTATCCGACAGTCCGCTGCCTGCCCGCAGCAGCCCCTACTCTGACGCCCATTTCACAGACAGGAAAACAGGCACAAGTACTTGCCTGAGGTCAGGCAGCAGGAGGCCACGTTGGGGCTCGGCCCCAGGCCCATCTGACCCCTGCGACCTACAGTCAGGAAAGCAGAAGGGACCCAGGCCCCAGACTGAGCCACACCTGGGTGGCATCCCAGCTTGGCCATGTAGATACGGCGCTGGGAAAGCCTGCCCTAGTTCTTTCATCTGTGACACTGGGTTTGTGGTCTTAGCTCCGGCGGCAAGAGAAGCTCAGACGCCCTCATGTGAGTGCTGCAAGGTCAGGCATTGCTCACTGTCCACACGGGGCCTGGCCCGCGTGAGCCCCCAGCAAGTCCCACATCGGGGTACAGAATAGGTTTAGCCATCACAACAACCATCCGAGGAAGTACGCATCATCTGCAGACGAGAGATGGAGGGCAAAAGTCAGTCCCAGTACATGGCACAGGATGGCACACAGTAGGTGCTCAATACATGCTCTTTGGCTGAGAAATCAGCTCCACGGCAGTACTGGGATCCCAGGGACCCAGGGCACCGAGCTGGGACACATCTATTCATTTCCTGCAAAGATTAACTTATAGAAATGACCATCCAAAGTCTTTAGGACAGGAGGGGGACACCCGGGCACACGTGTGCTCCAGGCTCAATACGGAAGGAGAAAGGCTCTAAGGAGAGAAGTTACCATGGAACAAATTTGCCTGGGAAACCAGCCGCTTTCCTTTGATCAGCTACACTACGGGCTCCTGGCCTGACAGCCCGGCTGGACCGCCCCGCGGGCGCCGACAGGGCCAGCCAGGGCCAGGGACCTGCTGTGACTGGGGGGCCGCCAGCTCCGCCTGGCTTTCTGCCAGGCCTCGGAACTTGATGTTCCAAGCAGTGGAGGTCTTTCTGGTTTATCTGAGTTCCGGAGCCTGGATTTGATCCCAAGCTTCATGGGCTGTCCTCCCAGGACCAACTAACCCATGAGTGTGACTTCCTGCCACTCCGGGGGGCGGGAGATTTCCTCTGGGAAAGCCTCGGAGCCAGGAGGACTTTTATCAAGTCTGCTCTGAGTGAGGGGCCCACTGGGGTCTGACAGCGGCTGCCTGCCAAGGGCTTCTCTCCCTCTGAAAAAAGAGGAAATAGTATCCTTTAGAAATATTAAGGGCACAAGCACGTTAAGGGTCTCCCACTCCAGAGCAGAGGACGGGGCCCACAGTCACAGGGTCTAGGAAGAAATCCTGAACCTCTACCCCTGATAAAACTCCCCCACCCTATCACTGGGCCTTTCCATGGAAGGCAGAACATGTTTCCCATGGTGATCAGATCAAGCCAAGTGCATACTTTAGGAAAGGGGCCAGGGTGACTTTCATCCATAAATCGTACTAAAGTGTGAATGACTTGCAGCAGAAAGAAATATAGTGGCACAAGAAAGAGGACCAGGATACATTTGTTCATCCACTCAAACATTTGAGTACCTACCCGGTGCCTGGCCTGGGGATCCCAGGGTCAGTAAAACCAGGCCCAAACCCCGCCCTGCTGGGCTTTCCTGCCAAGTGGGCAAATCAGGAATTCACCAAACCGTGATCTGCATGCAGTTAGACAGCAATTTCAGCGCAGGCATGGCTTGAGGGATTTCAACAGACTCATTTCATCTATCTGAACTCTGCAAGTCAGGTATGGTCACTACCCCGATGTTACAGATAGGGAAACTGAGGGTCAGAGAAACGAGCAACTTGCCTGAGATGACATCATGGACAGTTCGCAAAGCTGGGAGTCACTCCCAGACACTCGCTTTCAGAGCCTGTGCTCGAAACCACTGCTCCATGTGCCCATGGGGAGCCAAGTTGCAGGTGAGGGGCGGCGGGGGGGGTGGATGCTGGATGGAGGAGGCCTCGCAGGGCTCCCTGGGGAAGCGGACACACATCTGAGCTCTGGAGGATAAGGCTGGACAGACAGCCTCGGTTAGAGCGTGTGGCTGTGGGGCCCATCCTCTAGGTAAAATTAGTAAGTATCAAGGATCTACTACAAATGCACTGATGAAAAGACAAATAGAGGGGTACCTGGGTGGCTCAGCAAGCTAAGCCTCTGCCTTCAGCTCAGGTCATGATCTCAGGGTCCTGGGACTGAGCCCCACATCGGGCTCTCTGCTCAGCAGGGAGCCTGCGTCCCCCTCTCTCTCTGCCTACTTGTGATTTCTCTCTGTCAAATAAATAAATAAAATCTTAAAAAAAAAAGAAAAAAGAAAAGAAGAAAAGACAAATAGAACCCAAGTTGGGACATATTCTTTTTTGTTTGTTTGTTCTGATGTTAAGAGAAATTAAGATACTTTGCTGAGCCCCTAAAGGTCTTGGGGGCCCTAGGCAGCATGCCTGAGGATGGCCCTAGGTCCAAAAAGCACTGTGTGACATGGGTCAAGCCTCTGCACTCTCTGAGCCAGGGAGCTGGGTGGTGTGGACGAGCCCACCGGGTGCCTGGTCCCCGCCAGCCCCTCCTGACCATGTCCTCTGGAAGCCAGGGTGGCCCCAAATGGAAAAGGGCCTCAAGTTGGCACTTGGCCTTAAGCCCAGCCCAGCCCAGCTCTGCTCCAGGCTGTGAATGAAAACAGATGTCCCCTGAGCTGCTTGTTCTTGGACAGCCAGACCCTGGCCTCCGTTCACCCCATCTCCCCGCCCCGTTACTGACCTCCACTCACTGTCTCCCCTTCCACTCACTGCTGATGCCCTCCCTGTTAGGGGACTCCCAGCTTCTGTACCCCCTTCAGCAGGCCTGCTCGCCTCCTCCCCCTGCCCTTGCCCCAGAGTGAATGGTGGCCCCAGGGCCAGACCTCCCAGGAGCAGATCCCCTGGCGCTGGCTGATGGGACCTCCCTGCTTCCTTCCCATTCAGCCTTGCTGCAGGAGAAAGCATCCCCTTTCCAGCAGTAGGAAGCCCTGAAGCCAATGCACACGGGTCAAAAGTCAGGTGTGAAGGCTGGCCTGGCTCTCTGCACCCTTGACCCCGATGATGCTCTGGTCCTACCAGCGTCTCTCTGGCTGCTGGGCCAGGGGTCCACCGGGCTTCTCTGGCTTCTTGCCCATGTGACTCAGTCACGTGTTTTTGTTTCTCCCTCCAGAGCAAATCTGATTGTGAAACCCCTCCACGCCCCACCTCCTAGGCTCCAAGCCGCAGCCCGGCCCTACTAAGGCACGGACAGACACAGGCAACCCCACAGGCCTCGCACATCTATTCCGGACTCGTTCAACCCGGCCGCATTTTAGCATCTCCCACAGGAGGGGTTTTCAACCAGCCCCACAGCCAGGTCAAGACCAGACCCAAGAACTCAGAACCAAGGTCAATGAGATCAGAACAGGTGGCATCCAAAGGTCCCAGTGTGATTCCTGTGAGCAGCCAAAGCCAGGAACACTGAGGCTGCTGGTGTCTCCCAGAGGAGCCCCCAGACCCACCTCCATGCTCCCTCCCACCTCCCTGCTGCAGCAGCCTGGCCTCCCCCACAGGCTGCTCCCCTGCCCCTTTGCTCTAGGGCCTTTGCCTGCACTGCTCCCTCTCCCTGACACCCTTCCCTGATGTCTTACCACAGAAACTGGTTCAGGCTTCTGCATGTCTCCACTCTCTGCAAAACACTCCGTGGCTTCCTCCCAGAAACATTCCCTGATCTCCAGGCCAGACCAGTTCCCCCGGAACAGGCTTTCAGAGACCACATGCCTAGGCCGGAGGACAGTCGAAGTGATGTTTCTTGCGACAGTGCCTGACTCTCCTAATAGGTGGTAAGTACCGTAAGGGTAGGGATCGTCTCTTCATTGTTTTTTTTTTTTCTTTCTCACCCACGATGCCCACTGGACACAGTAGGAGCTCAGTGAACATTTGCTGTGTGGCTAAAGGGATCCTCCTACACCCCACCCAGGGCTCCTGCCCAGATGACTTTGCCAGGACTTCTTAATGACAGTCAGTGACCTGAGAGCCCCCCACTGCATGGCACCAAAGTCCCATGAGCTGACTGGACAGTTGTGACTCATGTAGCCACACCTGTCCCCACGCTGTCACCCTTCCCCAGCAACTACCTATGCTAGACGGCGTCTTAGGAGCTAGAGACACCTGTCCCTCTGCCGGCTGGGCTGGAAGGTCGCTTGGCATCTTTGACACTCGGCGCTCATCTCTGTCACGGCGAATGCCCCCTGCACTAAGGGACACAGCCTCTACCCACGAGATGCCAGTGGTAGTCTCCCCCCTACCAGCTGTGACTACCAAAAACATGTCCAGACATTACCAAATGCCCCCTAGTCTGGGGACCAAATCGCTCCCGGGCGAGCCTCTTCATTGCTGGAGCCGACCACAGTAGAACAGAGTAGAGTAGGGACTTTGGCTTAGAGTTGTTGCCAAACTGTGCACGCCCGTCTGTCTATCTAAATCACACACATGCACGCGCACACACACACACACTCATAATTTAGGCAAAAAGCAGCACCCAGTAATAAACTCACTGGAAGCATGAGCTGAGGTCAGGGGCGTGGAAGTCTGCATGAGGTTCGGCTCCTGCTGTAATCGGTGAGCCCAGCGAGGCACTGTCCTCCCCAGGCCTCTGCTCCTCGTCCACAGCAAGACTGCGGCCGCCCCTCATCCCTGAGCTACTGAGCTCACGGTGGGTGCAAGTGCAACTTAACATCGTGGCCATCAGTGTTCCTCCAACATCCAGTTCAAAGCATGTTCTAGTTACAGACGCGTACCATTCAAGCAGAGTGGACAATGACCACACAAAGGGGCCGGATGTGAGTGGGTGGATTTGGGGAGAAGGGCGTGTTGACATTGCCTGTAGAATTCTCCCATGTCTCAGTTTGGGTGACATCGAGACAAGGAGGTCTAAAAATTTAAAAGGGTACAATATATAAAGAGTTCTCGTAACTCAACAAGAAGACAATTTAAAGCCAATTTAAAAAATGGTCCAAGGACGTGAACAGGGACATCTCCAAAGAATCTGTACAGATGCTAACTGGTCCACAGAAACGTGCTCAGCATCACCAGTCACCGGAGGAGGGCAAATCAAAGCCACAGTGAGACTTCCCCTCCCCCTCACTGGGATGGCAAGCACCGCGCATGCACATGCACCCACACACGCAGAGCACAGCAAGTCTTGGTGAGGACATGGAAAAACAGAACCCGTGGATATCACTGGTGAGACTGTAGCATCCTTTGTGCAAACATCTGGTGGGTCCTCAGAAAGGTAAACACAGGGGCGCCTGGGGGACTCAGTCGGTTAAGCATCTGCCTTCGGCTCAGGTCATGATCCCGGGGTCCTGGGATGGAGCCCGCATTGAGCTCCCTGCCCAGCAGGAAACCTGCTTCTCCCTCTTCAACTCGCCCTGCTTGTGTTCCCTCTCCCACTGTCTCTCGCTCTGTCAAATAAATAAAATCTTTTTTAAAAAAAGGTACACACAAAATTACCATATGACCCACCAATTCCACTCCGAGGTAAAGATCCAAAATAACTAAAAACAGGTGTTCAAGTAAAAACTTGTAAACAAGTATACAGAGCAGCACCATTTGCAGCAGCCAAAATGTGGAGATTTTTAAAAATTCTATAAAAAAGATTCTATAAAAAAGAAGGAAGTACTGATTCTGGCCACAACACGGAGGATCCTGGAGAACATGATGCTGAATAAAGGAAGTCAGACCCGTACGGAATACCCGGGATGGACTAACGTTCAGAGACAGAAAGCAGACTGGTGGTTTCCGGGGCTGGGGGTCTAGGGGGATGGAGCGTGACAGCTCATGGGGACGGGGCCCCCTTTGAGGTGGTGAGGACATTTTGGAACTCCAAGGAAGTGCTCGTTGCACAGCCATGTGAATGTGTTAAAGGCCACCGTATCAAACACTTTAAAATGGTTAAAAAAATTTTTCTGAGAGGGAGCATGAGCCGTGGAGTGGGGGTCACAGCGTGGGGGCGGGCAACATGGAGAGGCGGGGCAGAGGGAGAGAGAGAATGCAGGCTCCATGCTCAGCGTGGAGCCCGATGCAGGGCTCGATCTCACCACCCTGAGATCACGACCTGAGCCGAAACCAAGAGTCAGATGCTTAAGTGACTGAGCCACCCAGGTGCCTTTAAAATGGTTCATTTTTTTTTTAATGCGAATTTTACTTCAATAAGAATAAAGTGGAAACAAAATTAAAAAGGGCCAGGCAAGCAGAAACGGATTTGAGCTTTGTGTGCACCTGCTGCTTCTGGCTGGGCACTCGACCCTCTGCCTAGGGCCCATCCCCTTACCCCCTCCTGCCTGTGTGGTTCAGGTAAGGGCTCAAGGTCAACCTGATGGAAGGGTTCAAGGTCAGACAACCCCAAGAGACACTGATGTTAGCACCACAAAAACCCGAACCAGGCCAAGCCATCCAAGATGTTATTGGCTAAAGATGTCCTTAAAACACACACACACACACAAAAGCAAAAAAACTCTTGACTTCGGATCAGTTGGGCATCAGACCACTCCCTCTCTGCTGATAGGACGCATGGCCTAGAGGTGAGCTGGAGACTTCACAGCCCTTCCCCAGAGGAAACTCTTAACCTTCCAGAGAAGTAAATGCTCAGTTCCTGCACAGAGCCTCATCGTGGGTTGTCCTGGGATATATGGAACACGGAAGGCCCCGGGGACAGTCCTGCTGCCCAGTGGGACACGGAAAAGGCCTGAGAGAGACCCCAGAGATCCCCTCTATCAAGAAGGAGACGACCCAGTGGGAAGACACAGACCAAGCAAACAGGTAAATTGTGCTAAACGCGCCAAGGACTCAGAAGTCTAAGGAAGACATGGTGGGTGCCGTGTCAGATGGGGGACCCCCTTCAGAGAGGGTGGAAAGGAGCAGCATCCAAGGGGTGACATCAAAACCCAGAGATGAGAAGGAGCCCGGCAAGTGGTGGGGGGGATCTTCCAGGCAGGGGCCACCTGCCTCTGGGCCCAAAACTTCTCCACTATAAACTCACATGGGGTCTGAGGAGACAGGAGGAAGCTCCCACTGCATGCAGAGATTAGGGGAGGAAGTGCAGAAAAGGGTGGTAGGAGCAGGACTGCAAAGGAAAGTCATCTAGGGATGAGGGTGCCTGACTCCCCCAAGAAGCCTGATGTATCCCACCCACCCTCTTCCTGGTAATCAGTTCAGGAACGGATGGGCCATCTGGTCTGGACCAGTGAGTGTCAGGGGAAGTGAGGTGAGATACTTCTGGGAAGGTGGTGCTCACACCTGACAGACATGCAGGAGAGTGATGTTCCCTCTGTGCATCTGGACTTGACCTAGTTAGGATGCAATGCCAGGATCTTCAGCAGCCACTTTGCCACCATGAGAAGACAGTTAGGAGAGGGAGGCCAATACTAGTATTGGTAGTGGGGGGAAGGGGGGACCCTGAGTCCCTGCTGACGTTGCTGAACCACTGAGTTTGGCCAATCCTAGAGTCATCCCACCTGAGCTTCCTGCTATATGGGACAAAGTCATCTTAGTAGTGTTAAGCTGACTGATTTATAGCTCTTTGTCACTGACTGCCAAATACATCCTGACTGATATACACCAACTTCATGTCCAGCCTGGCGGATAAACATCCATGAAAGCAGAGGCTATAGGGAAAAGAGTAGAGGAAAGTAGCATTTCTTGAGCACCTACTGCATGCCACGCTTTGTACGAGGCACCTACGCAGGTCCCTCCTTAATCTTCAGATCAGCCCTTCCAGACATCTACCACCCAATTATCCCTACTTAACTGAAAACCAAACAGATTGAAAGGTGATTGCGTGATTCCAAGAGGCAGGACCAGGTCGTGGCCCAGGTCTGCCTTGACAGCTGGCCAGCCTATTTCCAGAGGTGCAACAGCGCTGCCCCAGCAGGGGAGGGGCCTCAGCCTGAGCTGAACACTGGTGTCTGCCAACATCCATCATCCCCTCAAAAGATGCTGATTTGGCCAACGGCCAGCAGCTCCCAGAGCCAGGAGCCCACCGAGGGAGGCGGGGAACTTAACCGGGTCCCATCTGACTGCAGAGACACAACTGTCACAACCCATGTGATAATTCCCTGTGAACCCTTCCTGCTTCCCTCTTCCTCCCTGGGCTCAACAAGTCAGGCCACTTGGCCAGGAGTGGTCAACGGTGCAGTAGGACAGCCTGAGTTTTTTTTCTTTTAATTAATTAATTTGAGAGACAGAGAGAGCAAGCATGAGCACACAAGTCAGGAAAGGGGCAGAGGTCAAGAATCTCTGGCAGACTCCCTGCCACTGAGCGCAGAGCCTGAGGCAGGGGCTCAACACAGGGCTTGATCTCACAATCAGAAGATCATGACCTGAACCAAAATCAAGAGTTGGACACTTAGCCGACTGAGCCCTCCAGATGCCCCAGGACACCCTGAGCAGCCCTTCCTGGCAGGGACCCTAGAGGCTTTAACTTGGCAGGAGTTCAGGAAGAGAAGAGACAGCAAGTCTCCTTGGCCCTTATTATTCAGTGCCTGGTGCAGGTAAATCTATCACTTGGCAAACACAAGCTGTCCCGCCATCAATCACCGTGGACAGGCACATAAATTCAGAAAGTGATTTCTGCCTGGCTGAGCACGCGGGGCCCCAGTCCTGGCGGGCAGGAGGGAAAGGTGACAGTCCACCCCTGGGGCCCACTGTCCGACCGTCTTCTTCGTCCATTCCTCGACAATCAGCAGATTTCCTAACTCCGATTCCCTTATCTTTCATATTACAAAGGCACAGGATTTGTATCAGTGGCAAAGAGAGGGGGTGGTGTTTCTCAGGCCTAGGACCTGGGTCACCCCAAAGAATGGGAAGCACAGGAAGGCCGTCTGCGGATGCTGGAGCCACAGACGAGACACAGCCCCTGACCAAGGCGCATCCAAGGTCCAGAGATGGGGAGAAATACCCCGGCTTCTCCCTTCCTTCTGCCCTCCAGCCTCTCTTCAGGGTCTCCCACTGGAGACTGGCTGAGCCCAGTAACATGAGAGCAGGGGACATGCTGTCAGAGGAGTCGGTCCCCTGGGAATGTCCCCCAGAGTGGTGAGGAGGTGGATCCAGGGGCAAAGAGGCCCAGGCCCAGCGCAGGTTGTCCCACCCCCACCACCTAGCCACCGAGCCACACACATAGGTGACTGCATTCTCTCCCTTCCCTTCCCTCCCTTTTCCTCCCTTTTCCTTCCTCTAATGAGATCAAAAGCTGATAGAACCCAGAGTGACGGCAAAAATTTCCATTCATTTGTTCAACACTGATTCACTGAGCATCTACTAGGTGCTGGCTATTCTTCTTGGCCCTGGGATCCTGGGAACGTGCATTCTAACTGGGGGAGTGGGGAGAGACAGACTACAAACAAGAAGCAAATGGATGAACAAGAAAATCCCAGAGCAGTGGGCACTATAAAGAAAGTAAAATGGTGATGAACCTCATGAGAATGAGCTGGCTGGGGTGGTCGGCAGGAAGATGTCCATGAGCAGGTGACGTCCTAGGCAAGACTAGAGTGATGAAAATAAATCACCTCTATAGAGAGAAGGTCAAGGCATATTCCAGGGAGGGGGTACTGCAGGTGCAAAGGTCCTGAGGCAAGTACTAGGCTGTTGCAAGAATCCTAATGTAACTGACACTGTCACAAGGTCTCAACTTACTGGTGCGTAAACAAGAAACATATCAATGGCGCCATGTGGAATCTGTCTGCTCCACACTGTACCCTCTCAGGACACTTGGCTATAAAATCCTGTCCAGCCTGTGCAAACTCCAGGCTCACATCTAGCTCAGCGTTCTCCTGAAGACAAGCTAGGTTTGAGGCCCAAGGCCACCACACACCAGGCTTGTCCCTCCAAGCACTCAGGCCCTTTGACCTTTGGGGGCAGCTGCTCCTGCCACAGACTCTCATCACTCTTCTTTCAAACAAAATAGCACAGCCTTCTCAACTACATAACAGACTGCTAAGGGATGAGAGTTGGGGTGTCAGCGGGCACCCAGGTGACCGATCAGAACAACCTGTGACACACCAAGTGGGCAGGAAGCAGGCCCCAAGCCAAGATGCACAGCGGGTACCATTTATACCCTTGGCTCTCCCATCGAAAATGCTCCTGGTGACTTTTTCTGGACGGTAGAACTAGGGGAAATTGAGTGTCATCTATAGTTTCTGATTTGTCTATAGTGGATCACATATGACTCAGGAAATGGATCGCCGTGGGTTCCAATCCAGCTCTGCCAATTTCCAGAAATGTCCCCCGAGCTCTGAACTCATCTCATCTTCCAGCAAATGGCACAATGATGGCACCTGCCCCATAGGACTGCTGTGCGGAATCAAACAGAAACCCCACAGAAGTCCTCTGCATAGAACACGGCACAGGGTCCTTCTGTTAGCGTCAATCGCAGTAGTGTCATCGTAGGAAGCTCTAAAGAGAGTCTAAATAAGGGACTTTCTTGGGCCTTGTGATCTGGAGGCACACACGGACTCACGGAGGACACTAGGAAAATAAAAGGCTGAGGAGTGATCTCCTGCCTGCAGATCAGCCAGAAGGAAAGGGCATCAGGCGGGGCTGAGTGACAAACATGTCTGGGACAAAGAGACGTGTATGTCACTATCAGAGGCAGCAGTTAGCAAAGCGGAAAGCTTTAGGACCAACCACGAACAGCGGCTGAGCAGAGGGTGTCTGACCCCCACTCCCACAAGGAGGACAGATGACGGCAGGTGGAGTCCCAGGGGCCTCCAAGTTGTCCCCACCCACCACTTGTTCCTCTGAAGGGAAAGTTGTGAATTCTGCATTCGCTGGGGGGCTGGGGGCTGGCGGCAGGGCAGAGAAGGAAGATTATAATAACAACTAATTCTAGTCCTAAAAGTAATCACATTAGGGGCACCTGGGGGGCTCAGTTGGTTAAGCATCTGCCTTCCGCTCAGGTCATGATCTCAGGGTCCTGGGATTGAGCCCCACATCGGGCTCCCTCTCAGCAGGGAGCCTGCTTCTCCCTCTCCTGCTCCCCCTGCTTGTGCTTTCTCTCTCTCTCTCTCTCTGTCAAATAAATAAATAAATAATGTTTTTTAAAAATCTTAAAAAAAAAAGTAACCACACTTAGTGTTTCTCTAAGCCAAGAACTTCACACACACTTAATCCACATGACGACTCTAAGAGCCAGGCACTGCTCTGATCCCCATTTCACGGATGGGGAAAGTGAGGCCCAGAGGTGGCTTGCCCAAGGTCACCCACCTGCTTAATGACGGAGCTGGCTCCATTACAATCAGAATCTCTCTGTCCCCTTGGGTTTCCCTCTGTCATTTCCTGCCCTAACAGCTCACCTTGGAGATAAGCCCCAAGTCCTGTGATGGCTCAAGACCTGGGCCAACCCCCCACCCCCAACCAATGCATGCACACAGGTACCTCCAGTCACCTGAGTCCAGGATTCCATGAAACAAGGACCCTACTTCAACACCATTGCCCAGGCCCTGTACCTGGGGCTAGCCTGGCCTAGCGGAGAACTTTCTCCCCTACAGGCTGGCAGAAGGGCCCACACCCTGCCCTGCTCCCTGAGGACTGTAAGGGAACCTGGACCCTGGCTGGGCATCTTCGTGGTGAAGTCTCAGGGTGTGCTGGGGCCAGGCACACTCCCATCAATTTGCTTTTGCTGGTGCTCTTCCCTGCGCCTCACTAAGCCCTACTCCCCATCGTCAGGGCCCAGACCTCTTAGGGTTGGGTAAAGGACGTGGCAGCTCCTGGAGGACAAGTGGCTGAGGTCCTCGGTTGCGAATCATGAACCCTTTCCTTCAACCAGAGCAGCTTTGCGATCACTTCCTTCCAGTGTCACCTGCTCACTGAGCAAGAACCCGCCAGGGCAGCGCCAAGCCACCTGCATCCAGCACTTCCCACCCCTAGAGAAAACTGGGCACTTTCCCCAAATTCAGGGGGACAGTCTTAGGAATTAAAAACAGCCTCCTGTATTTTTCAACAGTGCTTCCGTGAGTTAGCCACTGTTTGAGGCATTTACGAGTATTACCTTATTTCATTCACTGTGTGTGTTTTTAACGTTCCCTAGAGATCAAGGAGCAACATCTCGGATTCTTGATAAATGTTTCTAACAGAAGTCTGAGAAAATTGCTCCAAGGTGGGTAGAGTAAGTGAACACAATTGAATTTGCTGGAGGAATAGGAGAAAGAGAAGGAAGGAGGGAGATTTATCTGAATTGGAGTTGCCAACAGATACTGAGAAAGCTAGTCGCCCCAGGTAATATCCAGGGGGACAGGAACCGGCCATTAATTACGAAGCAGGTGGCACAGGTCTAGGACGGAAGCAGGGCTGGCTCATGACACCACCTGCTGGAAGCGGCCCACCACTGCTGAAGAAAGGAGAGAGCATTCCCCTAACAGCAGGTAAACACTGTGTGGTTCTCAGCTAGAGAGCCCTGTTAACTCGTTTCCTACCTTAATAAAATGAAATTTGTCCTGACTTGGCTAGCACTGGTCTGCCTTTCATCTATCACCTCCCCTCGCTTTGTGAAGCACAGAGACTACAGGGAAAGATGACGTCATGGAAGAGGCCCCTCACCGCACAGTATATAATGGTAAAGTGTGGCTGGTGTGGGCAGGAGGGACAAACGTCCTGGTGTAAGAGAACCACTTAAGAGAATGAGATGTATTTAGGCAGTGGAATTCCATACTAAAGTGCTGCACACCTCCACCGACTTGTGGAGGAGAAAATGTTTATAACATATTGCTAAGACATACAAAGGAGTTTTACAACAGAATGTATATTTGAGCTTTTACCAAAAAAAAGTGTATTTCTACACATGTGTGTGTAGAAAAATGTGGAAGATATCTCTGAACAGGTGACATTCTAGTCAAGATGGGCATCATGAAAAAGGATCACCTGTGTAGAGAGAAGGTCAAGCCATATTCCAGGCCAGGGACACAGCAGGTGCAAAGGCCCTGAGGTGAACACCAGTTTAGCTTACTGTGATTGACATGTTGAAGGGTCTCATTTTAGTGGTGCCCTCAGCCACAGCTCCATCCTCCACCAGCCCATCATCTTCCCAGCCGTGTTGGCCTGTTGTCCCTCAAAACAACCAAATCCATTTCTGGACCAATCATTTTCACTTGCTATTCCCTCCACCCAGAATGCTCTTCCTCCCCTACCAAAGGTGGTTCAGTCATTGGGCATCTGCCTTCAGCTTGGGTCATGATCCCAGGGTCCTGGGATCAAGCCCCGCATCGGGCTCCCTGCTCTCCCTCTCCCACTCCCCCTGCTTGTGTTCCTCTCTTGATGTCTTGTTCTCTGTCAGATAAGTGAATGAAATCTTAAAAAAAAAAAAAAAGTTTGCTCTTTAACCCTTATCGCTTAAGCTTCAGTTCAAATGTCACCCCCTCAGAGAGAGAAGAATTCCTGCTCATGCTAGCGAAAGCAGCCACCCATCACTTTCACTGCCCTATTTTAATTCTCCTGCCACACCTATCACTCACACATTTCCCTGTTTATTTTGCAAGCTGCCTGTCTCCCACTCGAGAAGGTCAGCTGCATGAGAGAAGACCTTGTCTATCTTACACACTGATAGCTAGAAAAGATCTTGGAATACATCAGGCATCCATATATGGATGGGTGGATGGATGGATGGATGGGTGGGGAGATGGACAGATGGGCAGAGAACTGGTGGGTGGAAGGAAAGATGGAAGAATGGATAGGATGTTGGATGGGTGAATGGGATGTAAGAAGAGAGGTAAAATCCCCCAAACGGTGGCTACCAGACTGAGCGGTACTGTTGATGCTAAACACCTCCCATCGGTGTCTGAAGGGGCCCGGCTGCTCTATACCCTTCTGATGGGGGGACTTTGGTCGCCAAGTGACAGAATTCAACAGCCTGTTTGTGCCCCTAATCCTCTGAATCAGACTCCATAATCATCTTCCTCATCAGCAAATATCTGTATTTCAGGAACTCCCCACGGGATGCCTGGCTCCCCACATCAGCTATTGATTTAGCTGCTTTCTCACGGGCCTTGATAATCCCAGTTCAAAGCATGAGCACGAACTTCTCCCACCACCAGCAGGGTCCCTCTGTGCTCTGGCCTTCTTCCAAAACAAAAACAGAAACCTGCTCACAGCACTTCTCTGCTTGCAACCCCAGGGAGCAATCTGTGACTCACAGAACAGGTGCAAATTCCGGGACACTCGAAGTCCTTCCCATCCTGGCTCTCACCTGCCTCCCCAGCCTCATTTCTCAGTTCCCACCATATGAGATGCCTCTAATTTGAGAACAGACCTTGCTGCCCTGGGCCTCCAAGCACCCATACACACTGTCCTCTCAAGCTAGCACCCTGTTATCCCATCTCTCCAGCCGAGGAATGGCCCTCATTCTTGATGCTCGAGTGTCCTGGCATGGCAGTTCCACTTGTCCCTTAAAGACATTATTGTCACAACAGGAGCCCTGCCCAAAGCTGGCACTGGTGTATTATCCGTGTCCTTGAAGGATCCACCCCGTGCCCCAGACCAGAGACCCAGCAGGAGCCACACCAGCCTTTTCCTCGTCCTTCTGACCCCATCAGATGCCAAGTGTCAGCTGTCCCAACTCTTGAAGCACCCAAGCCCCCACTCCAGGCTCCCACCCTCTCTGCCACCACCAGGTCCCTTCCCTCCAACACAGACAAGGCAAAGTCCCCCACACTCACCACCCCAGCCCCATCCGGGCGCTATCCACTCAGCCCCACGGCAGCCAGCTAGCCAGACCTCGACAGAGCCTTAACCTGGTCCCAGCAGGCCACTGACACCCCTTGAACAAAACCCCTAAACCTAGCCTGGCCTCACAAGGGCTTTCTGGTCTACCCCATGCCTACCCCTCCAGCGTGTGACCACCATCCCCCAACCCCCAAACTCTAACTGTTGCTGCACCGGCTTCCTTTTCATTCCTTCTAGGCTTCAGGTCCTCTCAGCTCCCAGAGGCTATTGCCTCGGCTCAGAACACTCTTTCCCACCCGTCTTAGCCTGGATAATCTTTCTCAACAACATCACTTCATCACTGTCATCGTCATGTTAACCAGAATAAGAGCAACGACAGCTAACATCTGAGAACTTGTATGTGCCAGACACAGTGCTAAATGCTTTACAGGCATACCCTGCTGGGTCCTTAGAGCAACTCTATGGAGCAGGGATGACTGTTCTCCCCATTTTACAGGTGAGGAAAGTGAGGCAGAGCACTCAAGTGACGAGCTCAAGCTCTTGACAACAGAAATTGGGACCAGAATCCAACAGAGTCTGACCCCAGAGTCCCCCTCTTAGCCCCGAGACTCTAGACTCACCCCAGAGGGAAGCCCTAGCTTCTCAGGAAAAATGATACTGATCCCTACCTTCCAGGTGTGATATGAGGATTAAGTGAAAGTACCTTGCAGATGAACATGGTCAGCTGTTGGTTGCCAGTTTTTAACTTTGGATCAGCCAAGAGAACAACTGTTCCTTCTAACCCAAGTCCACGCTACTCTTATGTGCCCAAACTGCCCAGACACACAGCTCTCTGTTCCCTTCCCTGCCTTGTCCTCCTGTGTCCTGCCTGGTGCTGGGCTGTCCCGGCCAGGCCCACGAGGATGGGGATGGGGACAGACGTCCTCCACTCACCCAGAGCAGCAGGCCCTAGAGGGGTCAGTGAAGGAATCCAGAGAAGGACTCCATCCAGTGCAAATCCACCATCCAGGGAAAGCCACAGCTCAGATGCAGGAGACGGACCCATGTCGGCATCTAGAACATACCCTTGTTGAACTCTCCAAATTAAAGGACGATTTGACCCAGACCTGCTCTCACACAGGAGAAATGAGGAAAAAAAGGGATATTCCCATTGGAAAACACTCCCAAGATCCTCTCTTCCTGAAGTCACAGTTCCCAATGGCTACAGGGCCAGGCGGGTGACAATGACAGAACATGGAAAAGCACATGACACAGAAGTTAGGATCATAGTGCAATGCCTGCCAGGTGCCCTGTGGTTATTTCAGTTACTTGTGAATCTAAATTTACCCTACAGACACATCCAAAACACATACATACGTACAGCAGATTAGCGATCGCCCGGGGCTGGGGGCGTGGGGGTAAATGGGGAGTGACTACTAGCAGGTACCCGCTTTCTTTTCGGGGTGATGAAAACGTCCCAGAACCGGAGGTGGGGCTAGTTGCCCAGCCCTGCGAACACACGGAAACCCACGGACTCTAACACTGTAAGTGGGTGGACGTTCTAGTACGTGAGTAACAGCTCAATAAAGCTGCTTGAAACATCCAAAGGATATAGAAGAGAAAAGACGGGTGGAGCTTGATGAATTTTCACAAAGTGAAACGAAAATGAGCTCCAGCTCATTTTCTGCACCCTTCCCCCACTCCTAAAAGGTAATCGCTATCTTGACCTTGAACAGGATGCTAGTTTTGCCTGTTCCAGCCCCTCATGAACGGGCTCATTCGGTGTGTGTCCCGTCATGTCCGGCTTCCGTCACCCAGTGCTGTGAGAGTCACCCATGTGGGTATCCGGCTGGGGGTCCACCTTCACGGCTGCCAACCCTCCACTGTGTGAACACGCAATGATCCATTCATCTGTGCTGCTGGGCGTCTGGGCCCAGCTGTGTTGGAGCTACTCCCCCGAGAGCTGCCGTGGACATTTTTCTGGGACGTGTCTGCTGGTCAGAGGACTCACCCGGCTGAGTGAGGAGGTGGCAGCAGAATTACTGGGTCACGGGCTTAGTAGATACTGCCAAATGGGTTTTCACAACAGTTGTTCCAAATTCCACTTCCTACACATTGTGTTTTAATAACATCGTGTTCACAAGCACGCTGGTGGACCCTCCGAGCCTCAATGTACTCATCTATAAGATGGGGCCATAATAACACCTCTTACACGAGGTTGTTGGGAGGATCAGGTGGAAAGCCACCTGGAAAGCATCTGAAGGCTCCATAGATGGGATTTATCATTGTTGTTGCTGCCACTACTGACACCCAGATTGTCTTACTCTGAGTCCATCATCTTCCATCAAAACCCACGCACACCGGTAAACACCGACGGCTAAAGCTGAACACGGATGAGCACTGACAGCTTATCACTGGAGAACTCAAAGCGCTAAGTCATACTAGGGTCAGGCCCCATGACGTTGCTCCAAACCCTGAGGAACTACATTTGGATGGCTGCGTTCTGATACCCACACTGCCACGTACGGAACAGTTCTGTGAATCACGTGGCCCTGAATCACGCATCTGTTCTTTCAACTGATCCTTTTCCCCTTTTACTAAGGTCCGAGTCAATCATAAAAGTTTTAAAGTTTGTCATTTATGCTAAAACCAAAAAAAAAAAAAAGTATGTCTTTAATTTTACTCAAGTTTATACTAAAATCAAGCACCAAAAAAAAGAGACAAAGACGTCCACCTTTGGAAAGCTGCAAAGCCCTGAGTTGTGTCCGTAGTGTCCTTCTACAGAAGGTTAACGTTGGAAATGGCTTTCTAGTTACATTTTGAAATGGTTTCATGCGCTATTAACCACTTTGTGGAGGCATGAATTTTCCCAGGGCACCGTTTTTGCCACGGGGACTGATGGCCTGCGAAGGGAAATGGGAACCTGGAGGCTGCAATGTCCCATAAAACCTGGGTTTCATGACCACGGAGAAGATTAAGCTCCTGGGAGCCTCATTGTTCATCTCAAGCGGTAGGGGTGGGGGTGGGGGGGCTTTTAATCTCCAGGTGAAAGCTGCGATTCAAAGGGTGATAACAAGCAATCCTGTTCCAAGTGGTCTAGAAAGGAAACACAGCCTGCCCTGATGACTCTTCTCTTTTTTCTTTTCTTTCTTTCTTTCTTTTTTTTTTTTTTAATTCACCCTCTCATTGGAGGCATCTGATGAGGACTTAGTATAATTAAAGTGGTGGCAAGGGCCGGAAGATAAAACAGCTATTTGAGGGAGGGAATTTCTCCAGCTGAGCTTAAAGGGTCAATGAAATCCCTGGGCTGAGATATCAAATCATTAGCACCTCCCTAATCCCAAGGCAGCTCAATGCTGCCAGGGAGCGTGGAGAAGGGGCACCAAGACCCTAGGGCTGGTGCTAACCCAGGGAGGTAGTCTGGGAGTGCAGACAAGGTAGGTGGGCCCCTGGGGTCAAAGTCCCAAAGCGTCTGTCTGTCTGGCCGTTTGAACTCTGGGTGCCATGCCCACTGAACACGCTTACTGAGCCAAAGGTGCTCTGAGGCCAGATCCTTTCCCTATTTTGCCTGATTGTACATATCTCAGAAGGCCTCAGACCCCAAATCCCAGCCCCTGTCTTCTGACAGTGCATAAATGCCTGAGTTCACTTACCAGCTCCAAAATCCTGGAAGTGGTACCAGTCCCTCTGGTCGCTGTTTCCTCATCTGCAAAAAGAAAAAAAAATAATAAACCCCCATCCTAGGCTAGCTGAGTGTACTAGTGAGCACGATGGCAAATCCCCGGTCTATGGCAGAGCTCGTCAGGCGTCATCTCTCTCCCTTAATCTTTCATCTGAATGGTGCCGTGTTTTATTTCTCTAAATTCACAGCAGGGGGAGAGCTTGGAGGTTAAAGGAGACTGGCTCTGCAAATTCATCCTTCCAAACCTTTCCAACGTGAACAATTTCTACCTCTCTCTACTCAAGCTGACATGGGACCCATTATACCAGAACAGCCATATAGGTGGTTAAACTATTGAACTCTTTCCATATCCATTAGCAAATATCCCATCCCCCTCCACCCCCAAGTGCCCCCCGACTCCAGGCTCCAGGAACCCACCCCTTGGACTCCCCCATGGAAACAGAAGGGTTCACCCTGGACAGAAGGAGCCTCTTCTGGGACCCTAGAGCCCACTGGATCCACTGAATTGTCAGTGCCATGCTGTTGGGATCACCATGCTGTCAACAGGAATATGGGCTTGACCGTCCCCACGCAGAAAGTGGAAACTAACTGGGGGGCCATCCTGGAGGGAACCAGCTCAAAGTCAGTCTTCCAAGAAGAGCCAGGACCTAAACACAGGAGCTACTGGACATGAGGTGGGAACATGCAGGGTGTTGTGGGAACCTATTAAATGCATCCCATGCCCTGCTCATGGGGCCCACCGAACTTCACCTGGTCTAAATCCCGACTCTGCCATTTACAAGCTACGTCGCCGACGGCAAATGACTTTGGTGTTAAGTTCCTTATTTGTAACAGAACCAAACCCGGAGCTTTAATACGTCAGTACCACTGGCATTTGGACCTACACACTCCTTGTGGTACAGGCTGTGCTGCGCGTGTAGGACCTTCAGGAGCCTCCTGGACCTCCACGCACTGAGCATCCCCAGCGCACACCCCACCCTTCGGTCAGGACCCTCAAAACTGACCCCAGGCCTTGGCTAACATCCCCTTGAGCCAAAACCATCCCCGGCTGACAGTTCCTAGTTTATTAAGGTTATTCTGAACGTTAACAGTTTAGGGCCCAACAGAGAGGGCCCGATATACAGCTGGCGGCGGTCGCTCCCTTGTCCGTCAGTGAAGACCGGCTTTGCCCTCAAAGAACTGTGGCTGGCGCCGGACGGCCGCTCGGTTCTCTTTCACACGAAAGGTCAAACGTTAGCAGTTCAGGGCTGCGTGGTGGCTCTGCTCCACTCCCCCATCCCTAACCTTCGACTTCGTCTTCAGGAACCAAGCTGACAGCTGCAGACAACAGTATGGGGGAAAGGAGAAAGGGAGAGACAGAGGCGACTTGCCTGCCAGATAGCTCTTAAAATAGATCCCCAGGTGCCGCCATGTTGACCTTCCACTGACATCCCGTTGGCCAGAACTTGGTCACATGGCCACAGGTAGCTGCAAGGGAGGCTGGGAAACGTAGTCTTTATTCCGCATGGCCACGTGCCCAGCAGACATTGCGTTACTGGGCAAGAAGAGAGAATTGGCTGCCGGAGGTCAAGAAATCCTCGGGGCCTGCTGAAGTCAGGAAGCTGATTAAAGCTAAAGGCTGTCAGCGCCACCAGGCCATGAGGGCGATATAATCCTTGGAACATCTGGTCCATTACATTTAATAAACCACAAGACAAGAAATATTGGCACAGCCCACGGGAAATCAACACACAGGCTACTGGTCTTTAAAAAGAAATCCTGAGAAAGGTGGTGGAGCCTGCACCCTTTGTAACCTACTCCCTCCCCTCACCCACCACCATGTTCCATGTGAACGGGAGGTGAGAGGGAGGGAACATGGCACGCCGGCCCAGGACCTGCTAACATTTGACCTTCTATGTGAAAGAGGTCTCTCCCTCTTCCCCTTATGTTGACCCTTTAAAAATGTCCCCTGTCCCACTCGTTAGGATGCTACCGTTTTTTTAAAAAAGCGAAAAACAGAAAATAAGAAGGGTTAGTGGGCACGTGGAGGAATTGGAACCCTGTGCGTGGCTGGAAGTAACCTCAAATGGGCCGGCTGCTATGGAAAACGGTAGCGCAGTTCCTCAAAAAATTAAAAATGGAACTATCACGTGATCTGGGAATCCCCCTTCTAGGTCCATCTCCGAAAGACCTGAAAGCAGGAACATGCACTGTTGTTTGCACACCCACATTCATAGCCATGTTTCCCACAGCAGCCAGAAGGTGCAAACAGCCCAGGTGGCCAGCGATAGATGAACAGAGAAACAACATGTGGTCTATAGGTACAGTGGGACACCAGTCGCCCTAAAAAAAGGCAGGAAATTCTGACTCCTGCTACGACATCGATAAACCTTGAGGCCATGACGTGAAGTGAAATAAGCCAGTCACAAAAAGACAAATCCTGTATAATTACACTCATAAGAGGTACCCAGAGTCATCAGATTCATAGAGACAGAAGGTAGAACAATGGCTGCCAGGGGCTGGGGAATTTAACGGGGACAGAGTTTCAATTTTGCAAGTGAAAAAGCCTGGAGATGGATGGGGATGATGGTTGCACAACCCTGTGAATGCACCTAATGCCAAAGAACCACACGCTTGAAAATGGTGAAAATGGGGGCGCCTGGGTGGCTCAGTGGGTTAAAGCCTCTGTCTTCAGCTCAGGTCATGATCCCAGGGTCTCTCTCTCTCTGCCTACTTGTGATCTCTGTCAAATAAATAAATAAGATCTTTTTAAAAAATGGTGAAAATGGTAAATTTTACATTATGCATATTTCTATTCATGTAGTTTGTAAATATGTATTTATAAATATATTTTATATGATTTTTTTAAAGCACCCCAAAGAACTCTGAAATTCATCAGCAGGAATGTAAAAATACCCAGTAACAGACTGGAGTGGGAGACCCTGGCCGGATCCAACAAGGTTGGAGGCGTCGGCACAAATCGTGGCAATGCGGGTGTCTGAGGAAGATTTAGGGGCACCAGGACCTTTCAGCGTCCCCGAAACACTCTCTGCACAGAAGCAGACCTGCAGAATGATGTCATCAACCACGCTGAGCCCAGGAGCTAAAAACAGATGAACTGTTTCTAGAACAGGCACCTTTCTCGTCTCCCCCTTGGCGCTCTTAAGGCTATAAAGTGGGTCTTAATGTTGAAATAAACAATGTTAAAACAAAAGCTCACCAGTCCTCAGGGTGATCTTGCCTGGACATGATGCTGGCCTGGAGATGTGGCTGTGGCAGAGACCACAGATACGGGATGATTCGGAACCCGATGCTCAAACAGCTTTGTTTGGGATGTCAGGTCTTTCAATTTTCATTTGATTTAGCTGCCAGCACTTAAAAATGCAAAACTGCACATAAAAATCTGCCTCCAGTTCTCCTGAACAAACGAGAAAATCTGGCATGATAGAGCCTACTCTTCCATGTGGCAGCTCCGAGTGGTGGCGACCTGTTCAGCTGGGACTCACCCTCCTCCGTTTACCACAATCCCCACCCCTCCCTATCGCCTCCCAGTCTCCCACAGCCCATCTGTGTTTGTGACCAGCCCCTTCCCCATTGCTGAGGTTTTTGCCAACTATATGAGAGGTAACAAGAATGGCAGATTCTAAGAATGTCTTATATAGACAGGAAACTTACAGATAATCTCAATTAAATCCATTTTATAGATGGGGAGATTGGAGACTAAAGAAGATAAACGAGGTGCCCAGGATTTCAGAGTCCATGATGAGCCACGCTGAAATGAGAAATCAGGTCTCTGGGGTCCCATTCCTTATTTCTAGCTGTTTTCATGACTTTAAAACGCATGTGTGTGCAAGCATGTGGGCACACAAGCCAGTGCCCTTGGAAACAGTAGCAGCCACTAAGTGTTTACTGATTGCCTATTAGGAACTCAGGAGGCACCCATCAGGCCTCGCCCTACTACATCACTACCATCCTGAGGGGAGGACAAGGAGACGGAAGCTTAGCCCGGGAGTGAAGAGTCCTTCCTGAAGCCATACCTCCCGCAGGGGCTCAGTGGTGGTTTCTGTGTGGGTCTGTCCAATTATCAAGTGCTTAACCACGGTTGCTAATCCTACCCCATTCAGAGACAGTTACCATCTCACCCTCTAAGAATTACATCAACCCCAGGAGTTTAATAGCTTCGGACTTGATTCTGAGCTCAGATGGGAATCTAGCTTCTCCGTGTACCCAGGATCAGAATTGGGCTGTGGGAAACCATTCGGTTGCCTCCTTATGGGGCTGCTATCATCATTTGACTCCATAACTAATAGCTTACGTTCTACCCAAAACAATAGTAAATCTTCCATGCAAATCCTGATAGCTTAAGTGTTCCCATCAACATCCTGGGATTTTTCTTTCTAAATAAACTGGAAAATGGTTGTTTCCCAACCACAAATCAACATATCATGAATAGGAGAAGCCAGAGTCACGGCGACCCTCACTGGACACTTTCTGCAGTAACGAATGTATTTCTCCTATTGAACTGGCCTCAGAGAAAACGGGACCTTCGAACTTGGGTTCCGTTTTTCTATTTTAGTCTTTTGAAGCTGTGTGACCTGGAGCCAGGCACTCAACCTCTCTGGGCCCGGACATCCTCATCTATCAGACTGGAGTGCTACCACAGTAACAGAGACCTGCTGAATCAGATAAGACTGAAACACCTCGTGCAAGTCTGTAAACTATAAAGCATCCTGCAAATGTCAGCTGCGACTCATCTCTCCTCAAGCATGAAGAGCGTGCTGCCAGTGTTTGACAATTTGGACCTCCCGGTTTTTAATCTAGGTTTATTCTGTCTCCAGTTCCAGGGCTTTCCCTTCAATAATTAATTTCTCTTCATACTTTGATCTTCAAAGCTCTCAACACCTGCCGTCGGCGTGAGGCAGTGCAACTTAACACAATTACATTCCTGCTACAGCTAAATTAAATCCCACCCGTGAGGCTTGGGAAACAGCCTCCGAAGGCAGCAAAATGATTACTGACCCTCTGGAAGGGAGCTCCGTCCAAATGACCGAGAGGACGGGCCGGACCTGGGGTTCAAGACTTAAGGAAGTGCCACTCCTCTGCCCTTTAGCCTCCTCAGCCAATGCCCGCAGGTGGACACCCTGCAGCACCTGGGCAGGCTGGAGAGGGCGTGGCTGCGGGGCACTAGGGGCGGGGCTGTGCGTGGGGCGGGGCGAGAGCAGGAGCAGGGCTGGGGATGGGGCGCGGGCTGGGGGCGGGGTTGGGCATTCCTGGGGAGCTCCCGCAGTGGGCTGAGCTGGAACCTTTCATTCCTTGCTCCCCACTTGCCTGTTTAGCCACCGGAGAGGGCCCTGCCCAAGGGCATTCTGTGACGTCATGTGCCTTTTGGTTGGAGGGCCCACAGCACGCACCAGGAGCGAAGGAGGGCCTGGAGGGAGTTACTATGACATGTGACTCAGAGGTGACAAAGGACAGCCCGGAGTGCCAGGGAGAATAGGATATCTGCAGAGGGGGCCAACCTGGTCTTCCCAGCCCCAAAGGCCCACCAGTATGCTCATTTCTGTGCTTTCTCTGTTTTCCATGGTGAACATCAAGTCTAGTTCCAGGGTGTTCTGAAGGCCCCTTTGGGAAGGTGGTCTTACCACTGCCATTTTCAGCCACAAGAAAAGAAACCATCAAGTCCTGTGCACCCATCAGCTGGCTCTAATCCTCACCTTTACTTGCAAAAAATAGACAAAAGCAAACACACAAATTCACCTTTTAAAACCTAAAAAAAAAGTATTTGCAAATTAATTTTGCTATGTTATGTTTACAAGGATGGAGCAGTATAGCGAGATATTTAAGGGCAAGGACTCAGGTGTCAGACCTCCCACCACCCTGTGTGACCTCAGACAAGTTGCTTAACCTCTCTGAGCATGTTTCCTCATCTCTGAGATCATATCTCACAGCTGTTGGGAGGGCTGAGATCGTGATGAAAGGTGTGCAGCAAGCCCTCGAGCCTTTATTATGAAGTAGGTGTGTGCACATGGGTCTGAAGATATTCATGACAAGATGGGAATGGATTCTTTTCTGAGAGGAGGGTGTGTATCTGGATTTTTTTACATAGCCATATTCTGTACAAATATATGAAAACAACATATGCTCGCTGTAGAAAATGTGGGAAATTATTTGGAAGAAAATAAATCTTATTTCCTGTAACCTCCACCACCATCTCTCGAAGGGAGAGATGGGGGGCCATTAAGTATCCTCATCATTAACCATGTAAGCCCTACATGGGATGCAGAAAAATGAACAAAAAGTGTCCTTTCCTTTGGATTCCGGTCCTAGCATCTAAGCACGATCCCCTGGAGATGGAGGTCAAGGGTTTCCCCCACTCCATTCATTTCCTCTGTATATGCGCCTATCCAGGGCTTACTGTACCCCATCCCATGTCAGCCCCAGGCTGGGGGCATAACTGGCAGGCTTCCAGCTAGGGCCCAACTTTCCACTCCACAACAGCACTAGGTTTGAGTCTGACAGACCCAGGCCAGCCCAGCCCCCGACAGACACAGTGCTGCGGGGGTCTCAGTCTTCCCTCTTGCTGGTGGAGGGGACCATCAGCCAGCCCTACTTCTGCACCACCAGACTTGCTCTAAATCAGCAACTGATGGTGCTGTCTGTCCCTCCTATTTATTTAGCCTTGAAGGGCATTGAACGCAAACGCCAAAATTTCTGCTGACAGCAAGGCAAGTCAAAGAAACGTTTCCTTTTAGGGTAATAAATGTTTCTGTGTTCTAGCAGAGAACAAAGCCTTTGCACTTTTAAAAAAATCAGGTCAATTATTCTTTTGCTTTTAGCTTCTTAATCTTGCCTGATTGAGTGCTTCCTCTAGAATACCGAGGATCCTTAGGACGACTCACTTTCCTGGTGACCTTCTCCCTCCCTTCTAAGGAAAATCACTGCCCTAGATTTTTCGAAATCTTCATGAAAGCAGAATGTCTGGAGCAAATAGCCCTTAAAAGATGTGAAGGCAAATTATGAGATTTTTCCAGCAATACGATGGGGTTTATGCTTCCGATAAAACATATGTACACACCCACACAAAATGCTGTTGTCAGGACATTAGAAATGATTACAACTCTGTTCTCTTTCTGCTTTTTTTTTTTTTAAGATTTATTTATTTATTTGACAGAGATCACAAGTAGGCAGAGAGGCAGGCAGAGAGAGAGGAAGGGAAGCAGGCTCCTCGCTGAGCAGATAGCCTGATGCGGGGCTCGATCCCAGGACCCTGAGATCATGCCCTGAGTCGAAGGCAGAGGCTTTAACCCACTGAGCCATCCAGGCACCCTCTTTTTCTGCTTTTAAAGGATTCTGGGTAATTCTATGGTTGTTTCCCTTTATTTTCTTGTGTAATTGTACAACCTTCCATCAGTCATCTCTTTACAAAGTTATTATGAATAATACCACCAAGGATAATGTCTAACCTTTGTTGCTCCCTTTCTGTTGGACATTATGTTTAGTGCTCTGGGTTCATTGTCTTGTGTATTCCTTACAATAATCCTCATTTGGAGGCAGGTACCATTGGGCTGTCCTTAACCTCATTTTACAGATGAGAAAACTGAGTTTCAGAGAGTCAAAGTAGCTCTCCCAAGGTTACAAAGTTGGGAATGGAAAGAACCGATCTATGAACACACGCCCTCTGATTCTAGAGCCAGCACACTGAATCCCCACGTGGTTCTTGAGCTTTGTGTAAAAAAGGGAAGAATTGTATATGCACCAACAAGAGAGAATTCATGTCTAAACCTTCTGTCCAGAGAGAACCACTTAGCGCCTTGATGATATTCTTCTATTTCATTTTTCCTTGGTTTTCTTCACTTACCAAATGCAGTATGAGCTTTCTCTCCCATCAGCACATGCATGCTGTCTGCTGTGTGTGGAGGACCACGGGCCGATGTTACTGGAAGCTCCATGCCCCTCCCAAGATTGGAGGAACCAAGAAAAAAGGCATCATCAGAAATGACCAAAGAGGAAGGACACTGTAAAGGAGCCGTAGTAGCCTTGACAGGACCACAAACTCTTTGACACTCCTCCCATTGGCAGGGGAGTTGTGGCTCCTCCCCAGTGTGCAAGCCGGCTTCCGACTTCTTGGACCCAGAGAGCAGAGCAGACATGACACCCTGCGACTTTAAGGTTGGGTCATAAAAGACCATGGAGCTCCCACCTGGCTCCCAGGAGCACTGAGCCTCCATGTTGGAGAAATCCAGCCACCCAATGTGACCACACGAGCAAGCCGAGCCCAGCCTTCTGCCAGCCCCGCCATCTTGGAAGTGGCTCCTCCGGCCCCAGATGCTGGAGTCACCCCAGCTTCAGTCTTCCAGCAGAGGCCCTAGCCATCAAGGAGAGGACAATCCCTTCTTGTACCCTGCCCAAATTCCTGTTCCATTGTGAGGACCTATTTAGCCAGAGCAACTCCATCTTGGTTAAAAGCCATTTTGCTGTTTGTGCAGTAAAACTTAAACTGACCCTGCCCCCCCCAGAGAAACTTACTTAGAAGCAAGTCTGGAAAACCAGTAAAATATGGTCGGCCAGTTCCTAATAACAGAGCCCAGAATACAAGGACGAGTCAGGCCAGGTGGAGACATCCAGTCAGTAAAAAGCACACATACTATCTCCCTAACCACCAAAGAATGTAAACCCCGCCTTTTGCGCGCCAAACTTGAGCGCCAATTCTGACCAGAGTAATAGGTAGTTCAAACAGCTGTTATAGGGTAAATCGTAATTCAGTTAGCCACCTGCGTGTGGCCTAACATGATTATGCAAAGTTACAATCTCTTTGGCCACCTATGTGTGGCCAGGCTTTTGCTCTATAAAAGGTAACCTGTAAGATGGGGAGGGGTCGCTCTCTTAGGAGTCGGCCCTGGCCTGTCAGTCTGACTTCTAATACTTGGCATAAAGTAAAGCTTTAAATAACTTTCACCTTGTCTCAGTCTCATTCCTTTGATAATGGACCCAACACCATGATTCTTCTTTCCGTCCGTAATAAGCAGGTTCAGGGTGGTTTGTTTAACAACAATAGACTCCTGGGCCAGAATTTGGTACCTGGACATGGGGAGTGACCCGAGCAAGCCTTGGGCTGCCTTCAGGGATTGGTCCGCTTGTCTCTGAGGCATCACAAGTGTCACGAGACTAAAAATGCCTCAGAAATACCAACAGCCCCATTGGCCTTCCCCACCTGGGCCTCCAGGAACAGGCTTGGCTAGGACCGGGCATGAAAATGTTATTTATTTATTTATTTATTTATTTTAGATTTTTTTATTTATTTGAGACAGAGAGACACAGCGAGAGAGGGAACACAAGCAGGGGGAGTGGGAGAAGGAGAAACAGGCTTCCCATCGAGCACGGACCCTGATGTGGGGCTCAAACCCAGGACTGTGGGATCATGACCTGAGCCTAAGGCAGGCACTTAACGACTGAACCACCCAGGAGACCCAAAATGTTATTTTTAAAAAGTTTTTTTTTTTTAAATAAATGTCTTACACCAATATAGAATGAACATGAGCCTATTGTGTTCATGACGGAGGGAGAGGGGTGGGGGGTCAAGGAGCACCTGAGGCCCCTCCCAGCTTACAGGCACCCAGGAATGGGGGGAAGGGACTGAGTGAGACACAGAACCAGGGAGGGTCCTGCAGAGAGGGAAGGGACTGATTGAGACACAGAACCAGGGAGGGTCCTGCAGAGAGGGCAGGGGAAGCACAGCCTTTGGTTTCCTTTGCCAACAGACAGAAGTCACGGTCACCCCGGCCAGATGCGAGCTCGCCACTGAACACGCTCCCTTCAAAATCGGGACCTGATGAATAGTAAAAGGAGTCGAACAAAGGCAGGATTCCTTGGAGGCTGAAATATAAATAACTCTCTGCCAGTGGGGCCGGTGTCACATTGAAAGGACATGCAGGCATCCGTTTGCCTTATTTTCCAGTTTTTCTCATCACTTTCCTGTTGAGAATCCTGGCAGCAGAGCCTTTTACCACCTTGTCCACACACTGCCAGGTGGCTCCAGACCCTAGCACCTTCCTTAGGACATCCTGACCTTGGACAGGAGCCACAGGCCCAGAGACTTGGGCTCCCAATGCCTCCAGTCCGCCCCTGCCTCCCCTTCCTGCATTAGGTGCCTCTAACCCCTAAGGACCCAGGGACCTTCACTCTTCTCAGAGACCTAGTAAGAGATGGATGATTCTGGAGACAAAGCACCCAAAAGCGGAGAAAAAGCCAACTGCTATTAATAGGGGTAATGTATCCATTTGTTCATTGGTCACTTTCACAGCCAAATAGTTCATTACATTTATAAACATTGTGTCACTTTATTGTTTCATTTTGAAGCAGGCTGTCTGCAACAGGTGCAGAGGGGCAGGAGGAAATGAATTCCTGAAGCCCAATAATACACATGTTGCCACATCTTTGCAAAACAAAGCACTTGGACGTGGGCTGAGGGTGCACGCACAAGGTCGGATGTCACCTGAAATGAGACCTCCAAAGGCAAGACCGCCCAGCAACAGGCGTTTCTCCCTCCCTGTGCCCACCCCAGAGCCTCCCAGTGCCAAGAGTGCAGGAAGGCCTTGGGCCTCAACAATCCCATTTCCTGCCATGTGGCATTTTCACATCCTGTCACCTTCATCCCTGGACAGACCTTCGCCCGCTGAACGGTGTGTCCCGGTGCTCCCCCCTCCAAAGCCACGGTGAGCAGAGAGGGGACTGTCCCCAAGGGGGCATCCAGGAGGCTGCTGTGCAGGCACAGATGTTTCCTGGGCTGGGGGATGGAAAGGAGGGGGTGTGGAGGAGGGGACCCTCTAAGACCCCTTTCACCCTTTACAGGAAATCATTCATGACCTGAAACGTGCTGTGACCCTGTGGGGTTTCACTGGCTGGTCCACAGACTCTCGGCCAGGCTGCTCTCAAGCATCCCTAGGAAATCCTACCAGGAGGTCCTTCAAGGGGTCATTGTCACCTCTTCACGCTCCTTCAAGTCCTGCACCCCACCTTCCTCCCGTCCACATACAGACCCCACCTCTGCTCCTTCTGAACCATACCCACCTCCCTCCCACTGCCTCCGTCCTGCCAGTCCTTACCTTCCCCGTCACACAGTCTTTCCCTGGCCTTGAGACCCCCAACCCGCCCTCCATGTATCTGCCCTTAGGGGACATCATACTGGAACATTTTCTTCCAGAGTTCTTTTGAAGACTCTATAATATCTTTGGAATAAGATCCAATGCCCAGGGACGCATGGGTGGCTCAGTTGGTTGAGCGGCTGCCTTCGGCTCGGGTCATGATCCTGGCGTCCTGGGATTGAGTCCCACATCGGGCTCCTTGCTCGGCAGGGAGCCTGCTTCTCCCTCCGTCTCTGCCTGCCACTCTGCCTGCCTGTGCTCTCTCTCATTCTCTCTGAAAAATAAATAAATAAAATCTTAAAAAAAAAAAATCTAAGTGCCCAGCCCATCATTCAAAGCCATTCTCCCTCTGATCCCTATTTCTTGTTCTAACCTAATCTTCGTCTGTCCCTCCCTGCTGGGCACCCACCCAACTGCCCAGACATGCCTCTCCCTGTACACTTCAGCCCTCAATCTGGCACCCCCCCCAGCCCCCAAGAGGTCGGTGTCAGTGTCACGGAGCTCAAACTCCTACTCATCCTTCTACACCCAGCTCCAATGCCCCTGCCTGCAAAAACCTGCCTTGGATTCTCTCAGTTAGAATCAATCTCAAATTTCCTTGTACTCCCAAAACCCAAGTAAGTTGTGTCTGTCTCCCTGACATGCAGTCCTTAAGGCTGAGACTTAAGCCTCCCCTCCTCAGGATCCCTTATCTTCCACCTAGGGCTGAACTCGAATGGGCGGGAATATCGGCGAGAGCTGAAGGCCTCAAGAGGGTATGTGTGGACATCTCCGGGGCACCAGCCAACCGTCCTGACTAAAACACACATGAAACGTCACTTCATTATACAGTCACCGGTATCTATTCTATGGGGTCAGTGTTAGCCTAAGAAGGTTTCATAGGGTGCCTGGGTGGCTCAGTGTGTTAAGCCTCTGCCTTTGGTTCAGGTCATGATCCCAGGGTTCTGGGATCGAGCCCCGCATCGGGCTCTCTACTCAGCGGGGAGCCTGCTTCCTCCTCTCTCTCTGCCTGCCGCTCTGCCTACTTGTGATCTCTGTCTGGCAAATAAATAAATAAAATCTTTAAAAAAAAAAGTTTCAGAATGATACCCAAAGATTGACAATGGTTTAAGTGAACAGGATCAAAATGCACGATCTGAGTAAACTTAAGGCCTCATGGCGCGTTTTTTTTTCAACCTTGGACCCCTCTCCTGGCCTCTGCCCTTCTGAGGCAGGGACACAGCCCCAGAAAAGTCATTCTGGGTGGAATGTGAAATGATAATGAGTTCTCCTAGAGCGGTTCACACTAGACCGACCAGGTATGGAGTCCCGGATGCCAAGGGAAGTTTCCTTAACTTCTTCCAGCCTTGGTGTTCCCATCTCTGCAATGGGAGAATGACGATCTGCCCAGTCTTTGGGCTGTTAGAAGGTGAGGATGTGTATGTGGTTCAGTGTGGGGTACACAGAAAGAGTTCGGGGGTCAACGGCGGTGACAATGCTCTGGTCATTCTCGGCGCTCTAGCCTTGCCCTGTCTGAGCCTGGAAGGACAGACCACCAGTCATGCTATCTCTCGGCCGTGAAAATCGTGTCCGTGAGCGCCAAGAGCTCACATTTCAGAAACACAGAAATCTGATGATGGACAGGACATCAGCTGACATTAGGGAATTGTTCATTATTGTTAGTGGCGTTTGATGTAATAATGGTTTTGTGGTTCCATAGAAAATTACCTCTATTTTTCTGGATGTCTGTGCTGAAGAATTCAGGGTGAAATGTCACAGTGTCTAGTTTACTTGGAAACGCTTCAGGAAAAAAAAAAACGTGCATTCATACATAGAGTCTACATGATTAAAATGCTAGTAATTACGAGCCGGGACAGGACCCATCTTGCAAATTATCCACCTGTGTGAAAAATGTGGTAACAAAAAGCGATCAGCACCTTGGCGGGGGTGGGGGGCTGAGGCCCCAGCTCTCCTTCCACTCTGTAACCTTGAAATACAGTGTTCCGGCTCCGGCGGGGGTGGCGGGGGGGTGGGCGGGGAGGCGGCAACCGCTCCTCCACCAGGAAGACCTCAGTGGCCAGAGCTCAGCAGCCTAGGGGGCATGCCCGGGTAGCAACAGCCCACAGCTTCCACAAACTTCCCCAGGACAGACTCATTCTCCAAAAGAGCTTGCAGCTTTTGCTGAGGATAATCATATCTTAAGCACATCTTTTAAACTCCTCCCTTCTGGAAAAGATACAGGGAGGTGGAAGGTGGTACCGCTGACCTTCCCCACTGACTTGTCTCCATCCCCAGGATATCCGGATTCCAGGAATGAGGGAGGGAGGGAGGCCAGGGCAGGACGGTCCAGGTAAAGGAGCTGGCGGTAGCCTGGCCCCTTTCAAAGCCATTCTCTGTGACAGCCTGGTCATAACAGGGAGCCCAAGGCTGAATCCAGCCTGTCCACATGTCTTACCGGGTCCTCCACAGCCATGGGTGCTCAAAACAAAAACAAAACCAGGTTTTCCATTTAAACACAGCACACGTACTAGAGTGTCCGCGTCTCTTGCACAAATTCAACTCAATGTGTACTCATCCCCTGGGGGAAATGGATCAGGGGACACGACCAGCCCTCGGGACCCACCTTACACCCCCAGAGATCATTGTGCGGACGCGGATCACCATAGGTTAGCTCTGCCCATTCTCGAATTTTCCATCAATAGAGTCATAGCTGGCCCTGCTCTTCCTGTGTCTTTCACACAATGTAATGACTGTGAGATTCTTTGAGGGGTGGCAAGGCTAGTAGTGTGTGCGTTCTCGCTGGGGTCTGGTATTCTGGTGTGGGAACCCACGCTTTACTTCCTCCTGGGGGTCGGCGTTGCGATCTGTGCTGCTAACGGGGTCGGGACCAACCTTCCAGCCAGGCGTGCAGGTTTCTTGTGGGTATTTACTCCCGGGACAGGAACTGCTGGGTCATCCCACAGGTGCGTGTTCAGCTGTGTGGTGGTTTATCAGCCTCTGAGTCGGCTGGTACCATTTAGAATTTGAGAGATTTAGCCTCAAAATCAGAATTGCAGCTTTTCTTTCAAAACGTAAAGATAGGGGTGCCTAGGTGGCTCAGTGGGTTAAAGCCTCTGCCTTTGGCTCAGGTCATGATCTCAGGGTCCTGGGATGGAGCCCCGCATTGGGCTCTCTGCTTGGCAAGGAGCCTGCTTCCCTCTCTCTCTCTCTCTCCCTGCCTCTCTGCCTGCTTGTGATCTTTCTATGTCAAATAAATAAAATCTTTAAAAAAACAAAAACAAACATAAAGATACTTAGCACTGGGGCACCTGGGTGGCTCAGTGGGTTAAGCCTCTGCCTTTGGCTCGGGTCGTGATCTCAGGGTCCTGGGATCGAGCCCCGCATCGGGCTCTCTGCTCAGTGGGGAGCCTGCTTCTCCCCCTTCCCCTGCTCATGCTTGTGTTCCCTCTCTCTCTGTCAAATACCTAAATTAAAAAATTTTTTAAAAATAAAATAAATCAACACACGCCGTCGATCTAAAAAATTAAACAGTACAAAGTGATCTAGAGAGAAAAGGAATCTCCTCTCCTTCTCACCCTTTCTCCAAACCTCTCAGTTTCCCTCCCCAGCGGCAACCCCCGTTTCCAGGTTTCTACCCGTTTGTGAGTAATACATATTCTACGCACACGCGCGGTCCCCTTGTCTATTTTTACACAAACCAGCGCCTTCAGTAGGATCTATTCTGCACTTTGCACTTTAGGTATCTCGCAGGTCGGCTCACAGAGACTCCCCGGGTTCTTTGTAACGTCGGCAGAACTCTCTCTTGCCTTCACCACCACCATCTACCTAACCAGTCCCCTAACGGGGGATGTTTTGGTCCTTTCCAATCCTTTACTACCATGAGCAATGCTGTAACCAATATCTTCATGCGTGTCTGTTTGCACGCGCCTCTCTGCCGTATAAATCGTTGCTGTAGGTCACACGGCACCTGCATTTCTTATTTTGATCAAGAGTGCCAAACTGCCCTGACGACGCTTGTACCGATTCATTCCGCCTCTAGCAGCACCTGAGTGAGCACAAGTGCGTTCTGGAAAACGCACACCTGGTCATGTCGCTCCTGACGTCAAGCACGCTTTCCCACCCCCGGCTGCATGATTAAATCCTGGCGGGGAGCTTTCAAACCATCCTATAAGTACGGCCCTGAACACTGACGATCAGATTTCACTGACCTGGATGTGAGTCAGTGGCCGGAGTTTAAGACGACCCCATCTTAATCCCCAGGAACCTGCAGATATGTGACTGACGTGGCACAAGGAACTTTAGCACAAGCGATTAAGTTAAGGACCTTAAAATCCAGAGATGATCCTGGATTAGCCAGTGGGCTCAATGTAATCACAAGGGTCCCTATCAGAGGGAGGTGGGAGGGTCAGAGAGGGAGACTTGAGGACAGAAGCAGAGGTCTGAGTGAGGCGACCACCAGCCGAGGAATGTGGGCAGCCCCTGGGGCTGGAGATGGATTCTCCCCCATTGCCCCCGTCCCCAGCAGGAATACGGTTCTGACAAGACATTGATTTTAGCCCCTGAAGACCCATATTGGACTTCTGGCCTTCAGAACTTCAAGATGATACATTCATGTTATTTTAAGCCACAGTGCTTCTCTTTTCCGTTACAGCAGCCCTGGGAGACTCACTCACACGGGGGCATGGTGGGCCATCCCTTATCAGAAAAAAATTTGGCAGGTCGCAGTCCTTCAGAAGAGAGAGAGGATGGGCTGCCAGAGGCTGTCCTGTATCCAAAAGCTGGAGGATGTTGGAAAGGCCGAGGCCAGCCTACCTTCCCTATTCCACAGAAGGGAGGAACAAGGCGAGGAGAAGGCAGTGGCATTAAGTTAGAAGGTGATTAGAAATTGACCAAGCCACAGGGAAGGACTCCACAAGTGCTCTGGAAGCAGGGGCTGGTGGGCTTGGATATCAGGCTAAAGTCAAAGGTCCTCTAGCCCCAGCAAAGTGAAAGTCCTGAGAGACGGCACTGGGGCTGTGGAAGGAGCACTGGACTGTGAGTCCTAGCTGAGCCTGGCTATGCCATGGACTGGCTATGAGAGCTCAGACATTATCCCCTTGTCCTCCCTAGGAGACTTCAGGGGCTTGTACTGAATCAATTCATCTCCATTTTTCTTTAAAAACAAACAAACAAACAAAAAAACCTATTTAACATCAGTTTTTTTCCAACTCCTGTCTTCAAACAAAATCTTTCTTGTGTGACATGGACATAAGTTAATATTCATAATAACAGCAAGAGCTTAAATGAGATTTCCTTCATGCTAGGCACTCTTGTGAAAATCATAAGTGAAAATTCGTTTGTTCAGTTCTCACAACAAATCAGTGGGGGGGGCTACCATTTTCATTTCAAAGATGAGGAAACTGAAGCACAGAGAGGTTAAGAAACTTACTCAAGTTCACCCAGGAGGGAAGTGTTAAGTTCTTGATTTGGAGGCGCCTGGGTGCCTCAGTCAGTTAAGCATCCGACTCTTGATTTTGGCTCAGGTCATGATCTCAGGGTTGTGTGATCGAGCCCCGTGTCTGATGATGAATTGGGCATGGAGCCTGCTTAAGATTCTCTCGCTCCCTCTCCTCCCTCTCTCTCTCTTTCAAAATAATAATAATAATAATAATAATAATAATAAGTACAATTAAAAGATTCTTGATTGGAACCCACACACTCCAGACGCAAAGAGAGCTGAGAGGCTGGAGGCAATAAGCCAGAGGTTAAGGTGAGATCAATTGAGAGAGGAGGGGAAAAAACCAGCATGAACTGGAAAGATCATTTTGGAGTCTGATTTATGAGAAGTATGGGGGCAGCCCTGGAGTCCGAGAGAATTGGGGAGTCAGGGGAAGGGCATAGAGCGTGTCTATCACTAACAGGTGCCCGGGAGCCTCTCTGAGTGGACAGAGTGTGAAGACTGGGCCATGGGGGGCCCAGGGATTTTTGGAATCACACTTAGACACACTCACTATGGGAAACCACTCAGAAAGAAGCGGCCACATTGAAGAAGAGAGTCTTTCCCCTGTGTCCTACCCTTTGTCACTCTCACTCCAGGCCCCGTAGTCATTGCTACAGAACGCCTGGGTTTCACACAATGCAATGTGAAAGCTACTACCCTCAACCACCTGTCTTTCTCTGGCCCCTCTGCTCCTGCCTGGCTTTATCCCCGTGGCCCAGGCCTCGGAGAGCCCACTGAGGCCACCAGCTGCTGCCACCCCCCAGGTAGCTGTGAAAGGCCCACGCTTGGACCATCTCCACTCCCAAACCCTGGCATCAGAGCTCAAAGCCTCTGCCATGCGCAGATTCCAACTAGCAAGGTGACCTTGAGGAAACCTCTGGCCTGGACCTCCGGGCCTCAGCTGCAAAACGGAATGGATGATAACTCACCTTCAGAAGCCAAGAGACCAGGCCCCAGAACCTCTTAAGAAAATTAAGTAGAGCCGAGGTACATCGAGCACCTACAGGGGAAGACGGCTCTGCGCCAACACGCCTATGACTGTCCTCATCTGACCAGTGAGAAAACTGAGGCCCAGAGAGGTGAAGGGACTGACTGAGGACACACAGCAAGGTGGTGCCGAGCCGAGGCTAGGACCCAGGTCTCGAAACGGTGCCTCTTCCTCTTCACCAGCCGGGAAGCCGGACCCACAACAGGATCTCTCTGAACCCTTCTCATTCCCATACATTTTCCAAACAAGGAAACTGAGGCTCAAAGGCACCAAGGGACCTGCCCAAGGTCACAGAGCCACTCACATGGGAGCAGGGGATGCGGGGGTGTGTGCCTCCACACTCACCCCTCCCCTCCTCCTCCGGAGCTCCCACCCAGCCCACTTGGCTGCTGGGCTTCTCGGACCGAGCCTATCCCCGGGCTGGTGAGAAGCAGGAGAGTTCCTCTGGCAGCCTTTCCCTGAGCACCTTCCCATCATCAGCACCCCCCACCCGGGGAGCTTCCAGGGTGCGGGGACAGGTAGCTGCAGACGTCCCGGTCCCAACTTGCCCTCTGCTCCCTCCGAGGGAGGCTCCTCCTTGGAGAGGAGGGAAGGACGCTCTCCTCGCCTCCCAGGCAGTTGGCAGAGCCGGGCGGCTGCTGCTGCTCCCCGCAGCCTGGTGATGGAGAGATTATTTCTGAGCCATGCCCATTCCCCCCCACCCCCGCCCCCGCCTCTCTTGCAGGACCACGCCGGCTGTCCCTGTGGGGCTCTGAGCGCAGAGCCCAGCCGGCTGGCTCCCTCCCAACACGAACCCCGCGGACTCTCACCTCTCCCGGGGAGAAGGGGCTTTCGGGTCCTTGTAAAAACCCCAGCCCGCTGCCCCAGGGCTGTTCCGCAGCTGCTGGAGAGAGATGCGGAATGAATGTACTTTCAGGAAGAGGCAAGGGAAGAGAGGTTGGAAACTAACTCTGCCAGAAACTGCCGTGTTTGGAATTTTTCTTTTCTTCTGCTGCATCTCACCGCGAGCCCATCTCTCCCCTGGCCATTGAGACGTGGGCTCCCCCGGCCTGGCAGAGAAACAGCTGGAAAAGGGCTCCCTGAGACAGGAGGGTGAGTCAAACTTTGGGAGGAAGAAGTTCTAGTTTGCTGCAGGGCTGGGGGCTTGCGGGCTGCTTTGAACGAGTACATTTCCTGAGCTCTGGACAGAGCTTTGAGTGTCGGCCGTTGGAGGGGGGCAGTGGATCGCAAAGTTGGGTTTGTGCAGTGAATGCAGACAGGGCAGAAGGATTTGCAGGGGCAGGGGGCGGGAGAAGCGGTGTTCTAGAAGGAGCCCCGGGCTGGGAGACAGAGTCCTGGGTTGGACTCAGATTTGCCGTGTGACCTTGGACGAATCACTTCAGCTCCCTGGGTCTGGGGTTTTCTCTGGGAAGATGAGAACACTCAGGAGGGTCTCCCCAGATTTCAGAAGAGTGTGTGGTCTGCAGGCGGTTCCTATTCCTCTGGCTATACGTTGTAAAGGAAGGAATGCATATGCGGAGTAACAGAACGCTGTGTGGTGAGCAAGTGTGAAACGCATGGGCTGTGATTCAACTCCTCGCTGCCTGCCGGGATCCAGAGGGCTTGGAATTGAGAAGAACTTTGATTTCCATTCAGCGGCCGAGTTCCTCCCTGGATCGGAGCGCCGATCGGCATGTAAGGTTATAGATGCCTTGGAAACAGCTCTGGCTGGAATGAAGAGTGTAGGAAGTGGTTACAGGGTGACGAGGTTGCAGGGTGCCCAGGAGGACAAGGCTGGGGAGATGGTTTTTTAAATGCATGGGCTCAATCTAAACCTCGTATCCACAGTCAAGGGCCTCAAATAGTTCTGAAGTGGAGAGAGCATTAGAGGCCCCTTCACGGTGCAGATAGCAAGACCGAGGCCCAGAGAGGGGCAGTCACTGGCTCGAGGTTACACAATAAGGATGGCTGAGGCAAATGCCCCGGAACACGGAGGAGGGCCAAGTCCTCCAAAGGAGGAAGGAAATACAATCTCTGTGGTGGGGCGCCTGGGTGGCTCAGTGGGTTAAGCCTCTGCCTTCGGCTCAGGTCATGATCTCAGGGTCCTGGGATCGAGCCCCACATCGGGCTCTCTGCTCAGCGAGGAGCCTGCTTCCCCCTCTCTCTCTGCCTCTGCCTCTCTGCCTACTTTTGATCTCTCTCTGTCAAATAAATAAAGTCTTTTAAAAAGGGAGAAAAAAAAAAGGATCACTGTGGAGCTGCTCCTGAGAGGCAGAGCTGTGCCAAACACCGTCACATTCTTTGTTACTTAACCTCTCTGGGCCTCCGTTTCCTCATCTGTGAAATGGGGATGCTACTGTTTCCCTTGTGGAGGTGCTGGGGTGAGTTAGTATACAGGAAGCATGTGGATCGGTGCCTGGCACCTCAGAAGCATCTAGAAGTGTTCCAAATAAACACTTCATGTGTATTACCACACGTAACCCTCCCCGTGCCCAGTGAGGTGGGTCGTCAGACTATCCCAGCCCCTGTACGGATGAGGCAAAGGGCTTAGAGGGGCTGAGTAGCCCACCTGTGCCCACCGTCCCTAAGGGATCAGAACCCGAGAGACTCTGCCACGGATAAGCTCTCTTTTACCAACTGTACCTTCTAAGAGTGGTACAAGTCTTGTCCTTGGCATGAATGAAGCTGAGATCAGAGAGGTTAAGCCACAGGCCCAAGACCACAGAGCCTGGGAGTGGCACAGCTCTGACCAGGGAAGGGATGCTGTCATCTCCTTCCGGTCACAGGTAGACACCGGGCGCCTAATGGGTGCTCAGGAAGTCTGAGTTGGGTGGAAGATGGGAAAAAGGAAAGATGCATTAGCAGCGTGCTGTCAAGGACCCAGGCCGAGGCTGATTTCTCCCCGTTGTCTTGCCTCCCTCCCTCCCCGGGGTGCAGGCCATCTCCGGCGATGCCCACCCCCTTCCGAGCCAGGGGCCTGCCTCCCGGACACCGGCGCCGGGGCTCCTGCAGCCCCCTGAGCCAGCTCCTGCCCGGCCGCCTACCGCGGCCCGCCGCCAAGGGGCTGTATTACCGGAGGGCTCGCAGGGTGGGCGCCCTGGACGCGTCCCCCGCCGCCGACCTGAAGAAGGAGATCCTGGTCAACGTCGGGGGCAGGCGGTACGTGCTCCCCTGGAGCACCCTGGACGAGTTCCCGCTGAGCCGCCTGAGCAGGCTCCGGCTGTGCCGCAGCTACGAGGAGATCGCGCAGCTCTGCGACGACTACGACGAGGACAACCAGGAGTTCTTCTTCGACCGCAGCCCCAGCGCCTTCGGCATGATCGTGAGCTGCCTGGCGGCCGGCAGGCTGGCGCTGCTGCGGGAGACGTGCGTGCTGTCCTTCCGGGAGGAGCTGGCCTACTGGGGCATCGAGGAGGCGCGCCTGGAGAAGTGCTGCCTGCGCGAGCTGCTGCGCAGGCTGGAGGAGCTGGCCGAGCTAGGGCAGCAGGAGACGCTGCACCTGCGGCAGGAGGCGCGGCGCCCCGCGGGGGACCCCTCGCGCTGGGGGGTCTTCATGCACTGGCTGCGCGAGACGGTGGAAAACCCGCGCTCGGGGCTCCCGGGCAAGGTCTTCGCTTGTCTGTCCATCCTCTTCGTGGCCACCACCGCGGTCAGCCTGTGCGTCAGCACCATGCCCGAGCTGAGAGCGGAGGAGGACAAGGTGAGTGGCCCCTGACCGCGCCCCCCACGCCCACCCCGGCCCCCGACACCTAGGGCCCGCGAAAACGTCTAAGTATCTTCTAAAACAACAGAGAAAGAGATGGTTGTCTAGCGAGCACTGGATGCATTTTTAGGTCGGTGCAGTTGTGAACATTTTTAATTTTAATTTTTGTGTGTGTGGGGGTTGGGGGGTAGGCCTTGGGGCCCACAAAGGTCATGAAGTGGCTCTGCCTCTAGTGGACCTGGTATTCACAGAACTACCCCTGCCTGCTGTTGTGGGCCGCTCCCAGCTCTGTGCCCGCAGGCAAACTGCTTCACCTCTCTGAACCTGTTTCTTCTTCGATAAAATGGGTAACATCGGGGTGAGGGTTCACACACGGGGTGCACTCATTTTGTGTTTATTGAGCAGCTGCTCTGTGCCATGCCCTGTTCCTGGCCCGAATCCCTGCCTTCTTGAGCCAACCTTCTCATGGGCATCCCGGCTCCATGTTCAGGTGGAGAAACCGAGGCAGGGGGACTTCAGCTTGGAGTTAGCAAAAATACAGACGAGGGCCAAGATTCCTGCTGGTTGCTTGGTTCCTGAGCCCCTCAGTCTCACTGCATGGGGAACTCAGAGAAGAGTTAACTTCTAAGTGACTGCCCCAGGAGGCAACGGCAGAAAGGTGTTCTTGCCCACTTGTGCATTCTTTTTCCAGGAAGTTGTGGGAGACCCCCAGGGGCCAGGAAGTCTGAGAAATGAGATAAGAACTTAATATTTCATTGGGACGTTTACTGGAGAGTTTTGAACTGAGAACTGGATTTGTTTCCTGATTGAAACTGTTGCTCCTGTCCTGCTCTACATTCCTCCATAGCTCCCCATTACCCTAATTATGGAATTCACGATGTGGCAGACTGAGGGAGCTGATAAAGAGAACACATATATAAGATAATGAATCCTTCATATGGCCCATAATCGTTGTCAGCCCACAGAAGTTCCCTTCCCTTAAAGGTATATCCCAGGGCAATATGGTAGGATCAGAGAACTTTCCAGAAAGAAAGGACTTAAAGAAACTACCCCTTACATAGGGTAGGCTCTCAATAAATATTTAGTAAATAAAATGTATCTCATGCAACCTATAAATGTTTTGTCCTGAAGCAAACCCAGCAAAACCTTTCCACTGTCAAATAGCTTTTTTCCCCCAAGGGGGAGGACTGTAGCTCCAAACGGAGACATTGTTTTATCCTTTAGCACCGAAGCATGTGATTTAAGAGTCTTGTTCGCAGAAATATTTACACTTGGACACTACAGTAAAAAATTAGGACCAAATAAATAGCTTCCGTCCCCCGCCCCCAGGAGGATGCCCTTGATCTGAGCTGCTGAAAAAGGACCCCTCAATTTCCATAAACCTGTACCTCAGGGATTTCCTGGAAGCCAGGATTTAGACTGTGTGGAGGGACAAGGTCTTCTCAAAGCCTAATGCTTTGCAGATTACCCAAGGTCTAAACCCAGGCTTGGTTGGTGGGGAACTCAGGAGATCAAATCAGAGGTCACCAGGAGGCCAGCAGGACCAGCAGCCCCAAGTTTGAGCCCAGGAGTTGGGCTGCCGTTTGCTCCTGGGATAAAAGGGCTGATGCCCACCCCCAGGATACATCTCTCTGTTTTCACCTTGTGGAAACCACCTTCGTGTGAGCTTGCTACCTGGAGAGAGGCTGCGAGGTACTAACCTCTAAAAAATTGTGTTTCCCTGTTTAAATGGTAATTTAGAGAAGCAGGAGGCTGGGGAGGCAGTCTTTGTTTTTTTCAAAACTGTGCCTTCCATTTACATAAAAAGACAATGTTCTCTCCCGCACCGAGCGTGTCCGATAACTCGTATTTGCCCTTAGGGATGTTCAGCTGGCCAGATGCTTCTGGGGGCAGGCCCAGCCAGGAGACCTGGGGGCCACGTCGGCCTGGAGGGCCCAGCAGCATCTGCTCAGATGAATTAATGCCGCGTGGGTGGACAGACATGCCAGGGCTGGGACCCACAGACGTCCTCTGTCAGACACAGTGCCGTGCTGGGTGGAAGAGGCAGCTTTCCTTTGTTTTTTTTCTCCTACCTTCTTCCAGCGACCTCCCACGCAGTAAACTTGGCACTTGGGGAGAAGGGTCTGCCCTGGAGGTTGTTAAAGTAAAACGGAGGAGTGGGGAGGTGGTGTGGACAAGAAGGACCGTGCCAAATGCTTAAGCACCTGGCAGGTGCTTCCAGCCTTTTCTGGTTTCCTCAGAAGAGCTTGTCCCCCAAGGGAAGAAAGAACTGATGCTTATTACGTGCCCTTCACGAGGCTGGCATTTGACCGATGGACTTAGTCCTTGCAACAGCTTGGGAAATGGGTACTACTACTGCCCCCATTTTACAGGTGAGGAAACAGAGGCTCGGCCAAGTTTTATCCCTTTACAAAGCTCACTGTTAGTTATGCAGTAGACCCCGGATTTGAGCATATACCTCATACCAGTTGGTTCTAAAACCTGACTCCTTAGGACAGCACCAGCTTTCAGTGCTGGGCTTTTTGGGGGACCGGCTTCCGTCACTCGGCGTGGTGTGTGCAGGCTCCGTGCTTCTTAGGGCCCAGTAATAGTCCCCGGTCTCTACATCCATTATGTTTATCCCATCTTGCGGGGCGGTGTGCTGCCGTTTCCGTGTTTTCCTCTGCCTGCGTCCTCTGTCATGACCCTCACCCCTGCCATTCGTTCCCAGCACCTTTCCCACGTGGCCCCAGCCTGGCTGGACAGCTCTGCCAGTCAGGGCACTCCCCTCTCTCTGGGGGAGGCCGAAGGTCACTGCCGCTTGAATTGAACACCTGCTCTGTCTTTCTTGACCTTTCCCTCCGTCTCTGCTCCCCCCCAGGACCTCAAAATCTCTAGCTCCCTAGGGCAGAGTTCAAATCCCAGCACCGCCTCTCCGTGGCTCCGCCCTCCGACGAGCCCTTCTCTTGCTCTGGGCTTTCGTTTCCTCACCTTACTCCGAAGCTGGTGCTGAGGATCGAAAATTCCCATCCAGCGTGCTCCTGCCAACACGAAGCCATCACCGGCCGTGTTCACACACCCTTAGGGCCTCCGCTCATGCCCCTCCAACCCCTCCACCTGCTCGTCCTGCTTTGCTCATCAGTCTCTCCCGGCTCCGTGGAACCCAGATGGCAGCGGCAGGGCCAGCAGCCAGTGGCTCAGGTGTCGTCTCTGTTTCGTTCTTCATTCATTCCTCCTGCGTTCAGCAGACTTTTCCCAAGGGCCTCCTCTGCGCCAGAGACCCCGAGGGGGCCAGGACAGGCAGAAACCACTCTCCACCCGCCGGCTCAGCCTTCACTCCTCCTTCCTCCACTTTAGATTCTAGTCCTGCCCCAGAGGTTTGCTGGGGCCGATTGGGGACCTCACTGTGGGAGATGCACACTGATTACAGCTGCGCAAAGAGTTTTCCCTCCTGTCTGTCTGTGGTTTCAGCATCTTGCGAAGGCCCCGGGGAAGGGAGGCACAGGCAGATTTTTTAAAGATCAGGTGGAACTAGTGGGTCCCTCGCTGGAGTGTTGCCCTCCTTGTATGGGTACGGCATGCCACCCTCGGGGGGTACAGCTTCAGGAAAAGCCTCACACTAGAGCCAGCCTGTCCTCCCCTACCCTTTTCTTGGATCTTGAATCAGCTCCATAAAGAGCTGTCAGGCTCCCGGGAGCTTCCCTGTGTTCGGTGACATTTGATGATTGTTCTAGGGAATTCTTCTTAACCTGGTTTTTCGGTTTGGGGCTTTTTTCCTCCTTCCAGCTTAGACTCCCTATATGCGGGCCAGCAGGAAGTAGTCCCCGTCTCCTGGACAGGACCCACTTTTCTTGACTCACACGGTAGTTCTCCTGTTCCTGCTTCGTCATGCTTCCCTGTCTCCGTGCCCAACCCCTCCTGCCTACACTTCCAGAGCCTCTGTGTCCCAGGGCTGGGGAGCGGGGCGGCTGGGAGGGAGAGGATGGAGAGGGCCAGGAAGGGGCAGGACGGAGGGGAGAGAGGGCAGAGACGACCGGCTCCTGGGGAAAAGGAGAAGCCGGGAAGAGGAATGAGTCAGCAGGGCCAGGAGGCAGCCTGGACCAGAGGCCACTTGGATTGAACACCTGCTCTGTCTCTCTTGACCTCTCCCTCCCTCTCTGGGCATGAATTCACAGGCAGAAAAGAGAAGGCCCGAGCTGCTGAGTGGTTGGAGACCAGCACTGAGCTACCAGGCACGGGAAACAATTTCTTTTTCCACTTCAGAGGTTTTTAATCCAAAGAAAGTGGCAGTTGTCAACATCTTGCTTTTCAATCAGGCAACTGGCTTTGGTCATTCATTCACTCATCCATCGTGTGTGTGTGTGTGTGTGTGTGTGTGTGTGTGTGTGTAATATTTGGAGTCAAGTTCTCAACCCTGGCTTTGGATTAGAACCATCATCTATGGGACTTCTGGAAAATTCTACTGCTCAGATTCAAACCTTGATCAACTAAATTAGAATTCTGAGGTCCTGGCCCAGATATTGGGGGTTTTTCAAAGCCCCCAGATGACTCTAATGTGCAGCCAAAGCTGAGAACTACTGCATTAGACCAGAGCTTCTCGAATTCGATGTGCTCTTGAATCACTAGGGAGTCTTGTTAAGATCCAAATTCTGGTTCCTTAGGGATGGGGTACGGCCCAAGATTCTGTGTTTCTTAGAAGATCTCAGGAGAGTCTGATGCTTTGGGTTCAAGGACACACTTTGAGGGGCACAGGGGCTAGGGGAATTTTCTGTTGGGAGCCAAGCAGGGAGCATCAACAACGCCAACAGAGAATCCACAGCAGCCCTCCTCTAGCTGTGGTCCCTGGAGGGAAACAGACCCTGTGTGAACAAGTGTGGTCACACATCACAGCGCTGTCCCAGGGACCCGGGAGCCCTCTCTGCCTTACCAGCCCCCACGCTCCCAGAAAGGACATCTGCTTCTCTATTACTTTTCCCCCAGACCCTAGGAGCCTGGCACAGGTGAGCCCTCCATGCTTTATTGTTGGATGAGTGAGTGAGGGAGGGCAGGAAGGAAGTTACAAAGTTACAAAATAGCATACAGTGGGGGCGCCTGGGTGGCTCAGTGGGTTAAAGCCTCTGCCTTCGGCTCAGGTCATGATCCCAGGGTCCTGGGATCGAGCCCCGCATCAGGCTCTCCGCTCAGCGGGAAGCCTGCCTCCTCCTCCTCTCTCTCTCTCTGCCTACTTGTGATCTCTGTCTGTCAAATAAATAAATAAAATCTTTAAAAAAAAAATAGCATACAGTGGCTAAGAGGCCATCAGCTCTGCATGTGAACTCACGGAAGTCATTTTACTGCTGGGAATGATGTCCTGGGCACGAAATGGGGTCACACCGCCTGCTCCCAGCATCACTGGGAGGCGTAAGTGACAGCGAGCAGGAATAGTACACAAAAGGGGCTTATATTAGTGAAGACGAAGGTTGGCTGCTGTAACAAAGAGGCCCCAAGATAGAACGACTCACCCACTCTTGACTTCAGCTCAGGTCGTGATCTCAGGGGTGGGAGATGGAACCCTGTTTCAGGCTCTGCATTGGATGTGGAGTCTCCTTCTGCCCCTGCCCCCCAAATAACCAACAAAAAAACAAAATAGATGTTGATTTCTCCTGCAAAGAGGGATCAAGTTGAGTTGGCAGCTCTCACCTGAGACCCAGGATCGTTTCCACCTTCCCGCTCCATCCTCCCGTGGGGCGTTGGTCCAGTCTGTAGGTTCTAAGCTGGGTTGCTGGGTCATGGGGGGTGTCCGAGCAGACAGTGAAGAAGCAAATGCAGGAACTCACGCCAGTATCCCAAGTCCAGGAACGGGATGTAGCACACAGCTCTTCTGTTCACACTTTGGGGGTGGATTCTTAGTTATTTGCCTACACACCTCGCTGCCAGGGAGACTGGAAAGGGTGGTCCCTGGCTGAGCTGATGGGCCATAACTCGAGAGCTCTATAAGAAGGGGATTTGGGTGGACGGATGAGAGTCTGCGGCACACAGAGCTCAATCGCAATACGTAGATAGTAGATAATAGATAATAGATAATATACAAATGTAGAGAAAGACCATGTACTATATATAGAATAGATAGAATCCGTATTGATACAGATGGATATTGATGTGTGATGTTAATATCACTAGGGATCCCCCGGAGTGGCTTCTGGGCGTGGCTACTCCCCCCTTACCCAGCGCTGCTGCCCACCACTCTCCTCCTGCCTCTTGTCGCCTCCCCAGGGTGAGTGCTCGAAGAAGTGCTACTACATTTTCATCGTGGAGACGGTCTGCGTGGCCTGGTTCTCCCTGGAGTTCTGTCTGCGCTTCGTGCAGGCCCGGGACAAGTGCCAGTTCTTCCAGGGGCCCCTGAACATCATCGACATCCTGGCCATCTCCCCGTACTACGTGTCGCTGGCCGTGTCCGGAGAGCCCCGGGAGGACGGCGAGCGGCCCGGCGGGGGCTCGTACCTGGAGAAGGTGGGGCTGGCGCTCCGCGTGCTACGGGCCCTGCGCATCCTCTACGTCATGCGGCTGGCCCGCCACTCGCTGGGGCTGCAGACGCTGGGCCTCACCGTGCGCCGCTGCACGCGCGAGTTCGGCCTCCTTCTCCTCTTCCTCTGCGTGGCCGTGACCCTCTTCTCCCCGCTGGTCTACGTGGCGGAGAACGAGTCCGGCCGGGTCCTGGAGTTCACCAGCATCCCGGCCTCCTACTGGTGGGCCGTCATCTCCATGACGACGGTGGGCTACGGGGACATGGTCCCGCGCAGCGTGCCGGGCCAGATGGTGGCCCTCAGCAGCATCCTGAGTGGGATCCTCATCATGGCCTTCCCGGCCACATCCATCTTCCACACCTTCTCGCACTCCTACCTGGAGCTCAAGAAGGAGCAGGAGCGGCTCTGCGCGCGCCTCCGCCACCTGCAAACGGCCGCCTCCGCCAGCGAACACGAGCTTCTGAGTGACATGGACGACCCGACCCCCGAGGGACCCGCCTTGCCTGCCAAATACGTTTAACTCAAAACCCGTGCGTGGTGAAAAGGGCAGGACCCGCAAACCACCACCCACGGGGCTGGAGAAAACCACGGTGTAGACCACCCGCTGGGATGTTTCTAGGGCCCCAGGGGCACTTCCCAAGCTAGGAGGGGCTCGAGGCCACGGGTGTTTGCTTGTTGGGATTCTTGACCCCAATGGCCACCACGGTTCCTGCTGACCTTACTGAGGCTCCTTGCTTTTTCCTCTCTCTCTGCCCATCACCCAGCACATCCACTCTTTCTATTAGCTCAGCCGTCCTCCACTCTTCTTCCTCCCCTGAGGTCTCCCACACCCCAGGCTGGCGTCCAGACACACCCATAAAACTGTGCCTACAGAACTCCATTCCTCCCCGAGACTCTCTTTCCAGGGCCACCCTACCACCAGGAGCTGGAGGGGTGAGTCACTGCAAACCCTTTTGATCAGATCTCCCCACCCAACCCCATATCATGGGTTCCAACAGAGATCGGCATGTCCTCTTTCCACTCCCCATGGCCAATGGCATTTTCCTAATGCCGTTCCCTCCTCCCTAGCTCTGGAAGCTCTCAGCCAAGAAGGCAGAACTGACCTCTGTGTTAAACCCCACATTGGGAGCCCATGCCCATTCCTCCTAATGGGCCTGGGACCTGGGCAGGATTGCCCCTTGCCAGCACAGGCGGCCCTCCTTGACCAACTGGACTCTTGGTAGGAAACATTCTCCAGTTATCCAGTTCTTAGCCTTGACTGAGGCTAACCCTTGCAGGGCACTGCATCGGCCCTTGAAAGAACTGTTCCTGCGGCTGGCTTCTCCAGCCCTGCCAAGACCTTGGCTTTCCGCTCTCAGCTATGCCACCGCGGATGCAGGAGAGCTTCAATGCCGACATGGGGGCAGCCTTGGGGTCTGCCCCTTGCTGCCTCTACAGACCAGTCCCTTGTCGCCAGAGGGTAATTCCTCCACTGACACTGAAATAGGTTTGTCTAGTATCTGTTGGTTCATGGACAGATTCAGCTCTTTGCAGCCAATGAGGAAGCAGGTGCAGGACCAAGTTGTTCAAGAGAAAGGCAGTGAGACCAGAGCAATGACTCCTGAGATGGAGACCCATGAGGAGGGATGTTTGGGGAGCTGAAGCTGGAAAGGGGGTAGGGATGGGAAGGTGGTGGGCCGTGCGGGCTGAGTGGAGGATCTGGGCATTCTGGTGAATGCTGGAAGACGCGGTGATGTGGCCAGACTACAGATGATGCCTCCCACAGCATACAGGGACAGCAGCATGAGGCAGAGACTGGGCAGCTCAGACAGGCTACAAGGGGATCCCCCCTCGTATTACTAGAAATCCAGTACAGGAGGTGGCCTGGGTCACAGGTGCTGAGGCAGTCAGGGATGGGCAGATCTGATGCGGTTTGTGTGTGAGCATGTCAGCGTTTCATCCCTGGGGACCGCTTGCCCACTCTTCATTCATTCCGCCAGTATTTAGCACAGGCCTGCTAAGTGCCAGGTTCATGCCTCCCTCGGACTGTAATACCAGGCAGCATGCCGGCAGCTCTGGCCCCGGGGAGCAGCCCGCACCAGTGTCTAGCTGCAAGCTCGCCTTACCTTATGGGCAGCCCTCGTTCCCTTTCACTCCCCTGGGACCCTCCCAGCCCAGGGGGGGTACATGTCTCCATCCCCCAGCCCCCAAAATCGGCAGGCTGACCCCAGTCCTTCCCACGCTGACATTTCACCAAGGAAGCTCTTTGCACAGTGGCCTGGTGGTCACATGCAAGGGAAGCCCTTACCCCTTATAAAATTCCCACCCTGTGCCACCTGCCCTGGGAAGTGAATAGCAGGTGAGTCACTCTGAGCTTCCGTTGCTCGGGACCTAGGTGCTCACTCAGGCCCAGATTTTCACTCTCTGTGTCCCCCTGGCTCCTTTCCTTCTGTTAAGTGTGGGGCTTTGGCTAGATCGGTCATTTTCTGGCTGGGGCTCCAGCAAGACCTTCGGGGCTGCTCTGTGGGTAGAGGGCTCTGCATCGTAAGGTAAAACCTTTGCAAGCAATGCTTTTGAAAAGAATGTGAGAATTTCTAGACACTCTCCCACCTCCAGTCAGGGTCCCTTGGACAGAAGTGGAGATCTCACCCCAGAACCAAGGAACAAGCCTCGACAGCCAGTGGAAGACCCCACACCTGGCCCTCCCTCTTCTGATTGGAGGCCTTTTTCCCGTGCTGCGTGCCTGGTGCAATAATTCCTTGTTGCAGCTCTGCCCATCCTGTGATGGCTTCCACCCAAGCATCTGCTTTCTCCTCTGGTTCACATCCCAGCCATCTGAACAAAAGCGGGCCAGGACTGAAAGAAGCCTAGGTGAGCCCAGAGCCAACGTTATGAGAAAATTGTGTCTCAATACACATCCAGTGGAAATCCTACCAAATAGAAGAGAAAAACTGGAATTGATTGCTTGAGTATGGGGCTTAATTAAACACTCAATTTTTTTTTCTTCTGGATAATAGCGGCAGGGACTGGTCTAAGTAGAATTTGTCTAGCTGGCTTTCCAAACTTCATGAAGATTGGATAGGATAGTGACGACAAGCGAGTTGCCAGGCAGTCTCTTCATACCCATTGGCTGAAAGGAGTCTTGCCAGTCCCTGGAAGGCTTGTTTTCTCTGAGGTCCACGGGCAGGACTGCATCCAAAAGTCGAAATTTTCCAGCCGAAGGCAAAGAGTAAAGGACCCTTTGCTTCAAGCAATTTCATGTTGTGTCATGGAGGTGGCTCCCACAGACAACTTTATTATTGTTGTTGTTATTATTAAAGTGCAGTTGACACACAATGTTACATTAGTTTCAGGTGTAAAACATAGTGATTGGACAAGTCTATACATTACGCTGTGCTCACCACAGTTGTGGCTAACATCTGGATAACTTTTAAGTGTTGGTTCACCATCTCTCTAAGCAGAGTTGAGCCCAAGAAGTGACTTGGGGATGGATGGTGCAAATGGGGGCTCCACCCGCTGACTCTAGTCTGATGGGTTACGGGATTTGAGAACTGGGTAACTGGACAGCTCATCAGAATACCAACTAAGCCGAGAGTTTCCATGAGGAGATCCGTGAACCTGGAGGTTATGTGCGTCTCAAAGTGCCCAGCTTCGAAAAGGGGTCCAGCAATTTTTATCAGATCCTTAAAGGAATCCGTGGCCCCCATAAGAGAATAATAATTTATGTAATAATCACCTCTCATATTTTAAGATGGGGGGACCAAGACTCAGAGAGGGAAAGCCACCTGCCCAAGGTCACACCGCCAGTTTACCTAGTTAGATCCAAGCATCCTGATTTCCCTAGAACACTCAGCTTTTAGGCTCATCTGAAACAGTTCTCAAAGAAAATATTCAAGACGACAGGATAACAAGAATATTACTTTGCCCTGATACCCTGAACACAGTAAGCAGGTTTGTTTTGGGGTATCTCTGGCACCAGCTGTCACCATTCCTTTGTCATATGACAGTGGACAAGGCGACTGATTTCACGGGCGCTTCCTTTTCTCACTGATCCCATGGAGAGGCTGGACCCGATGGCCATTAAAGTCCCTCTGGGCTTGGACAGTATGTGATTCTGGGAAGCAGAGTTCACTGCTACAGTCTATGCCATGGAGGGGCAGGTAAGAAACCAGAAGAGAGGTCAAAAAAAAAAAAAAACAACCCAAAAATAAAAAACCGTGGTCCCTGACTATCCACAGAGCTGCTCCCTTAGCAAACATCACTAAGTCATTCCAGTTTGAATAGAAATTCACTGAGATCTCTGTCTACCAGCTGCCAGCCCCCTTCCTAGCCACCCATCTGGGCTCCCCGCCCCCATCGGAGGTCCGCAGGATCCAGGCTAAGTAAGCGGCTGGGTCTGCCTCTCACCCAGGGGCACTGAACCCACCCACTCTTCCTCATATTGCTATGCTAACAATGGGCCCCACTTACAGCATAACTCCTAGTCACCAGGCAACTGCTTTTTGTTTTTTGTTTTTTTAACATTTTATTTGGGAAACGTCAAACAAAAAAAAAGTTGGGAGAACAAAAACAGCGCATACATACGATTACCTGAATACACTTTTTTTTTTTAACACATTTTGCCGTTTGCTTTATCACTTACTGTTTTTTATTATTATTATTATTATATATAAATAGTAGATTTTTATGATCATTTGAGAGTAAGTTGACTACATCATGGTCCTTTGGAGCTCTAGAATGGAGGGGCGCCCCAGTGGCTCGGTCAGTAAAGCATCCTACCCTTGGTTCCGGCTCAGGTCGTGACATCGGAGTTGGGATTCCAGGGCCCTGGGACGGTGTTCAGCAGGGAGTCTGCTCCAGGATTCTCTCCCTCTGCCCTTCCCACTGCTCATGCTCAATCTCTCTCTCAAATAAATCTTAAAGAAAAAAATCAGTAACTTTAGAATGGAGCCCTAGAAGGTATGTCAGAAAAACATCAGCCCAAGAATTCTTAGCAGCGAGTTTCCAAGAGGACCTGGGAGCCTACGGAGAGGATAGGTAACAAAGCATGTACAGTACGTGTGTTTCAGAGTGTCAGCTGTCAGCTGATTTCTTTAGATTCTCAACGGAATCCGTGATTCACCTAAAAAATGAAAGGAGAGGAAGCTCTAAGGTAAATTACCTCCTTCGTTTTAAGGGGGAGTGCCAAGGAGACCCTGGAATACTTCAGGGGGGATTGGGGGGCTCTCTCTCCTAAGAACAAGGATCTTCTCTTACAAAACCACACAGTACAGTCATCAACATCACCACATTTAACACTGATGCAATATTTTAGTCTAATCTACTGTCTGTTCCAGTCTTGTCAGTTGACCTAATAATATCCTTTATGGCTTTCCACTGTCAGGAGAGGCTGGAGAAGGCATTTCTGCAGCTGACCTCCTGAGTCTCCCATAGTCTGGACTGTTTCCACAGCCTTCTGTGAGGTTTCTGACCCCGAAATTTTGGACAAATTGAACCCTTCCTTTTTAATAGAAAGGCCCGTGGATTCTTTGAGCCAAAGAACCTGCCTGTTTCACAAGTGTGGACGTGAGGGCTCAGGGAAGGGATGCGACGTGGCAAGTCACAGAGCCTCAGTCGGCAAAGTCAGGGCTGGGGGCCTGGTGCCCTCAGCTCCGTGTCCCCCTGGTCCTGGGCTGGCACCCCATCCAGCATTTGACATCAAGCCAAGGGGCACCTCAGGAACAGAATGTCGGTTCAAAATAAAACAAAGAGCTGTCCTTGAGAGCCCTGTGGCTCCCTGGTCATCCCAGGGCCCCTGGCTGAGGCTGTCCTCACCCAGCCCCGCTCCCGATGACACAAGAAAAATGTGACGGGACTTTCATAACTCACCTTTGCTCTACGCAGGACAAAACCAAGGGCGACTGGGAACAGAATGAATCCAGGTGCCTCACGCTAAAATTAGCCTATCTTGCTGTTCCAGAGGCTTCCACTGTACTTGGCCAGTGACCAGCTTAAAATCAGATCCTCTGAGAAGCTCAGCATTGTCACCTGGCTCCTTCCTAACCAGGCTTCGGGGCTCCCCTGTCCCCTGCAACTGCGAGAGAAACATTAAACAATGTTACAGTGTGATGTTGTGGCCTCTCTGCTGTATTGGGGCGGGTCTAGTCACGGAGCCCCTGGGTGAAGGGTGGCAGGGGTCCGGGGTCACCGCCAAGACCATTGAGAAGCTGGGAAGGACAACAGTTGGGTTCTGGGGCAGTATTTCTTATGTGTCTGCCATGTCCCCAGTGTTGTTTTAGAACATCGGAGAGGGAGGTTAGCACAACAGGTGCTGGTGTGGTCCTGAGTGGAGGGAAGGCAGGGAAGTAGGAAGTCAGAGTCCAGAAGGAAACGAACAGGACAAATGCAGCTTCTGGTAAGTCCTGGGAAGGAAGAGGGCAGCATCCTGATACCAGTGATGTGGGGGCCCATGGGCACCAAAAGGGGTCAGGCTTCTGAGGAGGTCTGACTCGGTTCTCCCAGATCTTTGGGTTCCCCCAGAAGCAAATCTTGATTCAGGGATTTAAATGCCAATGGTTTATTTGGGGCACGATCCTGACAAACACTGGCTGGAGAGAGAGAAGTGAGACAGAGAAGGGACGGCAGCCCATGCAGGGTGTGGGATCAAGACCACAGGTGACTGGAGTTCAAGCCCATACATACTCCAGTTCTCTGGGCAACGCTGGACCCAGGAAAACACCAAGCACTTATTGTATGGAGGTCAATTTCCCTCCCATTCAGACTCCCGTTCCAGGATCCCCACAGGCACGCTGGAACGCTTCCTAGGGAACACCCATAAATACAGTTAGGACGGGCGCCTGGTGGCTCAGGTGGCTAAGCATCCGGCTCTTGACTTCAGCTCAGGTCATGATCTCAGGGTTATGAGATCAAGCCCCTTGTTGGGCTCTATGCTGGGCGTGAGGTCTACTTGGGATTCTTTCCCTCCCTCTCCCTCTGCCCATCCCCATCCCCCTCACTCTTGTGCACTCTCTCTTGCTCTCTATCATCTTAAAAAAAAATCAGTTAGGAATGTTTCGCTTCCAAATACAGTAAACCCTACTCAGACTTCCTTTAACAAGCAAGCAAACAAAAGGAGACTTAGTGGCTCTGAAACTGAAAATCTAGGTGGAGTCAGGTATGGTTTGTTCCAGGTGTTCGACCTCTGTCATGAGTATCAAACAAGCTCAGATTCTCTGCATCCTCCCTCTACCTCTCTGGGTGTGTCACCTTCACCCCCAGGCTCACCTCATGGCCACAAGGTGGCTGCCCAAGCTCCAAGCCTCACACCCTCACTCCCCAAACCCATGGGAGAGAAAAGACTTTTGCTCCCCAGAATCCCAAGCATGTGGTTTCATTGAGTCTTACTGGCTGAGCCCCTTACGGCCACACTCCTGAAACAACCACTGTGGCTATGCTGATTGGTTTATGTGAGTTGAGGCTCACCCTGGAGCAGAAGATAGGCCAAGATAGTCCCACCCAAGCCACATGGCTGAGAATGGGGAGGGTAAGTTTCCTCAGAAGAAAACCAGGGCACCCTTCCAAAAGAGACAGAAGGAGGTGCTGGGCAGCAACCTCATCATTCGGGACAATCACAGCTCTGGGGGGTGTTGGCTGTATGCCACTTTCTGCCCCATCACTTCATGCACTGCTGGATGCTCATAACTCCCTCTAAGGAAGGTGCTAATGTCCCCATTTTACAGACAAAGCAACCAAGGCACAGGGAAGTTAGATGACTATCCCAAGGAAGACAGTAAGGGCAGAATTGACATTCAAACCCAGGTCTGTAGTTCCCGGGCCTGTCCCAGTGTTACCCACCATGGCAACACACACCTTGAGGCTGTCCTTTCCCTTCTGGGAGGGCCCTGGGTCAGGGGCTGCCAGGGGCTTGCTGACATCTGGTTCCTCTCCCACGTTTCCGGCTTCCCTGCCTGTAAGGGAACCACGGCCAAGGTTCTGGTCAGTGGAATGTGTTGGAAGGAGTGTGTGCTACTTCCCCTCCTGCCCCTCACTCCACAGGCCCTGCAGATTCAGACGAATATTCTAAGGTCTAAGGCAGGGGTCAATAAACTACATCGGCCCCCCTCTTGCTTTTGTAAATAAAGTTTTATTGAAACACAGACTGGCCTGTTCCTTGTCTGCAGAACTTTGGAGGCTGTGGCGGCAGAGTCAAGCACAAGGTGGAAATAGTGACTTTCTGGCTCTCTGTAGAAAGTTTGCTGGCTCTGTCCTGAGGGGTGGGGCCAGGAGACAGAAGCAGCGGTCCCCTGTACCAGGCAGTTGTACCAGCAAGAGAAGAGCTTCTGAGTAACCCACTGAAACAGCAGGGCTCCTTGTCCCACCATTTGGTCCACCCTGGATCCTGTGCCCTGCAGAAGCTTCTAAAGGTGTCCTCAGGCCAGACATCCACCCCAGACTCTGGCTGCTGGCCCTGGTGGGGAAGGGAGCTTGTGTCTCCAGCCACGCTGGCTGCCTCTGGTGACCCACCCACTCTGGGGGCAAGAACTTGCATGCAAAGCGCATCAGCCAATCCCCTGGGGAAAAACCCACGCCAACCTGGTCACCCAGAGCTCTGTCTTCTCAACCGGTATCGACGCTAAGCAATGAAATATTTTCACTCCAGATGCCCCCAGAACAGTTGCTCAGTCCTGGACCCATATCTTAAAGCCGCCCTCCTCCGGCCCGGGTCCCCTCTACCTACAGGAATGGTCTGGCAGCCAACATGGGCACCCCCTCCTTCCCAGAGTCTGAGGCCTTCCCCTCACCCTTCCAAGCACCCTCCGCCCCAACCTGTGGGCCAGCCTCTGCACAGCCCCAGGGACGACCAGGTGAGCAGGAGGGTCTATTCATGCTCTCGCCAGAGTCCCGGGTCCCAGCCACCCCTGCCTACAGCGAGGCGTGGCGTGTAACTGCGATTGGACCCATGGGCACGGGAGCACAGGGGATGCCAGGAAACCTGACTCAAGTCTTACGAGGGGAGGCTGCCCTCCCCTGAGGTGAGGATGGGGGACAGCCATCGGAGGACCTGTCACCTCCTTTCTGCTGAGAAGAATGACCTCTGCTGAAAGCCCAAGGGGGTGGCTGTCTTTGTCACAGCATCTCAGGGCGTAAGTGGGGTTTTTAACCTACCATCACACCACCGGGCTGGGGGGCAGGGCGGCTCTCACTAACATTTCTCTGGCTTTTATTCACCCTCTGCAGGGCAGAGGGGAAAGGGCCACAATACAATGGAAAAATACCAAAATGTCATCTAAGACCCTATTTGAGAAGGGGTCTCCATTCTCTCCCTGGAGCCAGCTCCTGTAAAGAGGACATCCTGTATAATCCATTCACTTCCCATTCAACACTTGTCCATCAGGCACCTTCTCTGTGGGAGAGCCCCCACCCCTACACAGCCCCCCACCCCCGCAAGGAGATGGGGAGAAACAGACCAGGGGCCAGCTCCAGGAGCTGGGAGCAGACAGGCCTGACAACAGCCACTGCCTGAAGACCGCCAGGACCCAGGAACACCACTGCTCAGCCCCCTTCCCCGATTCACCACTGCCACCCCCCAGGAGACACGTCTGTGACTAACTTATTTGCCAGATGGGGATACTGAGGCTTGGGGAGGTGGAGCGGCCCCTGGGCCTCCAGGTCCGCCCTTGGGCTCTGTGGTGAAGTCCATACCCATGGCGCAAGGGGGTGCTCAGGAAGGGTTTCTGGGGAGCACAGAGTGGCAGGAAGGAAGGAGGGGATGGCCCAGGCTTCCTGGAGGAGGCGGCCTTGTGACTCTTGCCCAGCTAGATGACATCACCTTGCAATTTAAATATGCCAATGCCGGAAAAAACTACAGCCGCCTGCCCCGCAGGGGATTAAGCCAAGAAGACATTTAAAGCCTCTCGTTTCAAAAGCAGTCTTCATCATTGTCCTTCAGCAGAAATTAGCTGAGTCAAAGGAACTGAGCGGGTTCTGTGTAATGAGGACTGTCTTGGGAGGAAGGATTGGACAGGCAGATTTATGCAAGGTGGGGACAAATATTCCTTACTTGGCAGAACACAGCAGAGTTAATGTCACTGTGAATAACTTGTTTACCCAGTGATTATGTGATGAATGAATATCAAAATCTCGCCGCAGACAACCGCAGTCTGGGAACGGCTCTTGTCACCACTGCGGCACAAAAAGTAAATCAACTGAAATTATCTCCCAGGGACAACAACATGCAATAAATGGGCTAATTAATAGGTTTGGATGTTTGAACAATCCTCTTGTCCCTGAAAGGAAAAAAAAAAAAAACAACCAAGAGAAATCATAATTTCAAAGTTGGCTTGAGAAGTTTCTTACAGAGGAACTATACGAGAGGAGAGCGTAAGTTACCCAGCGGTTGACTCAGATAAGACCAGCAGCCCTGGGGCGCCTGGGTGGCTCAGTGGGTTAAGCCTCAGCCTTCGGCTCAGGTCATGGTCTCAGGGTCCTGGGATGGAGCCCCTCATCAGGCTCTCTGCTCAGCCGGGAGCCTGCTTCCCCCTCTCTCTCTGCCTGCCTCTGCCTACTTGTGATCTCTCTCACTCTGTCAAATAAACAAATAAAATCTTAAAAAAAAAAAAAAACAAAAAAACAGCAGCCCTGAGTGGGCCTTGGAGACCCTCCTTCTGGTTCAAACTTCCCTCCCCCTAATCCTCCATCTGCCCTGCCAGTCTCCGGGGCATTCCTGAGCCCCTGCCCAGGGGCAGCTCCTCCTCTCCCCTCCCTCTCCCTCCCACTTCCCCTCCCTTCCCCCCTGTACCTCCCTCCCTCTTCCCTTCCCCTCCCTCCTCCTCCCTCCCCCCCTCTCTCCCTCCAGCCAGCCGCTCTCTCCCTGCCATCCATCCCCCAAGTACTGCGGCCAGAGCACCTTCTCCCAACGGCAAATGCCGCTCTCCCACCTCCCACCGTCCAGTTCTCATTTTCTAAAAGTTGTTGGGAGTTTTGTCCAAGGTCCCCAAGGGAGCAAATCCAGCAGCAGCAGGAGCAGCCCCAGGGGTGGAAGGGATGAGAAGGCCGCTCCATCCTGACCACCCACGTGTTCCTCTAGAAGTTACGCTCCCCAAGGAGGAGCATCCTTCCCTGTGAAATGGGGCTATGCTGGTGCCCACAGGGCTAGTCAGCAGCAGTACATGGAGCCATGACCTCAGCCCTCAAACCCCTCAGCGTGTCCTTCACCACCGCCTCCCTCCTCCTCCACCTTCCCCCTCCTTGGCAGTGGCCTTGGCTGAAGAGGAGGGAGCCGGGCCCCGCAGACAAGCAGAGGGAAAGCACAGGCCTGAAGGTGGGCAGAAAGCACTAGCTGTGTTGTGGGAAACCAAGGCAGAAGACACATTATTACATTTCCTTACTCCCTACAGCTGCGGACAAGTCCTTGAGACAGGCAGAGGGGCATTCCTCTAGGGACTCAACTGCCTCAATGTTGCTATTTTGCTAAGGGCAGAAGGCTACCCTGGCCCCACCCCCTCCCACCCAGGATCCTCTAAGTCTACTTTAACCTATCAAAATGCCTTTAGAAAGGCCCACCGATATACATCTGCAGGGTCTCATGACTCAGGTTTTATTAGACGGTAATAAATGGCCTTTACCCATCAATAGCTCAAGGCCCTGGAAACCTTGCTTCCAAAATTCCCTGAGACTGACGCTATCCCTAACCCCCTCCCAACCTGAAAGTCTATCATGGGCCAGTCCTTCTGACCCCGGGGCAGCTCTTTCTGCCCCCGGGCCCTGTCCCTGGGCTTTAATAAAACCACTTTTTGGCACCAAAGACATCTCAAGAATTCTTTCTGGGCCATAGGGCTCCAAACCTTAACGCTCTTTCTTGCATCAGCTCGGGGAGAACAGACCACCCAGGCAGACCTTCTGATTATTTCTCTAGATGAATCAACTCATGTTCAAGTGGCTGGCCACAGCCACACACACCTGGGGGTACACAGGTGGCTTGGGCGGAGGGGGTACCCTCCCAGGACTCCAGATCAGCACTGGCCTGCCCCTGAACGTTGACCCAGCTTCCCAAGGCCCACCTAGGGGAGCAGTTCATAGTTCTCAATCTTAAGATGCCGGTGGGGGGGGCTTGGGCCGCAGGACATGGGGCCGGGGGGCTGGGGGACTGGCAGGATTTCAGCCACCCGTGGGCCCTGGGCTCCTGCTCCATGGACACCGCCCGGGCTGGCGGGGTGCCCAGGCATGCAGACATATGCAGTGTGTGTCCCTGTGCTAGTGTGAGTGGTGTCCCCACCCAAGACCCTCAGAGTGCCTGACAGCCCTGCTGATGGACGGCAGCCCCCTGGAGGAGCAGGAAGGCTATTCAAGAGCCGCCCGGGGAGGCAAGCGGGCTCAGGCAGCCCCTTGGGTTACCCAGGGAGCAGCTGGAGAGGCACAGAAGAAGGATGGGGACCCCATTCTGTAGGGATCCCTCTGTCCGCTCCCCAGGGCCGCAGTAACAAAGGACCACACACTTGGTGCCTTAAAACAGACATTTTAGAGTGGTTTAGAGATAGAGATAGAGATAGAGATAGAGATAGAGATAGAGTGGTTTAGGTGGTTTAGAGATAAAGGAAATTTCTAAAGGCATTTTGATAGGTTAAAGTAGACTTAGAGGATCCTGGGTGGGAGGAGGTGGGGCCAGGGTAGCCGCCTGCCCTTAGCAAAGTATGATCGAGGAGGCCTTTAAGTCCCTAGAGGAATGTCCCTCTGCCTGTCTCAAGGACGCGTCTGTGGGCTATAGGAAGTAATAATTTGTCTTTTGCCTTGGGTTCCCACATCACTGGAAAAGGAAGGGAGGCAGGAGCCCCCATCACACCCAAGAAGGAATGCTCCCACCAGCCCAGCGCCAGGACGCAGAGGGCCACACCCTCACAGCGTGGCCAGTGACACAATAAAGTCATTCTGTGTTTTTAAAAAAGCACACTCCCCAAATGGTGTCACTTAGACTGAGTTCCCAAACCAGGGTTTAATACATAATCTAACTGCAGTTTCAAGGTTCCCACAAAGGTAGTCGCAACCGGTCCATCGGGGATTTTCCAGCCGGGGCCAATGAGGCCGCCACCTGGGTCCTCCCCAAAGAAAGATGAGTGGATCTGCGTGATAAGACATTTTGCTTTTTCCCCTAGAAAGCTCTGTACCCAGAACAGTTATTTTTTATTTTATTTTTTTGCCAAGTACTTTTTGCCGCTACCTTCCTAGAAAAACTTGCCGTCTTCTCCGGCTCCTTCGATCACCACTCTGCTAGCTAGATGGAGCTGCCCCACTCGTGAACCCTTCTACAGAAGGCTGCAGGTCCCCCCCCCCCCAACTAAGAGCCAAAGACATGCAGAAGCACCAGAAACTGCTCTTTATTTCAGTCCGAATATGCAACAGCCCCTACCCCCACCATGTAGGCCCCTCCCTGCAACCCCAACTTTACCCTGTGCATCTTCCATCCCCCCATGTGCCTCCCCACCCCTCTCCAGAAGCGACCCTCCTTCCGCAGGATCCAGCTCGGCCCAGGAGATGGGTTTCAGCCTCTGAATTTGCCCACCAGTGGTTTCGAGGGCCAAGCCCCCAGGCCCTGCTGGTCCAGGAGGAGGGACAGCTGCCTGCGAGCATCCTGGTAGGGTCCGGCCTAGGACAGGACAGGAGGAAGGTGGAGAGCACGTGCTTGCTGGGGGTGCAGGACAGAGCGGGCTGGAAGGGAGGCAAGGTGCTGACCTTGGCTGCCTCGTAGGTCTTCAAGGCCAGGAGGTGGGACTTCCCGAGAGCTCTGGCAGCCTGGCGGAAGGCCCGGAGAAAGGCTGCCTTGCAGAGGCGGGAGGGGGGCCCGAGGCCGGCACTAGAGATGGAAAGAGAAGCCTGGAGACAGAGCTAACAGACCACACGACGCTGCTCATGCCATCTCCCTTCTCGCCGTGCAGTTTTTTTTTTTTTTGGAGGGGGAGGGTATTTCATGGGTGTCAGAGGGTGGGTGATAGAAGCACCAGCCCAGGTCACAGGTCACAGAGCTAGGATTAGAACCCAAGCTGGTCTCCCGATGCAGGCTTCTGACCCATGGGCAGGGAGACACGGGCCCCTCACCAGCATGCCACCCACAGGCCTTTCTTACTCGGCCTTCACACGCCCAGTGGCCACGTCCACGACCTCGACATCGGTGTCCCCCAGGCTCCAGTTGAGGCTCAGGCCATGGCAGGTGTTGGGGGTAGGATCCAAGGGGGCCACAGGGGGCCCCGCAAACAGGTGCAACGTGGTACGTGCGTAGGGGGGTGGCAGGCAGGGCCCCAAGACCCTATCTAGGTTGGGCCGAGTGTGGATGGCCCTGCTCAGAGTTGGGGGGTCGTGGCAGGGGTCAGCTGGGGGGGGAGCAGAGGGGCACAAGAAAAGGTCTCAGTTACCACCGCCCTGTCCCATACCCCCCCAGATGCCACCTTCCACCCTCCCCCCAGCCCCACAGGGCCCTCACCCAGGACCAGGCTGGTGGCATAGAGGGGAGGCAGAAAGTGGGCGAGGAGGGCACCACCGAGGCCCAGCACAGCCCAGCGAGCCAGCTTGTCACTGGCCGAGAGGCAGCCCACGTGGGTGTCCCGGAGCGCAGGGGCCACGTAGCACACAGGCTTCAGCTCCCCACGGACGTGGGCCTGCAGGCGGGAGGGCGGGCTCTGCAGGAGGCTGCCCTCGGAGCTCGGTGGGAGGCTGCAGAGGTGGCAGAGGGAGCAAAGGCCCAGGACGCGAGAATGAGGGCTGCTCTTCTGGCACCCCCATACCACCTGTCCCACCAGGAACCCCCACGTACTAGATGTCATGAGCAGCTCCCTTGGGGGTGTTGCTGACATAGAGATGCAGGAAGATCCGGGGCTTGAGGGCAAAGGGGGGCCCAGACCCAGGCTGGGGGGTCAGCACCGACCGTTCCCTGCCCTTTTGGCCACCCTGGGTCACCAACAGGAGCTGGCAGAACAAGAACCTGGGGACGGAGGAGCAGTCTGGGCTGCGGGGTCCTGTGTGCCCCCCAGGGCCTGCAGCCAAGTGTCCCCCCGGCCCGCCCCTCACCTGAGCAGCGCCCTGCGAGCCACGACCAGCCCGTGGCAGTCGTGGAGCTGCCGCCCGGAGAAGTCTAGCCAGCGGGCACAGCTACTGCTGCCTGTGCCCAGTGCCACCAGCTCATAGATCTCCTTGGCGTGGCCCCTGGCGCCTGGGACCTCTGTAAGGGAAGGGGGCAGAGCCATGCCGGAAAAGGCCAGGGGTCCATGGTGTAGAGGGGGGCGTGGGAGGGGTCCCGAAGTGGGGGCAGGGCAAGCCCTACCTCTCTCCAAGATGATGGCAGCCACGGTCCCCTTACAGGCCCTGTACGGTGAGGTCTGGTCCACCAGGCGGTCAAAGCCAGCGCTGACCACGGCCGCACAGCGCTGCTCGTGGGTGAGGATGTTCTCTGCACAGTGGGGAGAGGGTGGAGGTGGGGACCCCGTAGACTGTACCCCTCCCTTCACCCCAGGGCTTGGGACAACAGGGGCCCACCTACCTACACTCAGAGGGGCAACTGGAGGCTTGCTGGGGGTCTTTGGAGGCTCTGGAACAAAGGCAAGGGGATCGGTTATCATGCACACCAGGGCCGGCCTGCCTGCCTGTCCTTTGTCCTTCTGGAAGCCAAGAAGTTTCCTTGGTGGGAATGGCGGGGGGAATCATCTTCCAGCAACCCCAAATTCCTGGGCTGCCCCTCCAGCACTCCCTGCAACCCCTGGGGTGGACAGCGGTCAGCTCACAGCACCCCCTCCCCAGCTCCCTGCGGGCGAGGTCCTGATGCCCAGATGGTCTCTGCGACAACCCAGCCCTGCACGCGCTCCCACTTGGGTCATCTTTCCGGCTTACCTGGGCTCCCCAGCTGACTCCGGATGTAGTGGAGGGCAGAGAGCGCCGCCTGCTGCCTGGCCTCGGACTTGCTGCCGGCATTGCCCGCGGGGCAGAGCAGCCCATCCAGCTCGGCGTGCACGGAGAAGGGAAGGCATGGGTCTGTGGAAGGAGGGGCCCTGAAGCAGCACCCCGCACTCTGTTCCCATCAGGGGCCCCCCTGAGCCCCAGCCCCTCTCAGCCTGCTTCTCCTGACCCCACCCCTACTTGCACCGCCAAACTACAGTGGGCCATCGGGCAATTTCGACATAAAAGAAAATCAGGAGAAACCAGAAGGATATTCATCATAAAGGACATAATGACACGTGAGGAATGAATGACAAAGTTAAAATGAGGATCACAAAATACAAAATGCTTGAACGCATATCAAAACGTGTAGCGTGGGTTCATGGTAACGCGGCACGATGAAGGAGTTTCATTTCGTGGACTGGACCTGAGGTCTTGTCTTCAAACCCTCTTGGTTCACACACAGTCTTACCCATCTCCTTGCTTCACAGTGCACTTTTGCTTTTTTCGCTAAAATTTCTTTCTCTGTTAAGAAAGGAATCAGTTTCCGAATACGGAACTGCATATTTGGGACAGAGCTCTAGAGTACCGTGTTGTGGGAGCATCTACACTGTCATTACCTCAGGCAAACTGTCCCCCTTGTGTGGACAGTCCAGAATTCTCTGGGAAACGGGGCTTCAGACTCTGCATGGATCTCCGGGAGGGCTGCGATTTACACAATATTAAAATGGGAATTCTGTGTCAGTGGAGAAATGAAACCCAGCTGGCAACCACTTTGATGAAACCAAACTGTCCCACAAAACTGTCAATCCGTTTTTTTAATCTTTCATGGCAAAACTGCCTTATGGCCAATGAGTTACCAGGTGAAAAGGCTCGTGGCAAAGACACGTGGCAAAGACGTCAAGAGCAAAGATGCTTATGGCCAGAGTCCGGAGAACCCACCCCTCCCAGCACACACCGCTCTGTGACTCTCCTTGGTTGAAAGGTTCATCGACCAAATGCTCTCGTGTACAGTGTGGCTATGACACGGAGCAAAAGAAAACCCCGGAACTGGGATTGCTCGGTGAAAGTGTGTGAGCCTATTTTGGTTCGTGGTTCTCGTTGGACTCACTGCTAACGAGTCTCCCAAAAGGACTTCCCTTTGAGAAGGGAGCCAGCATCTCAGCACTCCTCGCTAGCACCAGGATTTACTCCCTTTACAAGGGCATCCAGAATGCCAACAAGCAGGTGCAGGACCATCAGGGAAGTCCCTGGTGCCAGATTCACCACGGAGGGGAGTGAAGACCCCTGAGGGACGTCCCCCCACTCCCGAGGCCCTCCCAGCTAATACCGCCAGTGGTAGGACAGACAGATCCCAGGCCTCCCGGGGATGCAGCCAAGGATGCGAGGTTACTGAGCACACTCCCTGCCCCAAATCATAATCTGAACCGAGTCCCAAGGAAATAAACCCAAGTGGAGGGGCTTTCTACAAACCACCAGCCTTTACTCTCAAGAACATCAGTGTCCTGCACACAAAGGTGGGCCAAGGAACTGTGTCACGTGACAGAAGATTAGAGATGCGTGCAGCTACAGAACAGCTCATCCTTTGAGTTGGGGGGCGAGACAGAAGGAAGGGGAGAAATAAACTCCCTGCTGAGCAGGAAGCCCTATGCAGAGTTCCATCCCAGGACCCTGGGATCGTGACCTGAGCTGAGGGCAGATGCCCAACCAACTGAGCCACCCAGGTGCCCCGCCAACACACCTTTGATTTAGAAACCAACCAGTCCAGGGGCACCCAGGTGGCTCTGTTGGTTGGCTGTCCAGCTCTTGATTTTGGCTCGGGACGCGGTCTCTGGGTCACGCAACTGAGTCCTTCATTGGGCTCCGAGCTCAGTGCTTCCCCTCTCCCTCTACCCCTACCCTGCTTGTGCATAAGCTTACTCTCAAATAGAAAAAAAAAAAAAATCTTAAAATAGGAAAAGAAACCAACCAATCCAGACCATCAATCCTAGATCACTGCAAGGCAGGTACTGGGCAAGTAGGGACACCCTAACACCAAAACATACTCAATGCCTCGCCTTACACAATCGTACGCTTACCCAGCATACCTACCCTGCCTCAACCATTCCTTCCCCAGAAACCCCAACAAAGGCTCTGCATTTTTCTCTCCAGCCCTTCTGCCTCCCGGCCAATCCCGGTTCTGTCCCCTGTGACCCTCTGTGGTGAGCCGTGCCACCTGTTCCTAGGGATCTGTCCTTAATTCTTCCACCACGACAATCCTCTTGATGCTTGCTCTCTTACCATCCCTAATTAAAACATGTTCCAGGGGTGCCTGGGTGGCTCAGTGGGTTAAGCCGCTGCCTTCAGCTCAGGTCATGATCTCAGGGTCCTGGGATCGAGTCCCGCATCGGGCTCTCTGCTCAGCGGGGAGCCTGCTTCCCTTTCTCTTTCTCTCTCTCTCTCTGCCTGCCTCTCTGCCTACTTGTGATCCCTGTCTGTCAAATAAATAAATAAAATCTTTAAAAAAAAATGTTCCAGGTCCATTTTCAATACAGTCCCCTTTTTTGAGCTATTCATTTGGGGTTCTACTAGGCAGTCTTACCAAGGTGCCCCGCAGCTGGACAGAGTCTCTTACCTCCTTAGAAACTGGGAATGCTCTGCTTTAAGGTTGGGAACCTGAATGTGGGACCTGGGCCACGACTGTGTGTGTCTGAGTGAGAGGTGGGGGGACACACGGAGGAAGAGGAGAGGACATGCTAGCGGTCACATCTCCTCGCGCGGCTGCCATTACCAAACCGTGCTTGTGAGGTCTATCGGTCAGGAGCTGGCCTTCACTAGGGTCGCTCCGGTGTTGGCATGGAAACTCTAATTGCATATAATTGGCCCTCAAAAAATCCCCGGGCTGAAGGGGTGGGTACTTAACCTCTCCAAGCTTCAGAGTGGTTATCCCTCCCCGGGCTGTGGCCTCTCGGGTCAGATGGCACCGGGCGGCTCCCAGCAGGTCGGCCTCAGCCCCTGGCTCAGGCCCAGCTCACGGTCCCTCCGACTTCATCTGAGGTTAGCCCAGGGAGCCCCGCGGTCCCAGGCCACCGGGCCTCACCTGCTGTCTGGTCCTCTCGGAAGATCAGGGAGACGCCCAGACTGGCTGCATACTGCGCGAGCGAGGCCACGGCCTGGCCCTGTGGCGGGTCCTTGAGCTGCAGGCCCAGCTGCCTGGCCGCCGTCGGGAGGTCCCCGGCAGGCCCTGCAGGTGGGACAGAGACCCTCGGGGACGTCCCCATCTGTCCCCCCAACTCTTCCCGGGCCCTGGCTGCCCCCAGATCCCCGAGTCCGGCCCCCTCCCCGGGCCCACCGTCCCCCGCTGCCGAGGCCTGGGGCTGCCCGCCCCCTTCGTCGTTTTCCGCGTTGGGGGTGACAGCGGGCTCCCAGGGATCTTGGCCCAGGCTGGCCGTGGGCCGCCAGGGTCTGGGCCTGGGGTTGATTTGCAACGACGCCGCCAAACGGGGCTTCCTGCGGCCACCGTCCTCTGCGCCTGAGGCGGTGCTGGATGCTGAAGCCATGGCCGGACGCAGTGACCAGAAAGGACTGCGGGACCAATCTCACGCTGCCTGCGCCCTTTTACACGTGCCCGTGCGTGCGGCTCAGTGCGAGGAGCACGTGGCTCAGCGGCCCGAGCAAGACAAGCTCCTCCTCTCCTTCACAGCTGGCCAATGAGGGCCTGCAGAGCTAGGTGGGACACTGTGCCCAGCCAATTGGAAGGCCAGTTTCCTAAGTAGCGGCTGCCGGGAGGTGGAGCGCAGATTGAGCGGGCTCCTGGCTAACCCCCACTTCCGGGGTGGGGTTTCAGGCCAGGAAGTGGGGAGGGGCGGAAGGCGGCCGCTCCCATGTTCGGCTTCTCCAGGCTGGGGTGGTCCTGGAAATGAAGACCTGGGAAGGGATTTGGGGGTGCGGGTCTGGCTCCGCCTTGTTCTCGCCCCGGGACGCCCCAAAGTGCGCCCATCCTACCAGCCCACCCCCAACCGCTAAGCATCGGGGGAGGAGGGCGGGATGGTGTGCGGTGAATGTCTGTGGCCGATACAGGCAGGTGTTCTCGACCGAAGCGGCCCCACAGCACCTTCAGGATCTACATTTAAAAAGTGTCCACTGCAGGCCTTCCTGAAGCCCAGATTATCCATTTAGCAGCCCCCCGCCCTGTTCTGTTGTTGCTCAGCAGGCATTTTAAGTTGGCAGTTCTTTAAGATGAGGGACTAGGAACGAAGGGAAAATAAAAACGAGATGAGGTTAGGGGTGAAGACAATCACGTATGGCCTGTTATGATGCAGTACACAACGGTTCCAAGGGGCCACACCTTTCACGGAGTCCTACAGGAGCCAGCGAACGGGAAAATACGACCCGTTACTCCATTCACAGTCCATGAGGTTTGTCGCTGTTGCTGCCGCCGCCGCCGCCGCTGCTGGCGATCACTCCCTTCGGATCTGACGACGCTCACCAGGAAGGGTGGCCTGATAGGAGCAGGGGGGGGAACCAGGAATATCTGACTTGGGAAGAGCCGGGCAGGGTGGAGTCACCTTCTCAAACGTTTCAAGGAATGGCATCAGGAAGAACAATTCTGGTTTCGGGGATAGCTCAGAGAGTAGAAGCAGGCCTCAGCAGACAGAGGGACGTCACAGCAGGTGCTCAGAAATGGAATGGCAGCTGCTTACAACCACGAAGAGACATGGACGGCGTTACTGAGCTGGGAAGCATCACCCACAGGAAACTGCATGGACAAACGGGGAAGAGTCATACCAGAGACTGTAACCCCACAGCAAGGAACTACTGTTAAATTCAAAACATGCGTGAATCTCCCAGGCATTTGAGCAAAAGGAACCAGGCTAAAAAGGGCATCTTCCCCATGGTTATGTTGATAGACATTCCTTGAGCTGGCAAAATTAATCTATGATGGTAAAAGTCAGAGTCACGGTTACCACTTGAAGGGGGTGTTGACTGGGAAGTAGCACCAGGGAATTCTCAAGTGGCAGAAATGTTGTCTGTCTTGATCTGGGTGGTGGTTATTGGGGGGCACATGTATGTAAAAACTTGATAAGCTGGACACTTAAGACTTGTGCAGTTTACTGCACGGTAAGTGTATGTCAATTAAAAAAAAAAGGAAGAGCTTGTTTAGGGAAAGAAAAGAAGGAAGGAAGAAATGGAATTGGCCTCACAATGCACAAGCTAGATGGGTATGTCCTAAGGGGGATACAGAATAGTGGTGTGATAGGTAAAATAACAGTCCACCAAAGATCTCTGTGTCCTCGTTCCCACTGCCTAGGATTATGTTACATCACATGCCAAGAGGAGCATTATGGTTACCAAAGGAACTAGGGTTTCTAATCAGCCGAGTTTAGGATAGGGAGACTGGGTGCACCTGGCTGACTCAGTGCATGCAGCATGTGACTCAGGATCTCAGGGTTGTGAGTTCGAGCCCCACATTGGGTGGAGAGATTACTTAAAAGTAAAATCTTAAAAAAAAAAGTGGGGGGGAGACTGCTTTAGGGTAATCAATCGCCAGGGTCCTTAAACAGGAAAGAGGGAGACAAAGGCAGAATCGGAAAGTTGGCATCTTGAGAAAGACTCAACTGGCCGTTGTTGCTGTGAAGATGGAAGGGGGCCATGAGTCAAGGAATGCAGGCAGCTTTTAGAAGACAGAACAGACAAGGCAGATTCTCCCAAGAACCTACAGAAAGAAATATAGCTCTGCTAAAATCTCAGTTTTAGCTCAGTGAGACCTGTTTTCAGGCTTCTGACCTCTAAACCTGTACAATATTACATTGTTGTTGTTATTTTTAAGATTTACTGATTTCAGAGACAGAGAGTGGGGGGTTGGGTAGAGGGAGAGAGAGAATCTCAAGCTGACTTCCCACTGTGTGCAGAGCCTGAGATGGTGACCTGAGCCAACCAAGCACCCCCAATATTATGTTGTCTTAGGCCACTGGGTTCCTGGCAATCTGTTACAGCAGATGACTTTCTTTTTTTTTTTTTTAATAATATAAATGGCTAATATAAATGGCTTTCATTTTTTTGGTATATATAACCTCAAAACAATTTTAAAAAACTATACACCCCCAAGTTGTCAGTTGCAAGTTTAAATAGTTACAAAAGCAGCAATTTCTAGTTTATTATGTATTACAATCATCTTTCCAATGTGTTTCCACCAAAACCATAGAGATGCAAGCTTCACTTATTCCATTTATGAAAAACACTCTCCAAATGACCTCATTGGCAAAGCTGACCCTTCTAATCAAACCAATCGGCTAAAACAGAATCAGTGTCTATCAAAAACAGTCTGACTTCATTTTTTTCAGTTTAAATAAAAGTGTTGGCATTTTCTCAGAAGAACCATCTCATTTCATTCCAATAATTCCCTTCCAATAACTCTAGTACTTACCAAGCATCCACTCTCCCAGGTGTTTTGGGGTATGGCAGCGACCAGCCCAGAAGAATTCCTGACCTCATAGGGTGACTTCTACATTCTAAGACAACTGAGAAGGTGCATTGAGAAGTTTCAGTGTGATAAAGCATCAGATTAAAAAAAAAAACTGCTTTACTGAAATATACCTCATGTACAGAAAAGTGTACAGATCATTTGGTGAATTTTCACACCCTGAACACATCCATGTAACCAGCACTGAGATGAACGCAGTCTTGTCAGCTCCCAGAAGGCCCCCTTCTGCATCCTTCCATCACTACTTCTTACTGAACCCACTTTTCTTAGTCTAATGGGGACTCTCTCCTGTAGGAACTCTGCTTTTTGGAATTTCCTGCTCATTCAGCACCCAGCTCAGGCAATACTCCACAGTGTGGAAAGGCAAGTGTCTGATCTCAAACACCTCCCAGATTAAAAACTGTCCAGAAGGATGCTGGGAATTTGGAAATTGATTTTTTAAAATGTTTTTTTAATTTTTAAATAAACATATAATGTATTATTAGCCCCAGGGGTACAGGTCTGTGAATCGCCAGGTTTACACACTTCACAGCACTCACCATAGCACATACCCTCCCCGATGTCCATAAATAACCCCACCACCCTCTCCCTACCCCTCTCCTCCTGGCAACCCTCAGTTTGTTTTGTGAGATTAAGAGTCTCTTATGGTTTGTCTCCCTCCCGATCCCATCTTGTTTCATTTATTCTTTTCCTAACCCCCAAGCCCCCCCACGTTGCATCTCCACTTCCTCATATCAGGGAGATCATATGATAGTTGTCTTTCTCCAATTGACTTATTTGGCTCAGCATAATACCCTCTAGTTCCATCCATGTTGTTGCAAATGGCAAGATTTCATTTCTTTTGGTGGCTGCATAGTATTCCATTGTATATACACCACATCTTTTTTATCCATTCATCTGTTGATGGACATCTAGGTTCTTTCCATAGTTTGGCTATTGTAGACATTGCTGCTATAAACATTCGGGTGCACGTGCCCCTTCGGATCACTAAGTTTGTATCTTTACGGTAAATACCCAGTAGTGCAATTGCTGGTAGCTCTATTTTCAACTTTTTGAAGAACCTCCCTGCTGTTTTCCAGCTTGCATTCCCACCAACAGTGCAGGAGGGTTCCCCTTTCTCCGCATCCTCACCAGCATCTGTCATTTCCTGACTGGTTAATTTTAGCCATTCTGACTGGTGTGAGGTGGCATCTCATTGTGGTTTTGATTTGTATTTCCCTGATGCTGAGTGATGTGGAGCACTGTTTCATGTGTCTGTTGACCATCTGGATGTCTTTTTTGCAGAAATGTCTGTTCATGTCCTCTGTCCATTTCTTGATTGGATTATGTGTTCTTTGGGTGTTGAGTTTGCTAAGCTCTTTATAGATTTTGGATACTAGCCCTTTATCTGATATGTCATTTGCAAATATCTTCTCCCATTCTGTCAGTTGTCTTTTGGTTTTGTTAACTGTTTCCTTTGCTGTGCAATTGGAAATTGATTTTTTAAAAAATAACGGTTCTCAAAGTGGGGTGCCTGGACCAGCAGCATCAGTATCACCTGGGAACTCATTAGAAATGCAAATTCTTTAATCACATCCCAGACCTACTGAACAGGAAATTCTGCGAGTGGGTCTCAGCAAACTAGTTTAATAAGCCCTTCAGGGGATTCTGTTGCATGCTTGAGTTTGAGAGCTATTGGGTTAAGATAATGGTAAGATTTTTGATTGCATATTTGTTCCTAAAAGCGTGTACTCCTGACAAGCACACTCAGCATCACCTGGGAATTTAGCGACGCAAATCAACAGGTCCCACCCCATCCAGAAAGTCTTTTATACCCCATGCAGGTGATGCAATGAAAGCTAGAATTTGAGAAGCAATGCCTAGAGCTATACTTGCTTGACCATTGGGAGAGATTCTTGCACTCCAGGGGTTCCCGTACCCCTAGTTGTAAAGCCTGCTTCATAAGATATGAGGCCAATTAATTGGATTTTTACTCACTAATACAGTGCCTGGCTCATATTGGTGCTCAGTGTTTGCTGAGTGAATTAGTTTAATACTCAAGAACAAGGCTGAGAAACAGGAATTGAGCAGACATAGGATTTGAACCCGCGTCAGACAGGCCTTAAGAGCACGCAGACTTCACTTCACGGGACTACACTCCTACTGCGCAAGGTCGCGGCTTCACGCCCATTCCCCCTCCATCCAACAGGTGGCGCTCTAGGGCGCCCGCTGAGGGTACGCTAGGAGGCGGGACTTCCTACCTCCGAGGGAGCAATTCCGGTCCTGCCCGGAAGGCCGTTAATTTGCCCTGTTGTTCCATCCCCGGCCCTGGAGTCGGGGTGTAGTTGGCCGGCTCCCTCGTGGCTCGTGGCTCGTGGCTCGTGGGTCGGCCGAGCGTCCCGTGGAGTTCCCAGTCCCGGACGAGCACCGCGGGGCCCGGACCACGTAAGCGCGCGCGTCGCGGGGGCGGCAGGGAGGGGGAGCCCCCGGGCCGGGAGCGGAGCTCGGGCTTGGCCTGTGCGCGGGTCCGCGGGCTCCACGCTGTGTGACTTTGGCACAGATCGCCCCACAGCTGTACGGTGGGTCGTCAGCTCCTGCCTCACTCAGCGGGAGGCCCCCACAAGTGCAAAGCGTGGCGGCAGCTGTCCGGCACGCAGCGGTCCCCGCGGGTCCCCTGCGGTGGTCGGAGGTGAGGGCGGGAAGTGAGGCTGCTTCGCGGAGGGGCTTTTCGGGGGTCGGGAGCTCCACCGGCGCCCTCTGCCTGCCCGTCTTGGTTTGAGGCTCACTCACTTCTGGGTTTTTCCGTTCGATGGATAAGTACTGGTTGTTACTGTGGCGCAAACACCGAGGTGCTGGGGAGAGAAGAAGCCCCTTCCCCATGGGGACTGTTAGAGCCCGTTTGGAGTCTCTCAGTATCGAATCACACGCTGCCGTGCGTGCTCTGGGGGAAGGCGAAGGTGCTGGGGCGAGAACCCGCGGGAGGCCTGCTGTCTGGAAATCTGAAGGATGGGTAGGATTTTGTAGGTGGGTGGGAAGGGTGCTGGCGTTCATTCGGAACCGGAGAGAGGGTTTGCAGTGAAAAGTGTGATGAGGCAATCCCGGAGGAGGTCGGTGGGACTGGAGCCCAGGCCCAAGAGGGGAGGCGGAGGTGAGCTGGAGACGGGCGCACGCGGGTTTGTCGGGGGTGCGGCCGCCGCCATCCCGCGCTGCAATCAGGACCGGGCAGAAGGATTCACGGAGCGCTTCCTTGGTTCGTGCCACCGCCCTCTCCTGTTCCGTTATGGGAAAGAGTGAGGGCAGCCGTCCAACTTCAGAACTCAGGAATGAATCAGATACAGCCCCTGCCCTGGGAGAGCGCCCAGTCTCACCCAAGAGATGAGGTTATACATAGAGACCTCCGTTAGGGTGAGGCTGGTGTGCCATGAGTTACGCCTGTCCGTTCATTTGAGAAGTATTTACTGGCTTTTACTGTGTGACGGGTGTCCTGCGCGGTGCTGACAGTACGTGGATGTACGCAATGAAATGATAAGTTTAGGGGCGCCTGGGTGGCTCAGTGGGTTAAAGCCTCTGCCTTCGGCTCCGGTCATGATCCCAGGGTCCTGGGATCGAGCCCAACATTGGGCTCTCTGCTCGGCGGGGAGGCTGCTTCCTCCTCTCTCTCTCTCTGCCTGCCTCTCTGCCTACTTGTGATCTCTGTCAGGTAAATAAATAAAATCTTAAAAAAAAAATGTAAGTTTATTTATCAGAATAGATTGATAAAATGCAGTGGCAGTTCCAAGGGAAAGAGATTTTTGGTTTCCAAGACTAATGCTAATGCTTGCTTCCTGTGGATGCATGGGAGCGGAGTGGTTCAGAACTTGGACTTTGAATTGGATGGGGGACCAAGCTGTTGGCCTTGGGGGGTTTGCTGTTCCCTGAGCTTCAGTTTCCAGAACTCCGGAACAGAGGCAACAGACGAATAAAACGGGTAGTCTGTCTCTGGCACCTGCTGGTGTTCAGGAGGTGACCATTGCTGTTACTTTTGTGGTTAATAAAAGAAGAGGGATGGCGCGGCTGCTTATTTTTCTTGAGCAGTTTGAATCTGGCACAACCTTTTGATGTAAATTTATTCTATTTTGTTTTCCTTTGACATAAATTTATTGTTATTCAACACAGGGTCAGTTGCATTTCCCACAAGGTACTATACTTGAACATGGGAAGACAGAGGAAGAAGACTCTGTCCTGGTTTAGGGGGAACTTGAGTTGCTCTTGGGGAGAGCAGCCTGGGGTGGAGGGTGCATCATTTCCCCACCAGTGATTGTAATAGGGTAGCTACAAGCAGAGCTGAAAGCTACAATAGAAGCTGCCCCCACACCACATCCCCTGCCATGCTCCTCCTCATTCATTCTTTTGGCTTCACAGCTTTTCTGCCCCAGGACTTTTGTACTTGCTGTTCATTCTGGCAGGATCCCTCGTTCCAGTTGTCTGCACCGTTCTTTTCTTCCTTAGGTTCAGGCTGTGCCAAATGCCCCCTTCTGAGTGAGGCTTTCCCTGGCTGCCACCGCCTATCACCTTGCCATCCCCTGCCTCCTGGTTGGCTGGTTGGTTTTATTTTATTTATTTTATTTTTTTTAAAGATTTTATTTATTTATTTGACAGAGATCACTATTCGGCAGAGAGGCAGGCAGAGAGAGAGAGAGGAGGAAGCAGGCTCCCCGCTGAGCAGAGAGCCCGATATGGGGCTCGATCCCAGGACTCTGGGATCATGACCTGAGCTGAAGGCAGAGGCTTTAACCCACTGAGCCACCCAGGCGCCCCTGGCTGGTTGGTTTTAATTGAGCACTTATTAGTCTCTGGCAGTAGGCTGTGTATTTATTCTTTATTATCTTTCTGAAATAAAATTCAAAATACAGCCCTGTTAGGGCAGTTCTTCCTCTCCCAGGAACCCTGGAAGGCATGTTCAGATTCAAGTCTCGGAGAAGACGTGCTGTGTGGTTCTTGTTTTCCAGGATGGACTTCCCCAGCTCCCTTCGACCCACGCTGTTCATGGCTGGCCCCCTTGGTCTGAGTAATGTCCCTGACTTGTCCTTCATGTGTAGCTGGAGAGACGCCCTGATGCTGCCGGAGTCCCTGCCCGAGAACTCTGAGGTGAAGATCCAGGGGAGAGCCCTGGCTGTGGCCCCTCACTCCAGAGCACAGGCTGCTGCCTCCTCCTCAGTTTTCCTTTCCTGCCTTTGCTCAGCAGATGCTCACTGTTGAGCCCCTGCAGTGCATGTGGAGAAGGGGGGCCCTCGTTAGGCCTTGGAAATCCAGCATGAGTCAGAGGCATCCCTTGCCCCTGGGGGACTTAGGGTTAGGTCCAGGAGGACAAGCAACCAAAGGATAAAATTATCACCCCGTGTGACAAGAGCACTGCCCGAAACCCAGAGGGTGCTCACGGAGCAGCGTGGGGAGAAAGTGGTGAGGAGACAGGAGGGGAGGAGAGGCCTCCCCAGACAGGAGGGACAAGCGGCTTTCCCTGGAGGCCTAAGCCATCTGGCTCCCAACTTGGAGACAGGCTGCTTAAGGATGATGCCCGGCAGAGGGGAGGGTCCCCGATGAAGAAGGGTTTAATGTCCATTCGGTCCCCTCTGGGAGCCCAGCTCGCTGCCTCCTGTACCCCTGAGTGTCGGAGCTGAGTGGCCTTGGACAAGCCCAGTGCTGGGGAGAGCAGAGTGGCCTGTGGGCTCCCCCCAGTCAGTAACCATGAGGTCTCCTGAGTGGACGTGACAATCAGGCGGTTCTTGGGCCAGCCAGTGATGGCACAGGGCTGGGGGGAGCTGCAGCTCAGAGGTAGGGACTGGCCCCAGGCTCCCAGCCCCTTCTCTTAACCAGTTTCCTGGAGCGAGCCTCCCCGTGCCTCCACTTCTTCACCAGTAAAGCGGCGATGACTGTTGTACCAATGAGCTGGTAAGATACGTGCTTACACATTAAAAGTAAACGAAGAGGCACCTGGCTGGCTTAGTCGGTAGAGGATGCAACTCTTGACATCAGGGTCGTGAGTTCAATCCCCACGTTGGGCGTGGAGCCTACTTAAAGTAAAAATTAAAAAATAAATAAATAAAAATTTTTAAAAAATTAAAATAAAAAAAATTAAAAAACAAAATTTTTTAAAAGTGTGCGCCCGGCCTGGGGCTGTGTTCACTGTGTTCCTTTCGGGCTTGTGTTTCCTCAGAATGGGGCGCCGCACATGGCCACGCAGCTGCTCTGGGAGCCAGAGACCCCTGGACCCCTTCCTCTGCTGCCTCCTGGTCCTGGTAAGTGTCTTGGTTCCTGGGACTCCTTTCAAGCTGTTCCCCGTGTCCCTTCTGTCCCCCGCCTCCCCCCCAAAGGCCTTCCCCCCCTGCTGGTGATCTTCTGTCACCTAGGATACCTGCCCCCACCTGTGAGCCCTCTCCAGTCCCTGAACAAACCCCTTCTCCGGCCTCATTCTTCCGTCAGATCCCTGGGACCCTGGGGTGACTGCCCAGGACCTGCTTTTCCGGGGAGGTTTCACATTCCGAAGGAAGCCCCAAGCCGTGCTGGACGTTACAGAACAGGTGAGTAGCCCCACAGCGGGCAGTGCTGGGTGGTGGGGGCTGCGCTTGGTGACCCAGCCCCCTTTCCCGCAGCTCAGCCGCTTCCTGTGGGACCATGGGGACATAGCCTTTGCACCCCTGGGCAAGCTGATGCTGGAGAATTTCAAACTGGAGGGAGCACGGGTGAGTAACCCCTGCCCAGCCAGGAGAGGGGGCGCCCCACTTCTTGTCAGGGTAACCTTGGGTGTGCGAGCTTGACAAGGCCTTTCCACACAGAGCCGTTCTAAGAAGAAGACAGTGGTCAGTGTGAAGAGCCTACTCCAGGACCTCGGTGGACACCAGCCCTGGGGGCAAGTGGCTAGTGAGAAAGGACGGGCTGGGAGGCCTAGCTGGGGTGATGTGGAAGCAGCCAGGGGGGTCCAGGTTCCCCTCACAGTTGTTTCCTCTGCCCCATGTGGTCAGGGGCTCCAGTTCCTCGCGCCAAACTCTAAGTGAAAAAGGGAATGCAATTTATGAGCTGCAGGTATGGCTGCATCTAGGTGTTGGAATAACATTACTAAGGCTCTCTTTCTTTTTTCCTTCACTTGGCTTTGCTTGGCTCAATTCCTGGACGAACTATTCCTAAGTGGCAGTGAGATGGCTTATGACTTCAAGGAAGAAGCTAGTGTTTTTCTTGAGGCACTACCCAAAGCCCTGGGAAAGGTGTGGTTGGCGTGGCCTGGGTGTCTGGCTCCTCCATGAGCCGATCACTGTGGCCAGGGGTGACCTAGGACCACTTTTGCAGCAGGGAATAAGGTGGAATCATTTCCCAAAGGAAGAAATTCTAGGTTAACTAAAAACAAACAAACAAAAAAACGCACCTGCTGGCCTGGCCTCTCTCGGGATGGGACCTAGTCCTCCTCTTGGTCACTGTTGCCGCCTGATCCTCCTGCCATTGCCTCGTCCCCAGCTGCCCCTGGGCTTTCCTCAGCTACCGACAGCGCCGCTTCTCCATCCTCGGGGGCCCTGTCCTGGGCAAGTCAGTGGCCAGCCTCCTCGGGGAGCTGCTGCACGAGGAGCTGGCCGTGCGGTGGGAACAGCTGCTCCTGGACGACGCGTTCACCGGGGGCGCTTTGGCCTGGGTGCCCGGGAGGACACCCCAGGTGGGACAGTTGGTCTATCCGGCGGGAGGTGCTCTAGACAAGCTCTGTATCCTTTCTCAGGGGGGCGATGACAGGGTAGAGGCGGCTCTCTCTGGTGGAGGGGGTGCTCTCGGCCTGGTCCCGGAGACTGGCAGGATGTTGGGGGACTTGCAGTGACCAGAGCTCATATACCTATCCTTAGCTAGAGGCCCAGGTTTCCAAGAGGTCAGTCTGACCTCAGGCGGTGATGCTCAGGCTCTCGGGGACCCTGGCCACATCCAGCTCCGAGGACCTGTCCGGCAGGTGGTGACCCGCACTGTGCAAGGGGAAAGTGAGTCCTTTGGACACCTCCCTCCCCGCCTGCCTCCCTCCCTCGCTGACTTGCTCCCTTACTCTGACCTTCTCCGTCCCTCAGCCCTGCTGGCTGTCCGCTCGGACTACCACTGTGCCCTGTGGAAGGTCAGTAAGCAGGGGCAGCCCGCCCCTCTCCAGGTGCTACAGGTCGGGAAGGGGGCCGCTGGGATCAGCCTCAGGTGAGGGGCTCGGCTGGGGTGGTGTGCACGGAGCTGGTGTGGGTAAAGGTTGGCGGTGGGGGGGGGTGGTCAGCTGATCCTGCTTGTGCCCTACAGCCCGCACCTGCCCGGGGAGCTGGCTGTCTGCAGCCGTTCCGGAGCCGTCTGTCTGTGGACCCCCCAGGACGGGTAATGCCCCTTTCCTGTGAAAACCCTCCTGTGAAAACACACAGCTTCCCCCGAACCACAGCCCGTGCTCCCTGTGCAATGTGTTCTGGACCCTGGGCCCCTCCGTGTCAGCCCATCACCCCACCCATGGCTGGCCTGTCTCCCCAAGGCTGCAGCAAGTCTACAAGGACCCTGAGACCCTTGTGTTCTGTGACCCTTCTCCCTGGCGCTGTGCGGACTTCACCGCTCATCCCCGGGTGCTGACTGTGGGGGACCGCACAGGAGTGAAAATTATTGACACTCAGGTGAGCGGAGGGGACCGGCACAGGCGCAGCTGGGGCCAGGCGTCTTCCCCAGAGGGCATGAAGAGTGGCAGGGCCATGAACCTTGCCCGCCCGGGGCGGGGACTGGTCGGAGTCTTGCCACAGCCCCAAGCTGCGGGAGGGCTGACCCGAGTTTCTCCCCCAGGGCCCACCTGGCTGTGGCCTGCTGCTTTTTCGTGGGGGCGCAGAGGCATCATGCCAGAAAGGAGAACGTGTCCTGCTGACCCAGTACCTGGGGGCGTGCAGCCCCGAGCCCCTGCTTCCTACACTCCATCTCATCTGTACGCAGGTGAGCCACACCTGCCCCCGCGGCCCGGCACACCGTGTCCGGGAGGACAGCTCCGGCAAAACAGGGATCGTGAGACTGTTGAGTCTGTGGCTGGCATGTGCTAACAGGCGGGTGGGACCGGCCTTGTGGGGAGGCCCCACGGTGCAGGAGGAAAGGCACGGGGTGTCAGGGGAGGAGTCTGTGCTATGTGGCAGTTTCCCTGTGTGTTCAGGAGAAGGGGAGGTGGTCTGAGGGGCTGCCCCCCACCCACCCGCCAGGACTCCAGGCTGTTAACCGGCGCGTCTGGAGCACAGGTCCCAGGGTTGGACGGCTTCGGGGAAGGCCTGGTAGCAGTCTGTGTGACAAGACTGCGCCTTTCCTGAGAGTCACTCCCGTGTGGCACTCCAAGTGATATGCCGGGGAGCTGCCCCCGTGAGGCGCTACTCGGTAGGGACGGGGTGGGGGGGCATCAGGGCGGTCACGCTGCTGGGACGGCTCCGGGCCTTGAACTCCTCTTGAGAGCCACGCGGAGCTGCTTGTCCCATCACACACTTTTCCTGCCTCCGTCACGGCCCTCTGGGGTGTGCAGTCTTCACACTCAGGCACACACACAAACACACCCGACACACACACACACACACGCACACGTGCACCCATCCCCATCGCCTTCCTTGGCTGCTGTTCCCCCCCACCCCGCGGTTGCGTTCCTCCCCCTCGCTCACGGCCCCCCTCAGTCCCAGTCGCCTTTGTGCATGGCCTCCCCCCACAAGCCCCACTCACCCCCATTGTAGTGTCCTTCGGTCAGGCCTTGTCCCTCCCCCCAACGTCTCCCCATCACGTCCCTCCCCTGCCCTGTCTCGTCCCCCTCTGTCAGGTTCTCCCTCGGTCATGCTTCTCATTTCCTATCGGCCCCCAGTTTTCGCTCTACCTGGTGGATGAGCGCCTCCCCTTGGTGCCCATGCTGAAGTGGAACCATGACCTCCCCTCGGCTCCCCTGTGGGCCCAGCTGTTGCCCCCACCACGGCCCGGCTGCCCACGGCCGTTGCTCCTGGGCGCCCAGCACGGGCACCTGCGGCTGCTACACCTTACAGGTAGGAGTCTGGGCTGGGGCAGGAGGCGGGCTGGACGATGGGCAGGGCCTCAGCTGTCTGGCTTTCCTCCAGGAGAGGGGGCCTCTGCACCCAGGCTGGCGGGGCCCCCCCAGTCTCTCCCTTCCAGCAGCGACTCCCTCTCCGCGTTTCCCCTGCTGGAGCCCAAGAGTCAGTGGCGGCTGCAGGAGCGTCTGAAAGCGCCAACCATAGGTGTGCTGGGGCGGGGGAGTGCATCCGGGAGTTGGGGGGTGAGGGTGCCCTGCTGGGCCTTGGTGTCACCGTCACTCTCATGTCCAGGTCTGGCTGCCACCATCCCTTTCCCAGCTTCCGAGCCAGTCCTGTCGCTCTTTCAGCTCTCAGCAGCCGGGGATGTCTTCCACCAGCGCCTCCGCCTCCAGGCAGACCCTGGGGCTACCTTACATGCCCCCACGGCTTCCTGGACACCCCAGGCCACTGCGTGCTGCAGCCGATGGCTGAAAGCCCTGCTGGAGGTGCCCCCACCTCCCCCTGTGTGGGCGGCACCCACCTTTTCCCACCGCCGTCTGCTGGGCTGCATGGAACAGAGGACGGGGGAGCGCAAAGGGCCAGAGGGTCTCCGAGCGGCCATGGCTGGAGGGAGGCTGCTGCAGCAGAGGGACCTGGGCCCACTCCCCTCTGCGGAGCCGCCCCCTGCCCCCGAGCCGGGCCCCGAGGACGAGCTCAGCGCACGTTTGGAGGCGGCCTGGGAAGGCCAGATGGCTGTCTGGTGGGACAGGCAGCAGGGCCGGATCTCCGGGCCCCGCAGACCGCCCAAGCGGCATAAACACCGGACTCAACTGTCCAGCACTTTCTCCTCACTCAGCGGCCGCCTGGACCTCTCGGATGCCACCAGCCCCCCTCGTAGCCCAGACCGGGCATCCCCCGAAGCCAAGCCTCGGCCACCGGTGACCCCGCCCTCCCATGAGTCGACTCAGAAGCTGTGGGCTCAGGGTGTCCCCTCGGAGCGGCAGCAGACTCTCCGCGACTACATGGCGAAGCTGCCGCTCAAAGGGGACAGCCCGCGTGGGGTCTGCTCCCCCCTCTCCCAGAGCCCCAGCCTCCGGGCCACCCCCTCCAGGTCGCAGACCCCCCAGGAAGGCACAACCGAGCTGCCGCCGCGAAGGACCACCCTGAGAGGTGCCGCTGTGTCCTCCTCCCAGACCTCCAGCCTCCGGGCCACCCCCTCCAGGCAGCGGGCGCCCGTCCCCTCTGGCTCTCAGCCCCAGCGGAAGAAGCCGCGCATGGGCTTCTGAGGGCCCCAGGGGAGCTGCTCCCCCTCCGGGGAGCCCTTCATCCTGGACCTGCTGTGCCTTCTGTGGTTGGAAGCTGGGAAGGGGGAAGAGAACAGTCCCCGGGGCACAGGCCTTCCTGTTTCAGAGCAACAGGAATAGGATAGTTGTTTGCTCTCCTTACACTTTTGATAGAAGATCATTCCGGAGGCACGTTGAGTCGGCCGTCGTGGTCCTGTCCTGAAGGGCTGTGTCGTGGGGATTCCCTCCAGGAGACGGTGGGCCACGCTGCCCAGGAGCTGGGGCTGTTGCCCCCTCCCCTCAAAACACCGGGGTGACGGAAGGGCACCTGCTCCTCGCCGCGCTCGCGGGGAGCTGCCGGGCAGCCGCTCAGTCTGCGTCGGTTAAGCGGCGTCCGCTGTGATCGGACGTTTCACGGAGGGAGACGCTTGGAGCCCACGTTTAGGACCTGAATAAGCCTGGCAGCGGCCCCTGCATCCCTTCCTCTGAAGCGTGTGGCTCTGTGGAAGGCTTTGCTCCCCTGTGGGGAAACCCGCCCTCAGAGTGTCCCAAGACCCAGCGTTTGCTCTAGGTTTCTCCTCACACGTGTGAGTGCTGCTTTTCTCAGGGAACCTGGTGGCGTCGCACAGGACGCGCGCGCATGTGCAACGACCCAGTAACACGGGGACTCACGCGGATACTAAAATGTCTGTAATGCTCAGTTACACAACTTCTGCCCCAGAGACCCTGGGACGTCACGTTCTGCTTTGAGCGCAGGAACACGGTGGTGCACGCTTGCATGGGGTCAGCAGATGGGGGGGTGCGCCGAGTGCTCTCAGGAACTGTGACTCTGGAAGGAAGGGGAGCCCAGCCAAGGGGGTGACCTGCACCCATAGGGGGGCCTTAGCTGTGGGCTCACTGTCCCCGTTAGTCTAGGGGCAGAAGGGCCACCTTGGGGTTCAGTCCAAGCCAAATTCAATGTCCTCCCGGTCTTCTCCCGCCTCGGGCTCAGCGAGCTCTGTCTCAGCCTGCGCCTCGTTCTCCTCAGTGACCTCACCTGAGGAGGCAGGAGGGAAGGTAGCTGTGTTCTCGGGACCTGTGCTCGCCCTTGAGTCAGGCACCAAGCCTGGCTGCCAGCTAGTGTCGCGTTAGAACCGCCTGGGCTCCGCAGAGGCCCAGCGACAGAACTCCGCACTGCCCTGCCCCGTTTGCCCATTACCTGTGAGCGCTGCCCCACGTTCCCCATGTGCCTCTCCCTGGCCATGTGCCTGGGCCTCCAGTTCCCAGCCAGGCCGACTGGTCAGCTGGTGACTTGTCCCACCCAGCCGGGTGCTCTGGCCACCCTTCCCCGGCAGCACCACCCCTCTCAGCATTCACCTGTACCCGCAGGCCAGCGGTCCCCCTCATTTTGTCCCACACTCCCTGTCATCGTGTCACCAGAGCCTGCCCACCCTCAGAAGCCTGGGTCTGGAGAGGCTGAGGATCAGGTGGTGTGGACGGGGGTGAAAACCCGGGTTCTCCAGACCCGCGTGGTGATTGGCAGCCCCGGTCAGGCCGACCAGGAGCAGGTCGGCTGTGCGGCTTCTCCGGCCGGGCCAGCAGCAGCCGTGGGCAGGGACACAATCCACAGTGGCCTCTGCGGTCTGTGGTGAGCGGCCTCCAGCCCAGCAGCTGCTCCCCCCACCAGGGTGGGTAGCAGGGGGCACGGGCCCCTGTGGTCTTGAAATTAGGGTGGCATTACCTGGGGGCGAGGCTGGAAGTAGGTCACTGTCCCTGTCCTCGCTGGGAGTGGGTGGCGGGGCGTCCTGATGGCAGGTTGGGGGCATTGGTGGCTGGCCTGAAGCTTGCTCGCCGGGGAGTTCCTGGATCAGCGGGCGTGGGGCCTTGGTGTCTCCTGTTGGTGTTTCCGAGTCCCTCTTGGCGGCTGCTTCACATATGGCGGTGAAGGGCGTCTCAGCCTTCCTCCACGTGTCCCTGGGGATGGCGAATATGTTTGAAAGGGCATCAGAGGTGTCTTCCGGCACTGGGAGTGAGGAGTGGTCCAGTTCAGGGTCACTGTCATCACTCAAGCTTGAGATGGCTGTGATCTTTGGAAAGCACATCTGTTAAGAAAGAGTGAAAATTGCTGCTTTCAGGATAGTCGCTATGAAATGCCCAGTGCCAGCGCTGCTTTTTTACTGACCATAAAATACTCTGATGTCACATACAAGAAAGGCCTGAGGGCGCCCTACCCTCCACCCTTGGGACTTGAGGACACAGGACTGATGCCCTGTGGCCAGCTGTCCCCAAGCCCCTGAAGGGGTGGTGAGCGCTCCAGCAGGGCTCCTCTCCAGCCCTCCGTCGGGGCCAGCCACGCCATCATGCTCCTGGGGCCCTGAGTCAGCTGCACTCGGAGCTTGGGCCTCCGGCTGCCATACACTCCACGGGGACATAGCCTCCTGGGAGAGGAGTTCCCCCTGGGAACCGTGGGCTGGTGTGAACTTCCTCCCTTGGTGACGAGCTCCTGCCCAGAGATGGTGTCTCACCCTGTCCTCGCACCCAGGCCCCGGCAGTGCCCATCTCTGCTGAACCACCCCTCCCAGTTCTGTCTTGTTCACTCCCCTTCCCTGTCTGTGTGTCACTACGGGGCAGGCACCCTGAAAACGAACACCAGCCACCTCAGAAGGACAGAAAAATTTTCCCCGGTGAGCACATACGAGGAGTTATTAAAAAATCAGTGCCAGTAGGTGTGTTCAGGAAGACCCAGGTGCTTCATCTGGGAGCGGGCAGCTCTGCACCTGCTTGGCAGAGGCAGACCCTGGGGTGCAGAGGTGTGGGGGTGCCTGACGTGCACGGAGCTGTGCTTTCTAACAGGACCAGAGTGACAGTGACATTGGGCTGATGGTGGGGACGCGGGGCTGATGACCTCATCATCCTGGCCTTCCAGAGGCTCGCCTGTGTCCACATCTTCCAAGTCAGGCAGGTCCTGGAAGAACAAATAAACCCCTGTCAGCCAGCGGCAGGCACAAGGTCCTGCGAGCCAGGGTCGTGTGCCAGCGGAGCGTGCAGGAGGGGCGAGGAAGGGGCCGGAGCCCTCTGGTGAGCTGAGCACACTCAGCGCGGGTGTCCGGACTGTGGCGATGGAGGAGGTCGGGAGCAATGCCTTGGTCATGAAAGACTCCGCCAGCGCACCGTGGGGGAGACAACGGTGCCCAAACCACAGGCGTTTCCTAGGCCTCTGCGTGGTGTCATGTGAGTGTGGTCCAGGCCTCCCCAGACGGGGTGGGGAGTGGTTGTGCTGTGGCTGTGCGATTGTATCTTCCTCCACAGCTGCCACGCCAGCACGCGGGGTGGGCAGTGCATTAATTAATTATTATTAATTAGGCAGAGCATTGCGCAGTTGGAGGACCTGTGGAGCCCCCTGCCCTGCTTGGTGTTCCTGCCCAACCGCAGCTTGGCCGTGCAGCCTTGGGCAACTTGCTTCACCTGTTTCTCAGTGTCCTCGTCTGTGAAATGGGGATGATGATGGTACCTATCACCTCTTAGAGTTACCAGAAGGTTCAGTCTATCAGGATGTGATCCGTCTAGAGCGGTTCCAGGCAGAATAAGAACCGTGAATTCTGTGGGTCATCCCAGACATAGCTGGTTCGCTTGCCCCAGTGTTGTTTCTTAACGATACGTGTGTGGGTTCCTCAACTAGAAACCCGCTCTGAGCACTGACAGTGTCTGTGTCTCCTGAGCCACATGGAATTGTGCACTTTACCAGGGGAGTGGATGGGGGTGGCAAGGCTGCGGGCGTCTTTCTGGGGGGCCCCTAGTGAGCCCTGGCTGCCCGCGGCCGTGAGGCTGAGGGGTGACAAATGTCTCCCCACTTCTCACACCCCACTCCCCCAGTATGCTTCCTGGGGGTCATGAGGAAATGTGTGAACTCCCATGGTACCTGCTCCTGCAACCAGTCCCAAGGCGGGAAAAGCTGGGAGGAGGGGTGTTCCCAAGGAAGCCTGGCGGCAGGAGGCCAGGCACCTGGTCGCGGGGGGAGGAGGCCCTGCTGACAAGTGTCAGGTTCTCAACAATTCTGCAGAAAGCTCGCTGCACAGAGTTGCTTCGCTGTGTGACTTCGGGGAAAACAAGCTTTGTAGGGGGTAGAGGGGAGACATTTGGCCCAGCACCCCTCGATCTCGAACGTGCACATGTATGAACCCGGGGGGATCGTGTTACAAGGCCGGTCTGGCCGGAGCGTCTGCGGTGCGTTCTGACCGGCTCAGGAAGGTCGGCCCCGTTGGCCACAGAGCACTTCGCTTAGCGAGGACTTGAAGGGTTTTTGCCTGACCGGTACCAGCTGCGGAGCACAGCCCTCTCTCCAGACCGCTGCACACGTACGTCGATGCAGAGCTTCTCCTTCGCCTCCAGTCTGATGGTCTCCAGATCTTCGTCTCCACCCAGCTCTGTGCCTGCTGCACCCCCCGCGGCCACGGTCTGGGGGTCTGGTTCTAAGGACAAGAACACAGGGTTATTCACCTTGGGGCGAGTTTTACGCGCAGTGGTCAGGCTGACAAGCTGAAGGGCGGAGGGAGGCCAGCCCCCCGCACAGAAGCCGCGAGAATCCAGGTTAGGACAGGGTTCTGTCTAAAGAGAAAGGAGAGCGGGAGGAGAGAGCCACCCTCTTGCTGGAACTTGGCCGTGACTCCAAGATCAAAGTACCACCCAGGGAGCAGGTGTGGGAAAAGGCGAGGAGATAAAGGCCACCCGGGGAGGTGGAGGGGCAGGGGGCTGGAGAGTCGGGGGCAAGGCCCTGCCCAGGAGGGGCTGCCCTGCAGCGGCGGAAGTGTCCGGGAGGCCCACTAAAGAATGAAAGGGTGGGCGCCTGGGGGGTTCCGTCGGTTCAGTGTCTGCCTTCGGCTCAGGTCGTGATCCCAGTGCCCTGGGATCAGGCTCCGCTCAGCGGGGAGTCTCTTTCCCGCTTGTGCTCTTGCGATCTCCGCCTCTCTCAGATAAATAAAATCGTCAGAAAAATGAGCACAGGGTTGCCCGCGAACATGGAGTTGGGATGGGTTCCTCTCCCCACTCCAGGCTTCCAGCTTTTGAGGTCCCCAAGGCCCTGTCCTGGGGTTCTGTTCTCCCCGCTCTTCGGTCTTGCGGCTTCCGTCATTAGAGATCTGTGGCCCAACTTCGCTCATCACAGGTAGGTCCAGTGTGTGCAGTTTGGCTCCGAGAGCCCCCGGGGGGCCTCTGAGGCTGCTGTGGTGGGTGACCGCCTGCTGGGACCTCTAGACCTTCCCTCGCTAGGCCTAGCGGTCTGTCTCCACAGGCCATCCCCATGGCTTCTCCGGTCCAGTGCTTGTAATCACTGCCCCAGTCTGCTTCGCCTCGGCCAGCCCTTCCTCCTGCACCCCTTGTCCTTGTCTTGCTCGTGGCGCCGCGGTTTCCAGCTTCCCAGCCACCGGAAGATTGTCAAGGCAGCGGCTGGGTCTCTTTGTTCCCCCCAAACCGTCTGCAAGTTACTTCACTCCTCTGGGCCTCTGTTTCCACTCCCATAAGATGGGGGGCCACACGAGAGCACCCCCATGCATGTCGGGTGAACAGAGCTGGCTGTGTCTTGCGTCTACACCACGGCCAACCAGCTCCTCTTCAATTGTGCCCTCCACCCCTTCCAGACGGCAAAGGCTGGGGTCCCTCTCGGGCCACTCTGCTCCCATGCCAGCTGCAGCTCCCAAGCGAAGGCTCCGGGGGGGGGGGGGGGGCGGGCGTGCAGGGGAGTGCACGGTGACACCTGCTCCGCAGCACGTGGTCAGGCCGCCGCTGCGCCTTTTAAACAATACAGCCCGGCCGGTCTCTCTCCGTGGGAAGCTGGAGGGAAAACAGGACCCTTTCGGTAGACATTCTCTTCCAGGAACAAGGGTGACCAGGCCCTGGGGCGGTTAGCAGCCCCATGCAGCGAAGCCTTGCGAGGGTACGGAGCAGCCCACGAGTGTTTCCAAAGGAAAAAGTCATTCAGAACAAGTCGTGCTTCTCAGAGATGCATTCCAGCCTCATGGTGGAGTCTGGAGAGCTTGAGATGAGCACCTGCAGGGGTGAGCCCAGCACCAGGGAGCACCGTTCTCTTCCCGTGACTGTGGCCGTGACCATTCACATGGGACATTCGCTCCTGCAGTGCCCATGGGCTGGGCCTGCCCTACGAGCTTACTCGCCCCTCCTGCTGCTTCCTCCTTTCCTCCCACCGCCTTTCGCTCCCATGGCCAGGATCCCTGGGGAATTGCTGGGGCTCACCCCCAGCACAACAGTGTCCCTGAGCTCCTGACAGGGTTGGGTCCATCCCTTCCTACATATGTCCCCTTCCTGATGTACATTTTTCTCTCCCACGCACAGCCTGTGCAAGAGCGGACTACAAGATCAGTTTTTCAGTTGCTAATGGAAGAAAAGGATGCGGCTCTAAATCCCTGTGGATAGTGTGGGGCACTATCTGGAGGTGGGGAGAGGGCAGGGCTCTGTTGGGTTAATTATTGAGGATGGTCTGCTCTGTCCAGATCCTCTGGCTGGAAAGAGAATTCAGCCATGCCTGGCACCCTGGGGGTGTGGTATGGCCCTTGCCCCTCTGGCTGGTGTCCTTGGCGGTCAGCAGACAGCGTTACTCCTAGGTCTCTCCCAGACAGTGGGGAGCCTTCCTTCTGGGAACCTGTGTTTTGGGCCAGCCCAGCCAAACTCCTCAAACAGACCCCACATGCTGCTCAGGGGGACAAAACGTTCCCCATCTCTCAAGACCCTATGGCTGGGCACGCTCCAGGTCCCGCTCACAGCATCCCGGGCAAGTGCTGGGTTTATACGTTAGTCAGCGGGACCCAAGGAGCGTGGCTGACCCTGCCAGGGGGCCTGCATTGCCTAGATCTACATCACCCCCTACGGCGGCCACAAAGCCACGGAGGGCTGGCTCCCGGGCACCAGACATGTCACCTGTGCTCCCGAGGCACTGAAGTTCTTACTTGGTTTTTATTTTTAATTCACTTACACTTCGCACCTGAAGCAGTGAAAAACAACTCCCTCTCCCTCGAACCACTGAACCTTAAACCATCGGCCCTTAGATATCAAATATGCTCTGGGCTTTGAGGACACGGGGCTGATCAAAGTATCTCACAGAGAATTTTACATTGAGTCACATGAATATATTTCAGATCTATCAGGTTCGATTAAAACAGAATGTTGGTGTTTCACCCAACATTCTTTTTTACTCTGTTGACTAGAAAATGCGGGTCTGGCCCCACTGTATTTCCATGAGCAGTGCTGCGCTAGCAAATGAGACAAGTCTACTTTATCCTAAAGGCACAGCCGTTGGAAACTGTCCCCCAGGTGCACCGGGGGTGCACGCACGTGGCCCTCAGCTCCTTACCTTTGCAGGTAGCTCCAGGCGCGGCCGGCCTCACGGCCTCCTCCAGGTGCGGCCCCGCTGGCTCCCGGCCTTCCGTCTCTCTGCTGACCTCCACCAGCAGCTCCTCCCCAAGATTCAATTTCTCCGGGAAGAGCTCATCCTTGGCCTCAAAGCTCTCCCTGACAAATAGCTCCATTTTCTGCCGCCTCTCCCCCTCCTCACGAGGCTCCTCCTTCCCTGGCACGCTGCCATCCACAAGCTTGCTCTCCTCTGGCTCCAGCTTGTCCCCTGAACAGGAGAAGTCCAAGGGTGAGCCACAAAACGGCCTGGGAGGGCAGGGGGGGGTCTGGATGTCTCCTGGGGACATGCTGTGAGCTGCTGGGGTGAGCTCAGGGGACTGTCAAAGTGCATGCTGAGCATGGAGGAAGCAGAGCTCAGTGTCCTCGGTGGAGGTGGGGGGGTGGGTGGTGCTCAGCATGGCCGTCTAGTGGCATGCGACACGCCTCAAGAGCATGCCAAGGGCTCTTAGGAGATGCACACCGAAGCACTGGGCTTACCAGCCTTGATGTCTACCTTGACTTTGAAATGGCTCCGCAGAACGTGTGTGTGTGTGTGTGTGTGTGTGTGTGTGTGTGAGAGAGAGAGAGAGAGAGAGAGAGAAAATGTTGAACACCATCCATTCTAAGCAGGCACAATACAAGCTTTTCTGAAACTCTGAAAAATACCAAAATGAAAAGCTTGGACCAGGAAAACTGCTTTAGGAGAATGTCTGCTTTATGGAAAATACATTATGCTAATTTGAAACAATAGGCAGAAAACAATAGAGTTATGTCATTGTTCTACAAAATCCATAAATGTCACATGTGCGGGGAAAAGCCGGGAAGTGCTCATGCGAAATCCTGAGTGGTTCTTGCTGCAATTATTACTGGTGCTTTCTTGTTTCCTATGTGTGGTTGGGTTCACGTTTTGTAATTAGGTGAGAAACAGTCAATTTCATTTAAAAACACACATGGAGACTCCAGCTCCTCTACTGGGTACAGGATGAGGAAGAGGGTGCTTACTTATTAAGGTGGCCTGAGGACCGTCCCTAGGATCCTAGGGTCCTAGGGCTTGGACCTAGGCTTGGACCTAGCGCAGACCCAGGATTCACTCTCTCCCTAGAAGCCTTTAACAAACACTGACAAATGCATCGGGTGTGGGCAGGTGACTCTGAGCCCTGGATTTGGGGCAATAGATTGGGGAGATAGGGGGATTCATTTACCATAACCTGGGAGCAGACAGATTCGTGAAACTGGGTGAGAGAGGGCAAGGCCGGGAAACAGGTTCTGAGATCCTGGAATAGACCAACCAGGGCCGAGAACATCTCCCAGCCCGCCGTGATCCTGCCAAGGGAGGAATCGGGTGATACCGAACCTTTCGAGGGTTTGGCAGGCTTCATACAACTGCCCAGACTGTTGGCTCTAGTCCGAGCTAATCAGAGGGAGCATGGTCTGTGCCACAGAGAAGGCATGCTGCCACCATTCTGAGTTCACAGAACTGAATGGTCACGGTGGGCCATTAAAAGGAACGAAGTTCGGATCATGCAGTCACCTGGAGGCACCCCAAAGCACTATGCCAGGTGAGAGAAGCCAGACGCAAAGGTCACGTCTTACGGGGAGCGCCATATATACGAAGCACCCAGAAATGCAGGTGGTGGTCATCAGGGGCTGGTGGTGGACAGCATTGTGGTGATGGGGAGGGGTTACTGCTCACCGGCACAGGGTTTTATTCTGGGATGATGACAATGTTTTGGAAATAGAGGTTCTGGTTGCCCCACACTGTGATCATACCAAATGCCCCGTCGGAAGGGTCAATTTTGTTATGTGAATTTCATGTCAATGGAAAGAAAGGTCCAGGGCCTCCATGTTTTTCCACGGTGATTCTCCGGAACCCGGGCTGCAGCTCCCTCCCTGGCCCCCCAGCACTGGGGCCACCTTGCCCCCACATGAGCCACCAAGCTGATGCCACTAGCATCCCCCCTTCATGCCCTACCACCTTCCTGTCACCTGCCACGGCAAGGCTGGTTTTCAGGGCCCTTCTAGATGTGATGTCGCCCAATGCAGCTAACCTTATTTGATTTCCCAGTTTCCAAATGAATTCCAAGCACGGGCATCTGACTGTCCTCTGCAGCTCCCCAGGGGAGGCGTGGGCTCCTCAGGGGAGCGGAACCCCATGCTCTCCCTGTGGGCATCTGTGACAATGTCTGCATGCGAGGAAGTACGTGGGCCTGACATGTGGGTGCCAAAACCTATTTCTTTACTCCACTCCCTGCAGACAAACGGTGGATTTAAGGGAGCAGTAGTATGAATGGAAAACCTTAATAACCACGTGACTGAGATTCGGAAGGCACAGACTGAGCCCTTGGTCTAGATGCTGGCTGGTGGTGTTGCTGTCTGTGGCCCTACCTGGGGTCAGCAGGAAATCAGTACACCGCCACACTGCTTTCATAAGAATTCAGGATGTTCCTTTGCGGTAGACAAAATAATGGCCCCACAAAGGCATCGGGCTGCTAATCCCAGAACATGTCATTATGTGACCTCATGTAGTAAAAGGGACTTGGCCGATGAGATTAGGACCCTGAGATGGGGCGATGATCCTAGATTATCGCAGTGGGCTCGGTGTCACCACACCTTAAGAGAGGGGGGCGGGAGGGGGCAGGGTGTCAGAGCTAGAGAGAGACTTGAAGGTCCTGCCTAGGAAGGCGGGGGAGGGGCCACGGGCCCAGGGATGAGGGCTCCTCTGGAAGCTGGAAAAGACTGAAGAACAGATTCCCCCTGGAGTTTCCAGAAGGAACGCAGCCCTGCCTGCACTTTGTAGCTCCGTGAGACCCGCCATCAGACTTGTGAGCTACACAGCTGTGATGATAAAATGGATTGTTTTTCAAGTCCCTAAATTTACGGTAATTTCTTAGCATAGTCCAAGAACAGTAATATATCGCTTATTTGGGAAAAGGGAGGCTATTTTAACACAACTGAGCTTCCATCCCTGAAAGTGGATTGAAACTGTCCATTCATGCTAGGGTCCTTCCCCGCCCTTGGCAGGTGAGTGAGGCCACAGGCACGTGGATCCGAACATGTGTGTGAATCCAAGGTCAGAAATGAATCCCCAAGATGAAAGACCAAGTTCCCCAGCCCAGACTTGTAGTCTAAAGGGAGCCCTGGGTGCTGCTCCCATCCCACACTCGTACCTTCCTCCCAGCTGGCTTTCTGCCGCCTTCTCTCTTCCGCCCGCCGCTTGATCATCGCCAGCGCCTCGATGCTGTCCTCGATCTTCTTCCGCTCCCGGCTCTCCCACTGCTGTCTCTCCTCTTTCTCAGCGGCAAGCCCGCCCCTGGCCCAGGCCTCCGCACAGGCTCTGTAGAGGAGGACAACCAAGAAACAGAAAGTGGGGAGATCTGAATCTTCACTGGTCGAAAGTAAATTCAAAACAGACTGTCTCACCAAACATGTTCATTTCCCCCAAACCAAACTGAAGGCACGCGGGACACGTGGTTACAAGGATACCAGTTCCTACGTGCACATGTCTGTCCTTGGTTGTTTCCAGAGCCTTCTCCATGGGATGCCAACAGCACCAGCAATAAAAGGAAAAATAGAGAAGTCGGCCTCCATCAAAATTAAAAATGTTTGAGGGGCGCCTGAGTGGCTCAGTGGGTTAAGCCTCTGCCTTCGGCTCAGGTCATGATCTCAGGGTCCTGGGATCGAGCCCCACATCGGGCTCTCTTTTCAGTGGGGAGCCTGCTCCCCACTCTCTCTCTGCCTGCCTCTCTGCCTACTTGTGATCTCTCTCTCTGTCAAATAAATAAATATAATCTTTAAAAAAATTAAAAATGTTTGAGACAAAAAGAACGCCATAAACAGAGTATAAAGGTACCCCATGGAATGAGGGACGGGGTCTGAGATCATATGCCTACGGAGGGACGTGTATAGAGCATACATGAAGAACTTCCATGACTCATGACTGCAAAGACAACACAATCTAAAAGTAGGGGGAATTTCAAAGAATGAAATGAGAAGACGCAGATTGGGAGAAAATATTCATGGGTAAGATAACTGATAAATGGCTTATATCCAAAACAGACAACTATGAAACCTCAAAAAAAAAAAAATCACCAAAAAAAAAAAAGTGGGAAATAACCTAATGACCTAGACACTTCACCCAGGAAGGCAGGCAGATGGCAAAGCAGCTGAAGATGCTGTGACATCGGGGAACTGTGGTTACAGCAGCGAGAGGTACCCCAGCACACCTGTCAGAACAGCAGAAATCCCACACACTGCCACCAGACATTGGCGAGGAGGTGGCCTCCCGTGGCTGCTGGGAACTCGGGCCCACGCCGCCAGCTTGGAAGAGCCTGGAAGCTACAGAGCTACAAGAAATCCTCCCCGACCAGCCGGCACCGTGCTCCCAAGGGTCTGCTCTACGCAGCTGAAAACAAACGTCCACACAAAAGCCTTCAGCAATGTCCACAGTGGCGCCCTTCACAATAGCCCCAAAGTGGAAACAACCCCAAGTCCATCGGCTGATGGCTAAATACAACGTGGGGTGTCTAAGGGGAATCCTGTCTGGGGATGTTATGTTGGAAGGAGTTACGGACACACGCTTCAGTGTGCGTGAACCTTGACACTACGATGCTGAGTGAAAGCAGCTGGTCACGCGAGACCACATGTGGTATGAGTCCGCCAATATGAAGCATTCAGAATAGGAAAAATCCCCTAGAGACGGGGACTGGCAGAGGGAAGAATGAGGACTATCAGCTAACGAGTAAAGGTTATTCTTTGGGGGCAATAAAAATATTGTAGAATTGATGCGGTCTTAGTTGCCCAACTCTGCGAATGTACTAGAGACTGTTGAGTCACACACTTGAAGTGGGAGAACCGGTCCAGGGGCTGGGGATACAGCAGGGAAAATAAGAGGTGACAATACCCGCTGCCTTTTTATGGGGACAGACAGACCCTAAAGAAGGAAACGAGTATGTGAGAGGCTGATGTATCCTAAGAAGCGAAATCCGGTTAAAGAGACACCAGGTGGGAAAGGTGCTCCTGAGATAGGGGCTGGGTCAGGGAGGGCTTCCTGAGGTGACGGGGGAGGGGACACACGCAAACACCTGTGAGGAGCTCCCCAGGCAGGGAGAACAGCGAGTGGCTGGCGTGGGACCGCTAGGGATGGGAGGAATGAAGACTCAAACCCAGGGGAGCCCGACCCCTGAACCGAGTGGCTCTACGCAGGGCCAGTTCCTGTCCCCCTGGATGAGGCTCAGAGTCCTTAGTCGCAGCCACTCCCACTGGCTCGCTCCTTCTGACCCCGCCTGTGCTTCTCAAATCTCACCTGTTACTCACAAGCACCCTGAGGTCATATTGTCCCTACTTTTCAGATGAGGAACGTGAGGCTGGGGAGGTTAGCGAGCCTGTCTGAGGGAACAGAGCTCAGGGCTGCGGGGCTGGGCTCCAAAATCCTCACCCAGCCTCTGCTTGGTGTCTCCCCACTGTTGCCCCCAGGGCTGGGTGCCTCCTCTCTGCCGCCCTGACTTCCCAGAAGCAGGTGGTCTTTTTTTCTGACATGGTTGGCATACGGGCTCTCCCTTCTCTTTGAGATATTTGTTACTTTAACTTTATGAATTCAAAAACATATTAGCAGCTGCATGGTTTCGGAAATGCTGTGTGCTTTAAAATTCAAACTGCCCTTCCCTTCGAGCAGCCCATGTTACTGAGGTTTTATTCTAAGGCGGAAGGAATAGTGACCTAAATTAAAAACGTAGATATTAAAGTAGCGACAACACACAGGGCAGTCTGTGCTCAATATTCTTAACATAAAAAAAGAGCTCCTACGAACCAATAACAAAAGGACTTCCAAAAGGATACTGAGAGGAAGTTACAAATGGAGGAATCCCAGAGGAAGAGATCCGCCTGCCCGACAAACACAGTAAGACCGCCGGACCTCATCGGTTACCCCCAAAATAAGAGGAGACGCAATCTCTACTGATCAGTTCACCCGGTGAAGATTTCTTTTACACGGCTCTATTGGGTGAAGTCATGAGCTGTTACAAACTTTCTAGAAAACAGTTAGAAAATATTTACAAGCACCTTTAACAAGGCTCAAACCACAGTCTTTAATCCAATAATACGACTCTTAGAATCCCACCCTATGGAAATCAACATGAGGTCAGAGACTTATGTGCAAGGATGGTTAGCAGAGGATTATGAAGAAAAAAAAACTGTGCTCAGAAGTAGGGAATTTCTTGTTATGAACAATGATGTCACCCTGAAACTTGTTTCCGAAGAATATGTAATGATGTGTGAAAATGCTCACAAGTCAGAAACATGTACAAGTTCACTCTTAAGTGTGCTCAACGATGCCATATAAAAATGTGGGGAAAAAAAAGGCTTCTCTCCTCCTTACCTGTCCTTGGGGAAAACTGGTCTGTCATCCAGGTACGTTAAATGTTTTAGTCGAACGGTGACAGTCTTTCGATAATTAGCGATGTGCCTAATAACGGGGTTTCCCATCAAATTCAGGACACGCTGGAAGCACAGGCAGAACCAGACTGATTAGTAAACCATGGGTGTGATTCAAAGAGCTTACATGTGCTGCGCTCTGAGAATCCATAAATACAACACCTGTGCCCCCGTCCCCTCCTGAGAACTTTATTAGGGAAGCCAGAAGGTTGTCCTTGGCTTTCATGCCGTCAGACCCGTCCTGATCATGGAGCAGCCCTTTCTTGTATTTGAATTCCAGACCCGAAATCTCAACTGTCCTTCCAGAACAATCTTTTTTTTTTTTTTTAAGATTTTTAATTTATTTATTTGACAGAGATCACAAGCAGGAAAGAGAGGCAGGCAGAGAGGGAGAGGAGGAAGCAGGCTCTCCGCGGAGCAGAGAGCCCGATGTGGGGCTCTATCCCAGGACCCCGGGATCATGACCTGAGCCGAAAGCAGAGGCTTTAACCCACTGAGCCACTCAGGCACCCCATTCCAGAACAATATTGGAAAACACATCCAAAGCCTGTCCAACTCAGCGAGGACATTATTTTGCTCACCCAAGCTCTTTTGCTGACCGTAACCTCAGGCTGATTGATTGATTTCTCTCCCTCCCAGACAGCACCGATTTTAAGAAAGCGTACACAGCAGCAGGGTGGGCGGGGGGTGGGGGGTGGGGGCGGGACAGGAAGCATGGATAGGGAAAGGATGGAGGGTGCCCGCTCACTAGGCTCATGCATCTGCTGGATGTCTTTGGGACCTGTGTGGCATCATCACCTGTCCTTAAACCAATTTCTAACCCCCACACCTCACACTGTGGCTGCATTTGAAGAAAGGGCCTTTGGGCACCTGGGTGGCTCAGTTGGTTAAGCAACTGCCTTTGGCTCGGGTCATGATCCTGGAGTCCCAGGGTTGAGTCCCACATGCGGCTCCCGGCTCCATGGGGATTCTGCTTCTCCCTCTGACCTTCTCCCCTTTCATGCTCTCTCTCAATGTCTCTCCCTCAAATAAATAAGTAAAATCTTAAAAAAAAAATAAAGGGCCTTTAAAGGGGTGAATCAGATTATATGCGGTCCTTAGGGTAGGCCCTAGTCCGGCCTGATGGGTGTCCTTAGAACAGGGGACTGGGACACAGACACATAGAGGAGACAATGGGAGGACATGGGACATCAGGGGAGGCCTCGGGAGAAACCACTACCCCCCACCCTCTGACACTTTGGTCCAGGACGACTTCTACCCTCTAGAATCAGGAGAAAGTAAATTTCTCCAATAATAACAATTCTCCAAATAAACAATTTCTCCAAAATAACAATTTCTCCAAATAAACAAATAAATTTGTTTAAGCCACCCAGTCTCTGGTACTTCATTACAGCAGTTAAACGAAAAGAAAATAAAAAAGTATTATATGATACAGCTTTATTTGATGGCTGTGTGCTGGCAATTCTAACTAGTCCTGCTCGATGATCTACTAGAAAGTTGTTCCCGAACTATGATTTCCTTACTATTTTTCTTAAAATGGACTCATTTTTTCCTTACATAGTATGGACTCTGATCAGTAAACAGTGAACTCGGGGTTTTGCGGTTCTATTTTTAATATGTTCCCCAGAGCACATGACAATACAGGCACACGGGAAAGCAAGGAAGCCATCAAGGGGCTCACAGGACGGGGTTGGCCACAGGTTGGAAGATGGGACTGTCTAAATATCCAAAATTAAAATGACACCAAGGGTTATACCCTATCAAATACGGCAGCCATAAACCCGTGAGTATACATAAACCCGACACCATGGAAGGAAAAACTGTCCCTTGTCACCATTAGTGGTTGCTAGGGCTTGGCTCCTTTCTCTGAAAATCCATGAATGAACAAGAAAGAACCAAGACTTCATCATGGCCCTTTCTGTATGAACTATATACTGGGGAACCACTAGGAGACGAGGGAGTTCCTCATGGCAGAAGCGCTCCAGCTAATAAAAGAGGCAGGAACAGGAGGGCTGGACGGTGGCCACCGCGTGGCTCCTGAAGGAAGGGCTCACACTCCGAGGGTGGAGATGGAGGGAGGAGGCTCTACCTTGGCTGCAGCAGGGGGGCGACCCCGGAGCCCCATCTGGCTGTGTTCGAGTTACAAACGAGGGAGGCAGGCAGACTTCACAGGCCCTGTGAGGGGGCGCAGCGACCCCCCTCCCAGGAAAACCCTGAAATGAACACGCCTCAGCTCCGCCGGCATCGCCCGAGAACTGCGGGTCTGAGCAGAACGGGATACGGGACGCCACGGGGAGGCCGCCAGCCAAATCCAGAGTGTGGCAGGGTTCTGAGGAAGGAACTGGATTCCTTGACAGGTTAAGGGGAGGGGGACCCTTCGGGAAAAGAAGGGCTTATGGGTCTGAGATCTGTGAGCGGCATGACATGGTATCTGGCACGCGTGGTACTCCAGCTAAAGACCCCGAGAGCACAGGCGGGATGAAGGACGAAGGGGAGGCGAGGAGGGGAGCGGACGGCCTCTGGAGATCGGGTCTCTACGGAATGCACGTTTTACCAAATCAGGCATGCTCTCCAGGATGCTCAGGATTTCCGGATCGCTCAGCTTATTGTGGGAAAGGTCAAGGACGCAGAGTTTCAAGCAGTCCTTTAGGTGCTGAATGTCTTCCACGGTCTCTAAGTGATTGTGGGCCATCTGGAGCGTGTTCAGGACCGGCAGACAGGCTGCAAGGGGAGGTCGGCGGACGTGAGCAATGGGGGTCCGCACACCTTTCAGAAGCCCCTCTCGCCCCCCCGGGGGGAAGCGGTGGGCACAAGGGCGTCCGGACCCCCGTGGCATCTTACAGAGGTTTTCAATGGTCTTGATGTAATTGTTGCTCAGGTTGAGGGCATCCAGTTTCTGCAGAGGTTCTAAGTTCTCGATTTTATGCAGCAAGTTCACTTGCAAGAAGAGGCAGCGCAGCTCTGTCTGGGCGTTCAGGTTCTCGATCTTCTGGATCCCGTTGCACTCCAGCCAGAGGCAGCGCAGCCCCGTGTACTCCTCCAGGTGCTCGATGCGGTCAAAACCTAGGGAGGAGGACTGCGGCGTCGGATTCGCCCCCCACGCGTGCACACGCTTGGCTGACTACCAGCCCTCCAGCCACACCTCCTTCCTCTGGCGACCCCGCTGCTGCTTTTCTTTGGGGACCTGCCTTGGGCTCAGGTCGCTCATGACCCTGGGGTCCTGGGATCGAGCCCCAGGTCAGGCTCCCCCAGGTCTGCTGATACTGCCCCCCCTGCCCATACACACACACCATGGCTCCCTGGGCGGCCAATCAGAGTCACAGCAATCACTCTGCACGGGTCACACTTAGCCAAGCAAGGCCAGCTTGGATGAACTCTGGGAGGTTTCGCTGACTCCGGTGGAGAGAGGGAGTCTTTCTGCTGGAATGACCAGCTCCGTCGGGTGGAGCCTAGTGCCGCAGCGGCTACCTTCCCTTCTCGGCTGGGAGTGGGTGGAGGTGAGGGGCAACCTGCCTCAAATGAACCAAAGGAAAGCAGGGCCAAGCCCGGGAGGCTATGCCATGAGCACAGCCTTGGGCTAAGACCCAAGCAAGGACAAACTGTGGGCCTTTCCCTCTTTATATTTTTCAGATTTTATTTGACAGAGAGAGAGAGAGAGCACACAAGCAGGGGGAGTGGCAGAAGGAGAGGGAGAAGCAGGATCCTTGCTGAGCAGGGATCCAGACCTGGGGAAGCCCAACCTGGGGCTCGGTCCCAGGATCTCTGGGGTCAGGACCAACCTGCGCCCAAGGCAGACACTTGACCACTGAGCAATCCAGGTGCCCTCCAGCTGTGCGTTTTGTTTTATTTTTCAGTTTTAGGAGCCAAATTTAAGGTTAGGAAAACAAACGCTCTTTGCTTTGGTAACTCACCGTCAGTCTGTAATTCAGGATTCATCTGCTATTACCAAAGCCTTCGAAAAGTTATTTTGTTGTCTGAAAAAGTTTTAATTAAAAAGTTACAGTATTGGGGCGCCTGGGTGGCTCAGTGGGTTAAGCCTCTGCCTTCGGCTCAGGTCATGATCTCAGGGTTCTGGGATCGAGTCCCGCAGTGGGCTCTCTGCTCAGCAGGGAGCCTGCTTCCTCCTCTCTCTCTCTTTGCCTGTCTCTCTGCCTGGTTGTGATCTCTGTCTGTCAAATAAATAAATAAAATCTTAAAAAAAAAAAAGTTACAGTATCCCTTGTGAGCCAGAATGACCCAGCTAAGCCACTCCCTGGGTCCCGGTCCTCGGAAACAGCACCAGATAATGAATTTGTTTCAGGTTACTAGCTTTGGGGACGATCTGGTCTGTGACAGCACAAGATTATATGGGCACATGTCCTTATATATTGTCTTCTACCTTCTTTCCACTTTGTCTGACCCGTGAGATCCTCTTCTTCCTACCTGTTAAATATCGGGTCCCCTGGGGTCCGCCCTGCTGTCATTCCAGGCACTGAGACACCTCCACATTGGGTGCAGAATTTCGGAGGGGGCCACGTGGAGGTGAGGAGACCAGTTAGGAGTCATTGCATTCCTCGCATTTCTTTAAGGCGTGTGTGCTGCTGGTGTCTTTTGTGGGCCTCACAGTGGCTGCCCCATCCCCCAGGACACCCAAGGCATCTTGGCCATCTGCATCTCCGGATCTCCAGCACTGAGCACAGAGGATCTTGGTAAACGCGTAGTGACTGAATGAGGACCACACAGAGGACCTAGGGAGCAGGTCGGCCACCCTGCATGCAGAGGCAGCGGAAGCTGTCCCTCCTGTTCATCTTTGCTGGAAACTAGCCGGGTCTGCGAACCCCAGATGAGGTTTACATGTGACCCTGCACGCCAAGCCTGGGTCCCCCTGGATGCCACTGGTCATGCTTCTCCGATCTGGGAGGCACTGACCACTCTCTTCTTTCAAGACACGTCCCCCCAAGCCCAATGTCCACCACTAGATTGGTGGCTTGAAAAATGTGTAGGTCCTTCAGAAAATAAAAATTAAGGATATCAACATGCTCCCTTGCTATCCGCAGAGTCGGTGGTCCCCTTTATAAACTCCACTCGGGGAAGACATGTCAAGGAAAGATGATTGCTTTTCTACAAATCTTCACTCAACTCTGAAATTTCTACTTCAGTGAATTTTGAAAACTCCAGAGGATCCCAGCAAGAAATTTTGTTGACGTCTAGAGCCTTCGCCCTGACACAACATACCTCTACTGGTCCTTACCTTTAAAGTGTAAATATAGTGTATCATTCAGTGCTGGGGTAATATAAAGCTTGTGTTGCTTGCAGAGTCTTTGCAGAAAACTTTTAGTCATTCTGTTAAGTGAACAAGAAATTGATTGCAATTTGTCATTTGTGAAATATATTCCAAAACTTCTCTACCACACCCATTTCTTCCTTAAATTTCAAAATAGCCTGCATGACTGATAACTTTTTATTTTTTTGCCTGATAAACTATTTTAAATTCTTTTTTTGCATGCCTTTCAGGGCCTCATCCAATATCATTACTTTCAGCATTCTTAAAAATTGCAATGTATGTTCTAATAAAAATACTTTTAATAGTGTCATCAAGAACTACTGATGTTTCTCTCTCCAGGCCTGGCATTAAAGTTTAATACATTGTGGTTAGCTATGTCATAGAGGCAGAGCTGCTCTGACTCTGATACTGATTCTCAGACACTAGGGCAACTGTTTAATCTCTGGGAGCCTCAATTTCCTTGTCTATACGAAAAGGTGATGACACTACCTACCTTCCTCGGTAAATGTGTACTGTAATTGGCAGCAGCGTACCTGGGACCACAGTCTTCCTTGTCATCTCTCTGGTGTGTGAAGTGACTGTCCGACCTGCTGTCACCGCTCTGTTTCTGCTCACTTGGGTACGACGTGGCAGAAGGACCCACACATATTTCCTTCGGATCATTAATTTCTATAAAAGAAGAGATTTGCTCTACAGAGATGAAGGGATGTATAGAAAGTTTGCCCATTTTCAACTTGATTAATAAATGTCTGCTTTTAGTATGGACCGGGAATACTCTTGAATCGTGTGGCAGTGTGTAAAGCATTGGTAAGGACCGTGGAAATGTCGGTTCTGGGCAGGTCCTCTCTGAACCCTCAGGTACTTGGGGGCACCTGGGTGGCTCATTCATTAAGTGCCTGCCTTCAGCTCGGGTCGTAGTCCCAGAGTCCTGGGATCGGGCCCCACATCGGGCTCCCTGCTCTGTTGGGAGGCCTGCTTCTCCCTCTCCCATTCCCACTGCTTGTGTTTCCTCTCTCGCTGTCTATCAAATAGATAGATAAATCAATCAATCAATAAATATAAAAAATAAAATCTCGGGTACAGGGGCACAAGGACACGTGTACAAAGATATTCATCATTGCATCACTTTTAACAGCCAAAGACTGTCAACAGTGCAAACGTCTCCCCATTGTGACTGGTTAAACAGTGGGTTAGGATTTTGCCTTGGAGAAGAATGCATCAGAGCTACATTAATAAATGCAGAAATTCTCAGAAACATGTATGACATGATAAAGCAAGTTTCATAATAAGCACAGGGTACCATTTATGTAAGTTAAAAACATACAAACCAATGCGTTATGTATTGTTTAAGAAATATATATATATATATATATATATATATATATATATACGGGGGGAGAGCATGTGCAGGAGGGAGGGGAAGAAAGAGAGAAAGAGAGATATAGATAGACAGAGAGAGATGATTTAAAGAATCCACACAAAATTCCAAAGAAGGGAAGGGAAAAGGGAATGGGAATGAGGAGGAGGGCAAAAGGAACACCAACTTTATCTGAAATGTCTTATTTCTTCAATTAAAAAAAAAGACTTGGGGCACCTGGGTGGCTCAGTGGGTTGAGCCTCTGTCTTTGGCTTGGGTCATGATCCCAGGGTCCTGGGATGGAGCCCTGCATGGGGCTCTCTACTCAGCGGGGAGCCTGCTTCCCCCACCCCCCCAGGGCTGCCTGCCTCTCTGCCTACTTGTGATCCTTGTCTGTCAAATAAATAAAATCTAGAAAAAAAAGACTTAAAAATGATAAAATGTTCATCATTTTCAATTCTTAGTGATGACACATGGTGGTTGTTAAAATGTTCCCTCTTCCTTTTTAAAAGCGCCCAAAAGAAAAGCCATGGGAGAAGAAAGAAAGGTGGTGAAAATATCTTTGGTAAAAAGAGAAAGAGCACATTCAAAGTCACTTAATTTTGTTTAAAGGTCAATCAAAATCAGCCAGTTCAAATGCACTTAATTTCTAAGAGCCGTTGGCTTCTGGGCGCTGTGTTCCTGTGGTCTATTGAACCAGACTAAATGCTCTGTGTGTGGGAGTGTGTCTTACACTCTTCCATTTCCCACCGCACACAATGCCCAGCCACAAGAGGCACCAGATAAGTGTGGAATAAATGAAGAGGAGGGACTCAATATACATGATTATCTGAATATGAGAACTAGCCTTGCTTAATGGCCCACTGTAACCCAGAAGCCTAACTGTAATGATCTCTGCCTATGGACGAGTAGGCCGGACGAGTATGGGGTGACAGCCATAAAGCTGATGAGTTGTGGAGCTGTAATCTGGATCCAGCGGGAGTGGCTCCAAAGCCTGTCTCTTTCCAGAGAGCTACACGGCTTCCCTACAGCGCTTCATACAGGGCGTGCCCGGACAGTTAAAGCTGTGTTTGTTGACCCGGTTCAAAAAATGAAACACAGGGCGCCTGGGTGGCTCAGTGGGTTAAGCCTCTGCCCTCGGCTCAGGTCATGATCTCAGGGTCCTGGGATCGAGCCCTGCATCGGGCTCTCTGCTCAGCAGGGAGCCTGCTTCCTCCTCTCTCTCTGCCTGCCTCTCTGCCTGCTTGTGATCTCTGTCAAATAAATAAATAAAATCTTAAAAAAATAAATATTTAAAAAGTGAAACACAGATCAAGTAGTTTATCTAGTTGTTAAACAATTTCCTTTAGGGCCTCAAAGCGGGAACAGAGGCTGAAGTGTGTCTGGGAGACTGGTGAGGCGTCACCCGGTGACCCCAGAACCACCAGCTCCTCGTTCCGCTCCACGGTGGGTCAGGCACTGGACCGGGCACTGCGGACTCAGCCAGGACGTCCTGCCCCAGCGCCTTTGCTCTTACAGGGAGATAGCAATGGAGGGATACATTCAAAACACGCCACCGGTAGGCGACGGGGAGACGGGCGTGCTGGGAAGGGCCCGCGCTTTGGGTCGGACTCTCCAGCGGGGTCTGCTCTACCGTGGACCGCACGAGGGGGACATCTTTGGAGCAAGCTCCGGGACCGCTGCGGGTCTCGGTGTCTTCGCCGCACGAAGAAGGGGAGGAGCGCGCACCGCTGGGGGCGGGAGCACGGCTCCGGAGGTGTGGGCGCTCCTGCTGTCATGACTACCGTTACCGTCGGCTGACAAGGGTAGGGGTGGCGCTGGGTCAGCCCACCGCCCCCCTCGGCTCCCTCGGGCCGGCGGTCTGCACCTTCCTTGCGGCCCCGCGGGCCCGCGTCCCCGTGGTCTCCCGCCGACTCCTCCACGCCCGGCTCCTGCGCGCAGCCCTGCTCCGGCGGCCCGTCCACCACGGGCTCCGAGGTCTCGGGGTGCATGCTTACAACGGATACACCGGACACCCGGTTCCGCGGGGTCGCGACCGCCCCCGGCGCGGTCGGGGAGCTCTGCTTTCCTCCTTCCCCTCCGACCACTAGCGTCCGAGTCGTTGGCAGCCCAACGCTTGCCTGGTCTCCACGGCAACCGCCGCGCACGCGCACTCGGGGGGGGCGCGCGTCGGGACGTCAGGGGCGGGCCACGCAACGGCTCCGCCCCCGGCGCGTGCGCGGGTCACGTGGGGCGCGGCCCGCGGCAACTGCGGCGGCGGCGGTGGTGACTGGGGTGTTGCTGGTGACGGGGGCGGCGGCCGCGCGGCTCTGGCGGGACCGGCTCCGAGACTGCGCCGCCTCTGCAGGTACCACGCCCCCACCTCACCCCGCGCCTCCCCGCGCCTGGCCCGGGGACCCGGGCCCACTTGCTGTCCTTCGGCCCGTGCCTCCCGGTGCGCCCCGCCACGCCCCCCGGGACCGTACCCCTCGGCGCCATCGGCACCCCGGACCCCCTTCGTCTCTCCGTCCCCTCGGACCCCCGCCTCGGCACCCCTCCTTCCAGACTCGCCGCCCAGCCCCACGGCGCCCCTTCCCGGCTCCATCCCGGAGTCGCACCCCCGGAGGACCCTCTGTCCTGGGTCCGCCCTCTCCCCCAGGACTCGGCAGACCCGGGGCCCCACCCACCCGAGCGCGGCCCCTCTGCCGCAGACCCCAGCCCGGGGCTCCTTGCGAGGCTCCGAGACTCACCCCTTTGTCCGTGCTCCTTTATTCTCATTTCTGGAGGACTTGGTTGGAGTGGCATTTGTTGTCGTCTTTGTTCTGAATTAGGAGTAATTCGGAATCAGGGCGCTCTGGAAGGAAGGGCACCCGCGGCTCCCGAAGCGCGGGGGTTTGCTGGGGTTTGCTGGGCGCTGCCGGTTGCTGGAGAGGAAGGCTTGGGAGATGGATGAAGCCGTCCCCTGGTTCAGAGGAACGTGCTGCCCGGTGGACCCAAGCAAGCCCTGGAGCCCTGGCGGTGATGCCCGCAGGACTCCCGCCCGGGGGGTCTCACAATGGGGCGGCTAATCAGGCGTCTGGACTTCGGTAGACCTCGATCCCAATTCCCGTGGGGGCTGGGTATGTCACTTGCATCTCTGTCGGCCTCAGTTTCCCCATCTGTAAACGGGTGATTGTAACTCAGCCCCCTAAGGTTGGTGAGAGAACAGTGAGGTGTGAGGGACAGAGCTCTTTGCTTAGGGGCGTCTGGGTGTTTCAGTCGGTTAAATTGGCTGCCTGCAGATCCGGTCATGATTCGGGGGTCCTGGGATCAGGCAGAGAGCCTGCTTCTCCCTCCCCTTTGCTGCTTCCCCTGGTCGTGCTCTCTCTTGCTCGATCTCAAATAAATCTTTAAAAAACAACAACAAAAAAACCCCACAAAAAAACCCCAGTCCTCTGCTTAAAGCCAGCTCTGAGTTCTAACCCTGACCAGTGCTAGCTCACCTTGAACGCGGAATTAGAGGAGCTAATAGCTAAGGTTCACTGAGCATTGAAGTTTGGGGACTGTTCTGTGCTTTACGTGTATGACTTCGTTTAATTCTTAACATCTTAGGCTGGAACTCTTATCTCCATGTTTTGGTAACGTCGGGTAACGTAAGGAAAACGCGGAGGTGAAGTAACTTCAGCTTCATCCAGCACAGCTCTTGGGAGGGGGAGAGCCTTGATCCGACTCCAGGAAATCTATTTTCAGTCTGTGGTTTTGTCACTACAGTAATGTTCTAGGAGCAAAGAGTTCAACAAATCAGTATTTTTTAAGTAGATTTTAAAAGTTGGCAGAAAATTCATAGGACATAAAATTCATCCCCTTAGCCATTTTAAAAGTGTGTTCTTCACAGCAGAGCATTCACTATGTACCACAGCCCCCACTGTTTAATTCCAGAACATTCCCAGCATCTTCAGAAAAAAATCCTACCCTTGTTAGCAGTCACTCCCCCATCCTGCTGTGCCTTTGCTCTGGCCACCCTGATCTACTCTCTGTCTCTGGATTTGCCTTACCTGGACAGTTCATATAGATGATCAGACGGTGTTTGGTCTTTCGCTGAGCGTGGTGTTTCCGGGGTCTGTGTTTTCGGGGTCTGTTTCAGCGGCACGCCCCGCTTCTGTCTTTTTATTGCTGTCTGATACTCCATTATGCGGACAGATCGCCTTTTGTTTACCTATTTGCCTGCTGATAGACGTTTGGGTTATTCCCCTGTGTTATCTATTGTGAACGGAGCTGCCTGCAGTAGGCTCTACAAGTTTTTTGTGTAAGTTATCTTGGGTGGATACCTAGGAATGGATGCCATTGTTATTTTAATTCCAAATGGAGCCCTGAAACCCAGGCCTATTGGATCTCGGATGAGAACTCCCATTTCTGCCCTTTCTGCCGAGCTCCCCGTGAATTCAGGTTAGTGGTATCCCAAAAGTGGGCAAAGGAAGGAAAGGAAATTCCAGAATGTCATGATACACCAGTAGTAACTTTGTGAGAGTACTAACACAAAGGTTGAGAAGCTCCTTACGTTTTTTTTCTCCTCGAGTGAAATCTGAGCTTTGAACCCAAAGCTGTGTTTGCTTCTATTTATTAAATAGATGTTTTATACAGACTTATACCAGCTGCTGAGGAGGAATTGTAATGGTGGGGGCGATCCCAGCCTCACACCACCACCGAGCCCTCGCAGGAGGGTTAAAGGCGTAAACCTGCAAAGCAAAATTGTGAAAAATTCGAGAAAAAGGTACTGGAAAATGCCTTTATGTCCTGGGGCTAAGAGGGGATTTCTTACCTGAAACCCAACAAAGCACAAAGCATACAGGAAAAAGATTGATGTGTTTGCCGTGCGATTGAGGTGTTCGTTCATCAAAAGCACTATAAAGCGAGCAAACCTAGAGATCTAGAACAGAGAGGGAGAAGGGAGACAACACAGCGGAAGGGCAGAAGCTAGGAACAGGCTCACAGATAGCAGAGAAGCTTCATAAGGATGCAGTCAACCTTATCAGTCATGAGGAAATGAAAGTTAAAGCCAGGGTGCCCCCCCCTTTCAAGGCCACCCTGGGGGCCGAAGGTGAACCTACTGGTGCAGCCAGTTGGGGAGGGACACTGTGAACTAACGCTGGCTGACTGTGCTGGGGATTGGCCCAGCAGCTGGAGCAGTGCCTGCAGGGGCCCGGCAGCGGGACTCCGGTATGTCCCTTCAACGGACTTGGGCGCCTGTGTGTTCGGCTCCTCTGTTCCTAACTGTAGAGTAAAAGCCAGAAAAACTCCATCCCAAATGCCCGTCAGCGATAGAATGGCCGTGTGAATCCCGGTGCGTTTGTCCCGTGACCCTTGTGCACGGGGAAAGTATATCACAGGGACGAGACTCGAAGACAGCGTTGAGTGAAAAAACATCACCAGAAATACACACCCTGTGATTCCTTTAGAGAAAGTTCCAAACCAGACAAAACAGAACACTTTTCTTTCAGAAAAGTTGCTGGGGTAACCGTACCACTTTTTTTTTTTTTTTTTTTTTTTTAGGGCAAGGGAACCGGGAGGTCAGAATTGAGGAGGGTGGTAACCCTCCTGGGGGGCCCAGAAGGTGATGGTAGGATCAGGGGAGAAGCTATGGGGCTTCTGAGTGGGGTGGCCTCGCGGGTGTTTGGTTATTCTTTGAAGTATGTGTAATAGGTTTTACAACTTCTGTGCGTATTTTTCAGTTTTTTCAAGTGGCAGCAAAATTAGTTTTGGATACACCTGCTCTTGAGAAGCTTGTGCTCTGGCTGGGGAACCAAGAGACAAGGGAAACAGCCGAACGGAACCCAGAGTGGTGAGGGAAGGGCCTTGTGGGTGAGACCGGGAGATGGGAACTCGGGGTCTCGGTGCAGTGGCCAAAGGAGGAGCGGGAAGCGGCACAGGGCTCCCCTTCACCCCACGCCTGGCGTGCGCTGGCGCTTATCGGTGAGCACTGGCACCGAGTGGAGGGTTGAGCTGGTCTTGGGAGGACAGACAGGCTTTGAGTGCATACAGCAAGACAGATGCAGACTCCAGGTGAGAGAAGTAAGATCTCTATGAAAAACCTTAACGAGAAACAAGCCCCCAGCCCTGGAGCCTTATTGAAAAGCTGGACAGTGGCGGCTGTGGATGAGGGTGGGAAGGACCACCTCAGGCCTGCCCCACTCGGGGGAAGATCATAGGAATCTCTGAGGCTGTTCGTGGCTTCTGTGAACACGAGAAGCTTTTGGTTTAAGGGATGTGCAGGATTTGCAACTTGTCTCTGTGCTATCCTAAAGACGAGACGGACGGTCTCCCTGTCCTCCCATCCATCGATCCGTCTTAATTTCCTATTGTTGCTATAACAAATTACCACAAACTTCTCACCATTTTGGAGGTCAGAAGTCTGGCATCCGTCTCAGGCTAACACCAGGATGTCAGCAAGGCTGTGTCACTCCCAGAGGCTCTGGGGAGAACCTCTTTCCTGCCTTTGCCAGATGCTAGAGGTGCCTGCATTCTAGAGAGTAACCCCTTTCCCCATCATCAAGTCCAGTGGCCTCCTGTCTTTAAATCCTGCCTGTCTGCTTGACCTCTCCTTCTTGATTCCATCCCCTCCGACTTTGACCTGCCTCCTTCCTCCAAGGCCACGTGCGATCACAGCGGCCCCCACCCGGATCATCCAGGATCAGCTCCTCCTTTTAAGGTCCTTAGCTTAATCATATCTGCCAAGGCCTCTTTGCCACGTAAGGTGGGGGCATTCGGGAGGTGCGTGTGAGGGTTAGGGCGTGGCCAGCTCCCAGGGCCACTGCCGGGGCCCCACGCAGCCTTTGTTTGGTGGGACTTTCGCTGTCTTCTCCCATCATGCTAGCTTGTTTCCGTGAAAACATCTGGCCCGTCTGTCTGATGGCCTTTTACCGTCAGGCCTCATTTGTTTAGGTAATTGGTAATGTCAGTGGTGGAGCCCCCTCGTGCCCCAGAACTCTTGCTTCATGAAGGTTTCATATGAGGTTTGCCGGCTCTTGTCACTGCTGGGCCGAGCCCGCTAAGCTCTGGGTCAGGAGAATGTTACACGTCGCAGCAGGGCTTTGTTCTGTTCTCTTTTTAAATTTTACTTATTTTATTATCTCTACACCCAGCATAGGGCGTGAGCGTGTGACCGGGAGATCAAGAGTCGCCCGTTCTACTGACGGAGCCAGCCAGGCGCCCCCATAGCCGTCCTCTGAAGACGACACTTTGCCCCTTGGAGTTTTGACTGTAATTATCCCATGACACTTTGGTGTTTGCACTGTTACCTTTAGGGTTTGTTTTAGGACCCTCTGGGAGCAATTTTAGGTTTACCTTAAAACAGAGAGAAAGGTACAGAGATGGCCCGCATACCCCTGATCCCACACACGCGGAGCATCCCCCACTGTCGAGGCCACTCACCAGAATGTGCCTTTTTTTTTTTTTTTTAAGTCAGGGAGGAACCTGCACGGACATGTCACCATCACCTGAAGTTCGTAGTTTACCTGGATGCCCTTCACGTGTTCGATGGGTCAGCGCTGATGAGTGTTGCCCTGTAGACGTGGAAAGTGCCTCAGACGATAGGGAATTGCTCTTTTCCTATTTGGGGGACAGCTCTCTTTTCCTCCACCTGTTTTTCTCCTACCTGGTTCACTGATGACTGAGTTTTCCGTAGCGGCAGGAAAACAAAGCCTTAGAACTTCTACAGGCAGATTGGGTGGGGGCCGGGATTTTACTGTGGTGCAGTGCTGCTTTCTAAATAATGGGCTTCCCTACATTTTAGCCTAGTGCCTGTCTGCTGAGAAGTGGCCTAGTCAAACCCTCATAGCAGGGTAAATGCAGCTAGGTATCTTGGTAGGGTTCTGGGCTTAAATGCGTAATGAACTCCTTTAACCTGGATTTCTGTGAGATTTCCTGGATATTAATGGCTTTGGGGGAAGTCTTGATTTCTTCTTTCATTAGGAAGACATTATTTTCCATCATGTACTCAAGGGTGGGGAGAGGACTGAGAGGATGTCTGGAATGTCTACGTCCTGTCATTTTCCATTTACGCTCCATCAGGTTGTGAACAAATGTAGGAGAAGGTCTGGTCTGTCTGAGAAGCAGCACGAGTCTTCACAAAGCCATGTGGTCTCTGTTCAGCCTTGCCTTGTCCCCTTCTGGAAGGAAGAGGGTCCCAGACCCCTCACTTCCTGCCTGCATCCGCACAGCCGCCCCTCCCTGCTGCCAGCCACCTTTTACGACAAACCCGATTGGCTCCCTGCTTTGGCAAAAGGGACTTAACTCAGAGAGTCAGTCCACACGCTTCTGTTTGGCACAAAGACCTTTCACAATCTGGCCTTCCCTTCCAGCTGCCTTGGCACCCTTGGGTGCACTTCCTGTGCTGGGAGCCTGTTGAATTTGTCACTGTTTCCTGGCAGGCTGGTCCTTTTGTAGTGCTGTGCCCTTGGCCCCTCTCTGCTCAGGAGGGTCTGGAAGCCCAGCAGTGCCCTCGCCACTGTGCCCTGAGTCGCGCTGTTTATCTTGGTGAATTCTGCCTACACAGGTTATTGTTTGTAAGTAAATGGGGTGTTTGAATATGTCAATCTTCTGTGAGTTTGGTGGCTGTGAGTCAGGTCTCCATCTTGAGCCATGTCTGGGGAGTGAGGAGATGGCATGCTGTCCCCCAAGGCTGTAGACCTGGCCTAGAACACTGGCAGTCCTCGGGTTCTCCGTGATGGAAAACAGAGGTAGCCGTGACAGTCTGTTTAAGGTGCTTGCCTGCGGTGGAACTGCGATGTTGAAGATCGTCCTGGTCCCCCTGTGACAGGACGGCTGGAGGGGAGTGTGACTGGCAGAGCCAGGAAGCCAGGCCCCGCCAGGTCCAAGGCCCTTGAGACCGCTGTTCTCCATGTTTCTGAAGTGGGTGCACCTTTCTGTTGCACCTGAGTAGGGGGTCGCTGGCGGGTTTTGCACATGGGGTTTTCTTTCTGTAGGGGGGGGTTTGGTGGTCCCCTTGCCAGCTGGCGAATGAGAAAGTGCGCAGGCTAAGAGCTGAGCTAGAGTCCCGTAGTGTGGCTTCATGTTGTGGTCGCCTTGCCGTGGGCTACCTGTGGTGGAAGGGGCTGGAAGCACAGGGAGGAGTAAGGTTTGGCCTCAGCCCTGGAGCAGCTCAGCGTGCTGGGGGGGCTTCAGAAACAGAGTGTAGAAGGCAGCGTCCAGGGTGGGAAGAAGGGGCCAGAGGTTCCTTTCCTCTGTGCATTCTGAAAGTGCTAGAAGGGGCTGCTGCACATGCCGAGGGACATGTCTTCCCGCCACCTCTGCCAGCTGATGAGACAGCGCGGGATGCCTGGGCTCCCTCGGCCAGCCGGAATCCAGCATTGTGGGGCCGCAGCCCTGTGGGAGCCCAGGGGCCCTGCAGGCAGAACCGTGGAGGGCGGCTGGCCGAGAGAGCCGTGAGGCGGACCGGCCCCCCGGAGTGAGGATGGCCTGGGCTGCTCCCCCTCCCCGCCCCACCTGCTCCGGGCTTTGTGTCCCGAGCTCCCAGTGTCTGTGCAGAGCGCCACCTCTCTCCCAGCTGCTGGAACTGGTTTCTTTCCGTTTGGTGAGCTGTTCCTTAAGAGAAGGTGCGGGAAAAGCGGGCGCGTTCCAGCGGACGCTTCTTCAGACGCCGTCGGTGTCTTCCTTTTTCTGCTGTGAGGAGGGGCTTTGCCGTCTGCACAGGGGATTCATGGCATAAGAATTTGTGTTTCCTTAATTTTGAAAAACTTTGGGTTATGTTTGTATCAAGCTTTGTCAGCTGAGGCGTGAGGGCGAAAGAAAGGACTTTGTTTCATGTCGGCGTTTGCTCACAGGTTGGCCTGAAGACGCCGGCTTCCTCCTGAACACCGAGAACCGGCAGAGGGAAGGTCAGAGAAAACCAAGGTGGGTCAGGACCCCAGCAGAAGAATCAGGAATCTTCTGTGTGTCAGGTCCCTTTTGATTGTTTTTCCTTCCAAATGTTCAGACTCTTGGAAAAAATTGTGTTTGAGGGGGAAGAAGTGCCCCTTCCACAGCTTCCCATCAGCATGAGGCCGGGCCGCGAGCCGTGTCTGACCTGCTCCTGTTTAGTGAGAACCTTGTTGTAGACCCTGCAGTTACCTTCCCCACAAGTACGGCTTTGCTGGCAGCCCCGTAGATCTTCATACACGGGGTGTAAATTTTCATTGAAAACGGCATTTCAGTAGCTTAGATATACACCCGTAATTTTTTTTTTAAAGATTTATTTATTTATTTATTTATTTATTAGAGAGAGAGAGAGTAGGAGCAGGGAGGAGAGGCAGAGGGAGAAGCAGGCTCCCCACTGAGCAGGAGCCGGCGCAGGACTCGATCCCAGGACCCGGAGATCACGACCTGAGCCGAAGGCAGAGGCTTAACCGACTGAGCCACCCAGGTGCCCCCACCCACCTGTTATTAGGAGAACAGATTCAATATTCTAAGAATCCAGATTTTTTTGTTGTGGTTTTGTTATTCTTAATTTTATTACACTGTATTGGAAAAGGACTAGTACCCACAGATGCTATATTTTTTTGCTTTTACTTTCCTTGTGGCCTCATATTAGATTAGTTACAGCAGAAGGCACGTGCACACTTCAAAGGAATTATTTCAGGAACTCCCCAAAGTGAAGGTTTAACATGGGATTTCGTTTTTATGTCCTTTCTTGGAAGAAATTACTGTTTTGGTCATTTGTTTGGAGGCTGCTGCCATTGCAGACACGTTGGGAGCATGCCAGGTCAAGGGCATGCCCAGGCCGCCGGCTCCCTCCGCAGGGACTTGGCTGTGTGCTGAGCTGCAGAGCAAGGGCCCTTGAGAAGGGTCACACGACACTCCTCCTCCTCTCTAGTGGCTGGAAGCTTGGAGGGGCATTCCTGTCCCGCAGGAAGAGAATGGACGTATTTGAGACATGATGCTAACTGGGAATGTATTTCCGGGGGTCTGGGAGCAGCCCTCCCGGTGTTGTTGCCTTCTCTAGGGCAGACTGATCAGGACAAGAAGGGCCTCTTCAGCCCACACTCCGTTGATGCTGATAACTTCAGACCTCAGAAAATCTTAGCCAGTGTGGTCCTTGAAGACAAATTACCCCAAAGGAGCATTTAATTGTTGTTATATTATGACATATTTGGCTTGCGGCGTTCATAAAGTTTACAGTGTTTTCTTTTCCTGATCAGTCTTGGCATTCTTGTGGGGGGTACGTCTCTGTGAGCAGAACAGACAGGAACTGAGATGGCCCAACTTCCGTTATTTTCTCTGCCATTTGGGGAAAACATTTCTTTAAAGTCATGTGACGTCAACTCAGTTAGTAATATGGTAGCTGTGTGCCCCTTCCGGCTTGAGCAGTTGTGTCCTTGTTGTGGGGCGTTTGGGAATCCTACTGCCTGCTCCTGTCTCCAGTTTTCTGTCCTGATTCCATGTGTCCTTTCTTGGTTTGTAATTTGGATTACACTTTGATGTATATATTCCTGTGTGTATATATATACATTCACATACCCCTCTCTGTGGTCAACAGGTTTTCCATTGTCTTAGGCCTTTTATCGCAGGACGCTGCTGCTCTCAGAATGTGTTCCATTTCAGTGGCTGGTTGGTTTTCTCCTGCTTTGTGCATTTTCACTCTGCAGAACGTCTTCCGGCCTGCATCGCACTTCTGCGGCGCCTTCCCTCATTCTTCCTTCAGCTTAGGCCTATTTTTACTGCTATCGTTGGGAATTCTCTTAGTTTCACGATTTTTTTTTTTCTGTTTCAAGGGGACTTTGAAGAGAGGCCATTCCCAGAAGTGTTACATATATATTTTGGATTAAAGTCAACTTTTCCTTCATGTAATAAATAAATCTTTGAGTTCGTGCGTATCAGAGCTCCCCATAATGTAATTGCAGGCTCTTGTGATCCCTTCGCTATCTCGTCCCTCGCGGACAGCACGCAGCTGGATCCCGCCTCAGTGGTTCCCAGGTCTGGGCTAGGACCCAAGTTCATGAGCTGTGGTGGCACCAGGCCTTTGCCTCTGCAGGGTTGTCTCCCACCACAGGGACACATAAAGCCATTCATATGGCATTTAAAATAGTTTCGTTAAGTGTCCTTCTGTTCTCCTGGGCACAGTTTAACTCATACTTGGATCCTTTGCATCAGTCATGGTCCATGGAACGTAGTAGGCGCTTTGTAAATGTTTGCCGTGTGGGTCCGTACAGGAGTCGTACGGGACTCTTTCCTTAGCTGTAAGGCGCAGGGCAGAGATGGGGTGCCTGTGACAGCAGTAAGACGGAGGAGTGCTCGCTTTCTTGTTGTTTCAGAAAACCCATTCCTCGGGGTGCTTGGGTGGCTAAGTCGATGAAGCGTCTGCCTTCAGCTCAGGTCACGATCCCCGGGTCCTGGAATCGAGCCCCGCATCGGGCTCCCTGCTCAGCCGGGGAGTCTGCTTCTCCCTCTCCCACTCCTCATGCTTGTGTTCCCTCTCTCGCTGTGTCTCCATCAAAGAAATAAATAAAATCTCTAAAAAAAAAAAAAGAAAAAAGCAATTCCTCAAACTTGGGGAGTATTTCTTTGTAAATCAACGTTTATGCATATTACGTATACATAATATGATTTATGTGAAAGTTCACTACAGGTTAGTTTTACCTCAAACGGACTGTGAGCTCCTTTTGGCCAAGGCGCCGTCCTCGTGCTGCTGCTCCTCCGGCTTTGTCTCCGCGTGGGCGGGCGGCCCTCCGCGGGCTGATGATGGAGGAGCAGACACGTAAACACACCTCAGAGCTGTTACAGGAATTGGAAGTCTGTGCCTGTCACTGCCGGGCGAGGAGCTTTTTTAGGGCACAGAGCATATTGCGTTTATCTCTGTGTCTACAACATGCCCCACGGTGCCTGGATATTTGTAGGAATCTCAGAGCTCTCGGTAGTTACACGTTGACTAATCTCCTTGGAAGGAAAGGACTTCCGGAGCTGCAGATGGTCATGAGACTATACATTGAGCGGGTCCCTGGGGTACGTGCATTTGAACGCTACCGTTAATCGAGTGCCTCACTGATAAGCTCTGACGTCCTTGGATGTCTGTCTTCATTCCGACTTTATTCTTCATTGTGTTCCTTTGACACAATTAAGCAAAGAACACCTCTCTCTTTCCCCTTCCCTGCAGGCCGCCATGGCTGCCGTTGACAGCTTCTACCTCTTGTATAGGGAGATCGCCAGGTCCTGCAATTGCTACATGGAAGCTCTGGCCTTGGTCGGAGCCTGGTACACAGCTAGGAAAAGCATCACGGTCATCTGTGATTTCTACAGTCTGGTCAGACTGCATTTCATCCCGCGCCTGGTGAGCAGAGCAGATCTGATCAAGCAGTACGGAAGATGGGCAGTCGTGAGTGGTAAGAAAGGAGATGCGGTCCTGGCCCGCTTTCAGAACACAGTCATCTCTCCTGTTGAGGCTGCGTTCTCAATGGGGTGCCTTATTCGAGGAGTCACTGAATTCACCGTGATGTGTTCTTGGGAACACAGCTCTGTTGTGATGCCGGTCACCGTTTCTTAGCGCCCTCCTCTTAGAACGATGTTTGTCTTTCTTGCTCTGTCCTCCTGTTCCCGGTCCTGCCTCAGCCCACCTTCGCTCCCTTTTGAGATTGTCCTTAGAAATTGTCACTGTCCATTCCCTTGTTTTAAATTTCATTTTGATTTGTCATTATTTCCCAGGAAGGTACCTCCCTAACACTCATGTAAGCCAGATACAAGTTTGAAAACCATTTCCTGCTGTGTCTCCCACCCAGCTCGGTGAACGTGAAGCTCCCTTCCCCTGCTTGTCAGGGTGTCTGCGAGAGTGTTTGACTAAAGGTGTCAGTCATACTTGGATGCGACACTGTACCCGACACAGTGATCAGTGTGAGAACTGGGTTTATTTCTAGTGTGACCCCTTCTCAGCTGAAACCCAGAAACAGGAGATTTAAGGTTTGCTCTGAAGGTCCCACCGTGAGATGAGCCCGCTCACCTTCCCTGGCCTGTATCGCAGGTGCGACCGATGGGATCGGAAGAGCCTATGCAGAGGAACTGGCAAGCCGTGGCCTCAATATCATCTTGATCAGCCGCAGCCAAGACAAGCTGCAGACGGTAGCGAAAGACATAGCCGACACCTACAAAGTGGAAACCGAGGTCATAGTTGCGGACTTCAGTAGTGGCCGCGAGATCTACGACCCGATTCGAGAAGCTCTGAAAGACAAAGACATTGGCATCTTGGTGAATAACGTAGGCGTGTTTTATCCCTACCCCCAGTATTTTACTCAGGTCTCCGAGGACAAACTCTGGGACATCATCAATGTAAACATTGCTGCGGCTAGTTTGATGGTCCATATAGTGTTACCAGGGATGGTGGAGAGAAAGAAGGGTGCTGTTGTCACCATCTCTTCCGGCTCCTGCTGCAAGCCGACGCCCCAGCTGGCTGCATATTCTGCTTCTAAGGTAATGTATTCCCGATTGGAAGCGAAGTCATAAAGCAGGAGGACATTGCTTATGTGGTTCGGTCCAGTTTGCGGAGCTCTTTGTGTCCAGCTCATGTCTATTTCTGCTGTACTTTTACCTGACATGGTAATAAGCAAGGCTGTTTTCTTCCGAATTTTCTGTTTTCTTCCGAATTTTCTTCCAAGTCCCTCCCCACCCCCAGCCCCCATCCCTTAAATCTTTACCCCTGCTCTGTCTCAACAGGCTTATTTAGACCACTTCAGCAGAGCCCTGCAGTATGAGTACGCTTCTAAAGGCATCTTTGTACAGAGTCTCATCCCGTTCTACGTGGCAACCAACGTGACCGCACCTGGCAGCTTTCTGCACAAGTGCCCGTGGCTGGTGCCTTCGCCCAAAGTGTACGCGCACCATGCCGTTTCTACCCTTGGCATCTCGAAAAGGACCACAGGATACTGGTCCCATTCTATCCAGGTAACAGGATGTGCTCAACTCTTACAATTAGGTTAATGCAGCCTCAGCCTTTCGGAATGATACGTGGCAATCCGATTGGAGCCTGCTGCTGAAATGGGGGAATTGCACATTCTGATTCTTAAACCTGACACTCATAGTGGTTCTGGTGAAGTCCCTGAAATTCTCCGTGCTGCTCTTACTGATAGTTTGATTTGTGTGGTCCCATAGAGATGGAAGAATGCTGCTTTACTCTAGGAAGTGGCAGGAGTGTATATTACTCAGGATTCATGGGGGCTCTTTGCATAAAGATTATTAAATTTGCCATCCATAGATAAGAAAAGCAGCAGTTAGTTTTTCCTTTTATCGAAAGATTTGGCTGAAAGTTTCTTTAGTAAGAAGGAGCTTGATTTATTCACTCCTCTGTTAATGTTTAGCCCATAAGGAGTTCGCTGGAGGAAGTTTGATGTGCCAGACACACCATGTAAAGAAATGTCTGTGCTCATCCTGATCAGTCGTCCATGTTAGGGCCTGAGTGAAGAGGGCAGGCGGGCCTGTGTTGGCTCTAGGATCTGGAAAATGCTCAGTGTCTTGGATGAAGGCAGTTTTGGGAGCCCTTCAGGGAGCTGTGGACTGCAGTGGGCAGGTGAGTGGGGGGAGGGCTACGGAAACCGCATGCTCCGCAAATAAGGCTGTGGGGTGCGGCAGGCAGGTGGACTGGGATGGAGGAAGCAGGTGTATTTGTTAATCCGTTTACAGCAGCAGAGACGTGGCTGGGAGCAAGTGCTGGCGGGAGGGGGATGTGCAGGGGAATGGCCTGAAGATAGGGGAGAGAAGGTGTGCTTCCCGGCAGCGCGGGCAGGACCCAGAGCACAGTGGAGGGGGCGACAGGGAAGCCACAGTGGTGAGCAGGGGCTGTCATCTGCTGACTCCCGGGAGGTGGGGTCTTGCGAAGCGAGGAGGTTTGAAGTGAGAGTGTCGGGGGGGTGGAGAGCGGGGCACTGCTCCTGTGCCAGTGACCCTTTCGGGAGCCCCTGCCGGGATGGGCTCTAGACTGGTTTCACAGCCTTTTACTGATGTGGATCGGTGCTCAATCTGTGTCAGTGGTTCTTTATGATGAGCTTGCTCAGAGGTCAGGGGGAGGAGTCCTCACTCCTTCCTGGGCCCCAGCCCTTAACGGATGTCTGCACAACCCTGTTCCCACGCAGGAGCTGTATGAGTTGGCCTTTTGTACTTTCTTGGGATTCATGGAGTTAGACAATGGCATCTTCTCTGTGTTATGTGAGTTGTCTTAACGATTTGTGAGCAGAAAACAGAAAAAAATGCTTTGGACTTAAAGCAACTATAAAGCAGTTGGATGTCTTGGCTTTAATTGTTAACCAGTTATCAGTGTTGTTTTGGGAGCCTTCCCGTTTTCAGAATTGCATGAGGCCGAGTTTTCAGCTTTGGAACACAGAGTAAGGCTGACAGAAAAGCCTGTGGCCTTCTGTTTGGGTTACTTGACGTGGAGGCCAGAAACACGTGCGTATGTGTTAGGTTGATAAGCCATTAACTTGACAGCTTGACCAGTCTTGCTTATAACTCCGAGGGCTGTGTTCCTGGTGTAGGAAGACAGAGAAAGCCACAGGGATTGGCACGAGGGTTGGGGGCAGCTGAACTCTGGACTGGCCTGCAGTCTGCTCTGAATTCCTACCCACTTTAGGCATATCTGTTCCCACATAGTGTGTCTGTGTTGCTCTTGGAGAAAGACGATGTGGCATTTAGAGGAGAGGGGAGCTACTTGGCCTTGAAAAGGCCCTGGGGATGCAGGCCCAGGAGAGGCAGGCCAGCAGCTGAGGTCCAGGCCCTCCTGCACAGCCCAGGTTCCCATGCCGGCGGCCAGCCAGGAAGGGAGCCTCAAACCACATACTGGCACTGTAGCTTTGTCTCTACCTTTGGAATAACTCTGGTTTGAGGATCCAGCCCAAGTTCTTGGGGATCTTTTCCTTCCTTCCCATCCCCATTTCTTACCTAGGTCCTTCCTTCCCATCCCAGTCTCTGGGAGACATTAAAGCATTGGCATTTTCATTGCCAATGCAGATTTCCATCCAGTTGTCTGTGTGTATTGGCCATTGACGTCCTCCTCTTCTGGCTCTGGGTCCCCACAGGGGCTGTCAGTTACTGTTGGCTTTTGTCGCAGGGGAGGACAGCTCCTTTCTTTGGCCTGGACTGGTGAGTCAGGTCTCTGAACATGCACAGAGCCTTCCAGAGCCAAAGACCCAGCCCTCCCTCTGCTCTCCGCTCTCACTCACTCCCCCTCTAAACAAGTGGATGAGTCAGCCCTTTAGTTTCTAATCTGTCAGTACACAGAGGATGTAGTTCTCTCCTTTTCCATTAGCTCTTTCCATCCTGCTCCCTGGGGTGCTGAGACCCCATTAGAATCAGCCAGAAGTGGTGTGCCAGCAGCGGTTCCAGGCGTAGCCCTGTAGGAACCTGGCAGGGTGTGTCCTGCTGCTGGTCCCCCGTGACAGACAGTGGCCATGTTGAGCGGAAATTAAGAACAAACAGATTTCTGGTTGTTGATACCTTCTCCACTAAATGCTGAAAAAAATGCGTGGTAGTCTCCCCTTATCAGTGCGGATATGTTCCATGGCACCCAGTGGCCGCCTGGAGCCGTAGGTAGTGTTGGACCCTATAAGGACTGCTTTTCCCTGTTCGGGCAGACCTGTGGTAAAGTCTACTTTATCAGTGAGGCACAGTGAGAGGTTAACACCGATTCCTGGTAATAAGATAGAGCAGTCATAATGGTGTCCTGTAATCAAAGCTACGTGAATGTGGTCTCTCTGGAAATACGTGTACAGTATGTGGCCTTCTTGTTGAGGTGAACGTGAGATGATCAGATGCCTGCGTGAGGACAGGGAGTAAGGGGACGTCGCGTTAGGCGGCTGTTGACAGGGTGCCGGGTCAGGAGGATCATCTGCTTCTGGACCACAGTTGACCTTGGCCGTGGGTAACTGAAACTGTGGAAAGCAAAACCAGGACAGTGGGGGCACCGGTGTACTCAGAAGAGGCGGTCCAGCTCTGCAATCTGTCCCAGGTGCCTGTGTGTTTGAGTACGTCCCTACTTCAGGGTGCTCCTACGCGACCCAGAGCTGACTTCTTTTATCTCCTTACACTTAGAATCTTTCGCTTTAAAACAGCAGCTCCAAGGAAGGTACCCCAGTATTTTCCTCACAAAATCCTGGCTCTTTAACGAGGTCCAGAGAGATGTAGTCATGTCCCCAGAATGTTTCCCGTGGCTCCTGGCCAGATACAGATACAGGGCTCCTGTCTCCGAGGAGGTCAGCCGGAGCTTCTCTGGAACCTGCGGTGGCCGGCTGCAGCTGTCCCTGATCCTGGGACCTTGTCCAGTTCAGTGTGGCTTCCCTGGGTCTGGGGTGACCTCTGTTATTTTATTTCTGTTCAAGGCTAGCATTTTAGCACTTGCCAGTGGCCTGTTCATCTTCCTTCTTTCCTTTTTTTTTTTTTTTAAGTAAGCTCTATGCGCATCGTGGGGCTTGAACTCACAACCCCAAGATCCAGTGTTGCACACTGTAGCGGCTGAGTCAGGCCTCCCATTCATCTCCCTTCCTTCCCACGCAAGTAGAGCTCGAGCTCAGCTCCGTCTTGGACAGACCCGTCAGCACAGCGCAGGGCTTGCCCCCATCGGCGCGGTTGGCCTTTGGTATCTGATAATCCCTCGTGAGGAGGCTCTCCTGAGCACTCTAGAATGTTCAGCAGCGTTCCCGACCTCTGCCCACTGGATGCCAGTAGCAGCAGCATCCACGTGTGATAACCAGGAGCGTCTCTGGACGTTGCCATGTGTTCCCCTGGGGGCGGGGGTGGGGGAAGGGCCCTGGCACAGAAGCCTCGGAGTGGAGCTCGGTCAGCAGGACCGCCTCCCTGCGTGCCCAGGCCATCCACCTCACGTCTCAGGACCGCAGCCCAGCATCCCAGCGTTTTTGATTTCTTTTTGTCACACCGTTTTTGACTAATTTCAGCCCAGTGTGCCCCTCGCAGCCCAGTTTTCTCACAGTGTACTGATCACGGATGCGTTGATCCATTTCACCTGCCTTTTATTCCCGGAGTGGTTTTTGTCATTCTTAACCAAGTGGATATGTTACTGGTACCTGCTTAAGTAAGGATGGGATTGTAGTGCTGTGCCTGAGTTTGTCCCCCTCATTGGAGAGGGGTGGGCGGGCGGCGGTCCTGTTTCTTGTACTTCCATGGATTCTAGCATGGGTTCTTAGGCCAAAGTAGGTGCTTGGTATAAGAGCACCTGAGGACTTTTTCTTTTTTCTTTTTTTTGTATTTAATTTGGTGGTATTTATTGTATTGAGTCATATATTGACACTTAAAGTCTGTGCTTTGGGTTCTAACCTTCTAACCTTTTTCTCTTTCATTTTTAGTTTCTTTTTGCACAGTATATGCCTGAATGGCTCTGGGTGTGGGGAGCAAATGTTCTCAATCGTTCTTTACGTAAGGAGGCCTTATCCTGCAAAGCGTGAAACTGCCTGATGGTTTGGGAAGTTTCGCCACCTCCTGGGAGCCTGCAGTATTCTGATGTTTGGAAGAACACACTTAATTTATCTTCAGTATTTTCTTCTATCACTGGTTATGTAGCATACTGTTGACTCATCATTTGCAAAGCACACATAATACTTTTAGAGAATGCTGTGGGAAAACCACGAGGGCCACATCACGTGGATGGCACAGGGCACACAGTGACCGAGGCACAAGAACGTTATCGAGGGAACCTAAATTGTGATGCTTTTTTTTTTTCCTCTACACTCTGTCCAAGCTGTGTGATTTATGTTGTTCTAGGAGCTACAGCAATCTGTTACTGAAATATATAGGACTTGTTAGCTCTCGAACTTTCAAATGTTGTTTATGGGAAATTATTTCTGTAGATGAATTCCAGTATTGTTTTTTGAATGTTCATCAGGAAAGAATATTTAAAAGTGTTATTTTATAAGTAAGATCACTAATTAGCAGTAATTAGCAGTAGAAATCCACGTGTGTCCTATTGTATAGCTCTGTTTGACTCTGTGTATGAAAATGCTGCTCTTCAAGCGATATTCCACTAGAGAACTGTGTGTGTGTGTATGTTCTGTACATCTGGGCAAGTTCATTTATGGGGCAGTTACTGTAAAAAAGATGTCTTGCTAAGGTGGCTTAATGTGAAACCTTACGGAGTCTTGAAATTCTACTTATTCCTCTTCATACTAAACATGCCTATCTGATTTTGGGCTGTAAGTTTGCCGTGTGTAATATTATACATTCTGTTGGTTGTTTTTTTTTAATCTCCTGTGGAATTAATTCATCCTTAGAATCGAACCTACGATGGTCGACCCTTAGTCATCTCTTGATTTATAATCGTTGTGGTTAAGTGGTGATTTCTCAGCCTGTGACCCATTTTATAACTGAAATTTAGCCCTTCAGAGCTTGTTATATCTGGTTTTCATACACTTTTCTATGTAATATTCTCTTATAGTAGCGTTATGGGAGTAAACATCAGTTACTTAGGGAATAGTGGTTAAAATATGGACTAATGATGTGTGTGATATGATGTATGTGTTAAAATAAGTTAGAAACTCATTCTTGGTTTGTGTAACAAATCTACGCATTACAGTGAACGCTTTTGTTGGTGTGAAGATCATTGTGTGCAACCCCCCCACGATAGGGGTTAGCTTTGACACCTACTGTGAAATAAATGTTTTTGGCTCAGACCTCACAAAGCCAGACATTTTTGGGGACCGCTCTCTAGTGCTTCAGCAATGATAAATCACCATATGATTGTGACACTGTGTGCAAGTTAAGAATTTGGAGCTTATTACTGTGACACTGATGCAGAAACTAGTAAATTGGCTGAAATCAGGAATTGTTGGAATTGTCTTCTTCTGAGTATAGTATTCCATTAGGAGTTAGACCTGGGCATGCCTTTATGGCACACCCACGATTTTGCCACTGCCATTGCCTCAGTATTTCCTGATCTCACTTGGGACTCAGAAGCTCAGTGGTTGAGTTCAGAAGCTCTTCCATGTATAGACCAGGCCCTCATTACACAAAAGAAGACCTTTCAGATGTGAAAACTTGCTAGCAGTGTTATGCAGCACAGAAGGTGTTGATGGAGTCTGCTTGGAGGCCTGCCTTTTGTCACATTCAGCAATTTTCCCTCCCCTAATAGTCAACCTATGGTCATTAAGACTAGAGAAAATTTGACTTCCTGCCACATCGACCTGAATTGTAATTGACATGTAGTAAGCAGCTGCAGCTGTACATGTAGAAGCACCGTGTTTTCCCCCCAGGAGTTACGGGGCTCAGCCATGTCTTCTATTTATAAGTGATGTAGGGAGTCACTGCCCATGATGAGAATAAGTAAATCATGTTGGTGATGTTTGCAAATTCTCTGCTTGGCAGGACATGTGCAAAAGCTGTTGGGTGCAAAGCTAGTGAAAGATCAAAAGCAAGAATCTTCCTTAGGTTTCCTCTGATAATACACCTTTTCCCAGAACCCATTTGAGAATCATCATTGGGCCACTGGACACGGGGTTTCTTACTAAGAATATGGGAAATTAAGAACCTTTAAAACAATCTGCGAACTGAAAATTTAACAGTAAAAACTGCTGCTTCTGCTTCCTGCGGAAGAGGTTTTGTTCCATGTGTCTGTATTTGGGATGAGAGAGATTTTTTTCCCCATAGAAACAATTACTTTAAAATTACTGAAAAATTAATCTATGAACACCCGCGGTAGTAATTCATTAAAAGCTTGTAATTCAGCAAGAAACTTGTGCACAACCATGTGTCTGTTAAGTCTTTCGAAACGACTAACTAGATTTCTTGATCTCATTCCCCTGATAGGTTGAGTAGATGAAAGTAGATTTTGATCATTGACTTCAGCACCCTGTACATCGCTGCTGGTGTTCCATGAGCCATTTTACCTCATGGTGGGGATGAAAGGTTGATTGTGGTGGAAAGGGTGGAGTGGAAAGGGAGTCAGCAAAGAGAGAGCTCTTTGGAGGAGTCTTTCTGTTTTAATCTCCATTACTCAGAATCTTACCGCATTTCGCAACCAGGGGGTTTGGGTGGTGTCATCAGTCTGGACACCGTGTGCCCTCTTCAACCAAGTCCAGTCTGTCTGTGTGTCTGGCTCACTACTGGCTCAGCTGTTATTCTTTCAAATAGTACTTAGTTTGAATAAAGGTTTACCTTCCCATGGAATTTGCAAATTCTTTATTATACACATAAAGCATACAGTGATTTCAGAACCTGGAGTGGTGGAAGACCGACAGACCAGGATCCTGTGGCTCTCATCCTTTCTTTGGATTTCCAAACCCCCGTTGCTCATCCCACCCCCCTTCAGTTTATAGGTCCTGGGGGCTGGCCGCAGTGTGCTTTTCCCTGCTTCGGGGCTTCACTATCCCAATGCAAGGGTGTTTGCAGCTCACTAGCCTACGTCAGTCCGTGACAGTTGGGTTGTGTATTCAGTGGCATAGTGACTTCAAGGCCTGTTAAAAGAACCGTGGCTTAGACCAATTTACCCCACATTAGAACACCACAGTTAAGTTTAAGATCCAAGTGTATTACATGGTGGCAGCAGGCACTGCTTAATTTCGAGGATTTACCATGCCAGAGAGACCAGAATTCTCCGAAGTCCCCAACATCGGCGCGATCTCAGAATGGGGAGAACTTCATCAGGTGCGGACGGGTCTATATGTACCGAACACCTGTTTCCTTAAACCCTCACCCTGGGAGTGGGTGCGAATACCGCTTTCGGGTAGGGCAGGTGAGGTAGAAGAGCCGCGCTGCGACTTGCCCGAGATGAAAGCCAGTGAGTGACGGGGTGCTAACCCAGTGTGGAAGCCGGTCTGGTTAGAGAACGACCCAGGAAACACCGCGTCCCCCGCGCTGCTGTCAGGCCGGCGCCCCTCTGCGTTACCGCGGGGCTGCGGGGAGTTCGGTGTTACCCGGCCGTGCAGCACATCACCTTCCAACAGCACGACCAAAACCACGCTTCCCGCCCCCCACCCGTGCCCAGCGCCAAGCGCGGCCCCTCCGACACGTGGGCGGAGAAGGGCCTGCGATCCGTCTGGGGGAGGCCAGCGTTTCCGAGTCGAACGCACCGAGCCTCGTTTCGTTCACTAGGGCAGCCGCCGGGCATCAGGGTCCCGGCCACGCGCGGAGTGGGGCGGAGCAAGCGCGGTTGCGGCGGGGGTTTCGCCTTACAGCGCGGGTCCCAAGGCCGGAGCCGGCCGCGTCGGGCAAATGGGCAGAGGCCTGCAGAGGGCCATGCCTGGGGGGGTGCCGTGCCGCCCGAGCCCGACCCCGGCCCCCGTCGGGCCCCAGGGACAGGACGCTACGCTCGGAGCTTTCGGGAGTTTACGGCAAACGCTGGCGGCTCCGCCAGGACCTTCATCCGTGGGCCCGGGCCGCGCGCGGCCGCTTTCTGGCCCAAAGCCCAGGGCCTACCCCGCGCCTCCCACCAGCACCGCCACGGACCTGGGCGGAAGGCTCGCCACACCCCCTTTCCCCCTCCTGCCCCGCCCCGTCCCGGGCCGCAAGTGTCGCGAGACCTTCGTCCGTCAGCCAGCCTCGGGCCCGGCGGCCAGAGCGCGCACGCAGGCCGGCGCCGGGCACGCAGGGGACGCACGGCCGGCGGGGCTGGCGCTCCTGGCGCTCTCCGCCGTCTGTCTCCCCGCCCCGGTCGCGCAGTTTCGCGAGACTTGGGAGTAAACAGCCCCGAATGGAGACGCGAGGTGTGTTCGCCGCGGAGGCGCCGTTATCCCGGGGCCGCCGGACCCGAGCCTGAGGCGGCCGCAGGTAGGTTCGGTGGCGGCTCGCCGCCCGGAGCGCCGCTCCCCGACCCGCCGGCCTGTGCAGCCGCCCGCGCGCCCGAGGTCGGGGGCGTGCGCCGGCGGCGGCCGGGGCCTCCCTGCGTCCCTGGACCCTACGGGAGCCGCACCGGAGCGCGGGGCGGGGTCGGGACGTTTTCCCGCACCCGAGACAGCCGGTGCGGGGCCCTGTCTCCGGGCTCTCGCGGGGTTTTAGCTTGCTCAGCCTCACCGTTTCCTCCCGTGAGATAAACTTGAGCGCAGTGAAGCCGCGCGCCCGGCGCACCCACGGTTCCGGGCCGGCTCCCGCAGGGGCCGCGATCACGTTTCCAGCGACCTGGGTTCTTCGCGAGCCCGGCACTGCCCAGCGTGCCGATTTTCAGGAGTGCAGTGCGGGAAGCTGATGGGCAAGGTGGGCCCGAGAGACTCCTGCCTTGCCCTGTCATGTCTTTGCTCCCCACGACCGGGGTAGTGTATGACAGATTTTCCACATCATTTTTATTAGGATGCTTACCCTTCGTTTTGGTGAGAGCCCCCGGGAATGGTGGCCAGTTTGTGCAAATTAAGTTAAATACTTTAGGTTCTGAGCGACGCTTCCAAGTGAAGCAGAGTGGCGTGGGATCGCAGAGCTGAACTCCGTAGAATCTGTCTTCCCGGGGCCCTTCATTAGTCTTAGCTGTGCTGTAAGCAGCCCACCTGCAGGGTCTCCGTTTGCATTTGTCTCGGAGTGCGGAGCTTGCGCAACTGATTCTTGCCAACTTTTTTTTTTTTTTTAATTTACAGCACACGTTCTCTCACTATTTTATAATTAAAAAGATTTTTTTAATTAACATATAATTATTACTAGCCCCAGGGGTACTGTCTGTGACTCGCCAGGTTTACACACTTCACAGCACTCACCATAGCACATACCTTCCCCAGTGTCCATCACCCCACTCTCTCTCTAAGTGGGAGCTTTGTTCAGGTCAAATTTACATACCATAAAATTCACCTCTTTTAAGTGTACTTATTCATTGACTGCCCTCCAGCCCCCCCCACCCCCGCATAAATGCGGAGTTGTGCGGTCCTCACCACAACGCACTTTTAGAACATTTTCGTCACCCCTGAAAGATCCCGGTGCCCATGTTCAGTCACTACCCATTTCTGACCCTAGCCCCAGGCAATCACTAATCTGCTCTCTAACTCCTTGGACTTGTCTCTCTTGAATATTTCACTGAGGTGGGATCATCTGTGGCCTTTGTGTCTGGGAGCGGCCTCAGTCAGTGGGACTCCTGCCCGTTAGGCCTCTGCATTGCACTCCCCGTGCATCTCTCATATTCAAGAGGTGGTTGTGTCCGTGAAAAAAGAGAAATTCTCATTTAGTGCTTGCAGAACCTTTGAAACACCTGGGGCCCCGTGGGATCAAGCTGGAGCTCTTCTGGCTAAGTTTTTAGCATTCCCTTCAAATTCACATGTTGTTTGATTCCGTCTTCTATCATTCTCAGGGTGGATAGTTACTGCTCTGTCCTGCCTACTGCCTCTTCGGTGTGGCAGCCACAGTTAAGCGTCACAAATGGAATAACAGAAGCTAGGAGGGGAAACACGCAGGTGAACTTCGCCTGGCTTCCACCTGTGTCCCGTGTGGGGTTTTTAGGGGGAGATTTGCAGCTGCCTCTTTGCACCAGGAGAGAGTTTAGAAACGATTTGTATTTCATTGGAAAAACGACAATTTTCCAACCCTTCGTGATCTGAAATCTTAATTAGGGATGGGAAGCTAGACCTTGCATTTGGTGGGTGGGTGGGGTGCTTGGTATCCTTCAGCATCTCGCCTGAGACAGGCCAAGGAGGTGGTAAAAACAGGTCGATTTTCCCTCCTCCGTGGCCTAATCAGTTTTGACATGCTGCAGAGATCTGGATTACCTGGAGTTACTAATCCTGATGGTGTCTTTGCTTTAGGAAATGAGTTTCAAGTAAAATGAGAGTACTGGCTTTGGAGGTGCCTGCCTCCTGCGGCTCACTAGTACTGGGTGACTGAAGGATCCTCAGAGTAAGGAGATGGGCCCAGCACCTGTGGAAGAATAAAGGACAGTGTAGACAAGCACCTCTTCACCCTGGCATTGTTGACTCTTTGGGCCGAATTGCTTGTTTTGTCCCCTTACAAAAGCTAATGGACAGAATGTGCCAGAAGGAGTGGTTCAGTCAGCCTGAAAAACACACCTTTATTTCAAGGTAGTGCTGTCTGGCATCGTTTGAATGTTAGCCGGTTAAATAATGGTAGTACAGCCAAGGACGCAATTAGTTATGAAAGTGGTACTTCTACAGCCAAAGTTGAACTGAACTGAATACTACCCTGTCGTGGCCTAAACACAATTCCGTTTTCTCTGGAGCTATTTCAGTAAAGGTTTATTAGAAAAAGCTGGTGTCTGCGTGACTAGATGACCTGTCAGGTGATACCAGTGATTTCCTCTGCCCTGAATTGTGTTCTTACTTGCAAAGAAATGATTTCAGATATACTTTAGCCATACCCAGAATGATAATCCGAGTGATACTCTTTTATAATGCAAAGTCAAAGCGCCTGAGCTGCAGGGAATGTTAGCTGTCAGACCAGTGGTTTGCCCAGTAACACATTTCCTCTCCTTGGTCTCGTTTTCGCTCATAGCTCATTAAATCTTCTTCCTGGCATGTATTGTTTGAACTGTTTATTTTCCATTTAGTATTTGATGTCAAATATGTTTTGGATTACACCTGTCTTAGAGGCATACTTACTAACAGAAAATCCATAATTGTGCCAATACCATCTTACAGGGCGTACCTTTGTTTGGAAAGATCACCAGGTCACCTACGTAAAGAATTTATAGGAATTAAATCCAGTAAACCGTGGATCCAGTAACAGCTCTAAGCAGGCCCTCTGAGTAGGTGATACGGCCCATGATAAGCCTGTTCAGAATGAATGAGCAAAAAGCTTGGCCTGGAGCTCTAGGGTAGACACAGACAGATTTTTTAACACAATTCCTAGGAAATGGATCCCTTTTAAGCTCTGTGTGTACAGATAAAACCAAATCTTTGGGTGCCTGGCTGGCTCAGTTAGTGGAGGGTGTGACTCACTCTTAGGGTCGTGAATTTGAGCCCCATGTTAGGCATCTTAGAGATTACTTAAAGATAAACAATTTATTAAAAAAAAAAAACCTAACCTTTATTTTGAATCTCTGTACCACTGACTTAACCAGAAAATTTGTTTTTCTATAAAATTTATTTTAAAAGGTTTAGTAAAGTACCTAAGTAGTTATTTTACCTAATTATGGAAGTGTAACAGCCTCTTTGTAAAATTGTAAATACTAGAACTAAGACCCTAACTCCCTGGACTGCTGGCATGGAGAGGGAGGACCATGTTACCTTGTGGCAGAGATCTTCTCCTGTTCCTTTTCTCCTGTGCATATAGATACATTATTTAAAAATAGAAATTTGGGTCATTGTGAGCTGTTTTACTTAATATTGCATTACCCTTCCCCCATATTCTTTGGGAAGTATATTCGAGACCTGTGGCTGTGCTAACAAATTTCTACAAACTTTGTGGTTTAAAACAACACCAGTTTATTATCTTACGGTTCTGGAGGTCGGTTGTCCACAATCAGTGTCGCTGGGCTGATGTTAGGGTGTCGGGAGGTCTTCAGTCCTTCTGGAGGCTCCAGGAGAGATTGTTTCCTTCCCTTTTTGGGTTTCTAGGGGCACCTGCGGTCCTTAGCTCCTGGCCTCTTCCTCTTACTACCTCAGCTTCTGGCTTCCATCATCTCTTCTACTGTCGGCGGAGAAGTAGCTTAGTGGGCCTGCATCTTGTAAAGACTCTTGCAATTACATTGGTCCCGCTTGGATAATCCAGAATGCACTTCCTGTTTTAAGATCCTTAGTTTAATCATACGTGCAGAATCTCTTTGGCCGTATAAAGTAACATTTATGGGTTCTGGGGATGAGGATATGGATAGCTTTGGGGACCGTTATGCAGCCTTCCAGAGGAACGTCATTTGCCGTTGCTGCACAGCATTCCGGAGTCCCGGTTAATTAATCAGTTAGCTGGTCTCCTGTTGCACATTTGGATACTCTCTAGCTTTTCCTGGTTGTAATCTTTGGGTGTAAATCATTGTATGCTTTCAGATTCACACTTCTGTGGAATGAATTTCTAGGGGAGATTTTATTTCGTTTTATTCTTTAAAAAAATTTTTTTAAAGGTTTTATTTATTTATTTGACAGAGATCACAAGCAGGCGGAGAGGCAGGCAGAGAGAAAGGGGGAAGCAGGCTCCCCCCCGCTGAGCAGAGAGTCCGACGCGGGGCTCGATCCCAGGACCCCGAGATCATGACCTGAGCCGAAGGCAGAGGCCCTACCCACTTAGCCACCCAGGCACCCCTTTTAAAAAGATTTTAAAGAGAGAGTATGTGCATGTGTGCACTTTTGAGCTGAGGGGAGGGGCAGAGGGAGACGGAGAGAGTATCAAGCAGACTTGGCCTGTGTGCGGAGCCCCACACAGAGCTTGGTCCTGTGACCCTGAGATCTGGACCAGCGTTGAAACCAAGAGTCGGACACTTAACCAAGTGTGCCACCAGAGCGCCTTTCCAGGGGAGGTTTTAGAAAAGCAGGGTAACCTACCTTCTAAGAGGGTGGCCTCCATGCCAGACTAGTCGAGTTCCAGCCTGGCTTTCCCACTCACTGCCACTTGGCTCTAGGCACAGTGATGAGCCACTGTGGGCACCTCCGTGTTCTCATCTGGAAGCGGGGGGTTAGTAATAGGTTGTGAGGGTTGCTTAGGATAGTGTCTGCTGCAGAATAAATGCACTGTGAGTTAAGTTTTTATCGTTATTTCTGGATTTATTAGGAAAGGGTTTTCCATTGTTAAGGCTTTTTTTTTTTTTTTTTAAAGATTTTGTTTATTTATTTGACAGACAGAGATCACAAGCAGGCAGAGAGGCAGACAGAGAGAGAGGGAGAAACAGGCTCCCTGCTGAGCAGAGAGCCTGATGTGAGGCTCGATCCCAGGACCCTGAGATCATGACCTGACCGAAGGCAGAGGCTTTAGCCCACTGAGCCACCCAGGCACCCCCATTGTTAAGGCTTTTAATACATATTGGTAAATGTTCTAAAAAGTAACAGTTTTTTTTTTTTTAACGTTCACTCACAACAAAGGAGAGTCCTCCTTTTATTGGCTTGACTTCTTAAACATGATTTGTGTTTTATCCTGGTGTCTCAGTTTATGTCTCTGACAATGTTACTTGATTTTTATGAACAAACAAAACATATAGTGACTGGTAAGTTCAGGGAACTGTTGGTTACCAGAGCGGGGAGGGGTTGGGGGGCAGGAGAAATAAGTGAAGGGGAGTGGGAGGTACGGACCTGCGGTTATAAGTAAGTCGGATGTCAGGCACAGCCTGCACTGCAGTAACTCCATGTGTGATAGGTCCTAGCCAGACTTTGGGGGATCACTTCCAGTGTGTGAGAATATCAGAGCACTAACTGATGAGCCCTGAAAAGTACTAGGATAGTCTGTGTCAATTACACTTCAGTTTTCAAGAAGTTTCTTGATCTAATGTAAATAGTGGGAACACTGGAGTCAGTTTTTGGTTTTTTTTTTTTTTTTTAGGATTTTATTTATTTATTTGACAGAGATCACAAGCAGGCAGAGAGAGAGAGGAGGAAGCAGGCTCCCCCCGGAGCAGAGAGCCCGATGCGGGGCTCGATCCCAGGACCCCGGGATCACGACCTGAGCTGAAAGCAGAGGCTTTAACCCACTGAGCCACTCAGGTGCCCCTGGAGTCAGTTTTAACAAATTTACTTTGCTATGAAACTTTTCAGGGGTTCTTTCAATTTGTTACAAGGGGAATGAGTTTGAGTTTCCCTTTGACTAGCTCAGTCACATCTGTTGGGCTGTTAGGATGTTATTCTGTGTGATGGTTGACATGCGTGAGTCTGTCTGATGTGGTGTGTCGTCTGGTCGTGCGCAGTGGGCAGCTCAGACGGAGGACCAGAAGAGAGCCTAAATTGCCCTCTTCACCTTTTTAAAATTTAATACTCCCATCCTTCTCATTCATTCCTATCAGCTGAGACTAAATATAAGACTTCTTTTTCTTTTTCTTCTTCTTTTTTTTTTTTTTTTTTTTTTTTTTTTTTGCATATTTTGGAAACAATTTCAATCTACCAGAAAGGTTCCAAGAACAGCATCGAGCCTTTTCCCCCTCTGAACCATTTGTGAAAGCAAGTTGCAGACCTGATACCCATTATCCCCAGATATTTCACGGGGCATTTCCTGCACTCACAGTCCTTACGCAATCAAAGCGAAGCCTTCAGGTGCAGGAAATGAATCCCGATACCCCCCCACTGTGTCGTCCCAGGCGGGCCCCGTCCAGGTTTGCCAGCTGTTCCGAGAGTGCCTTCACGGCCGAGGGACCTAGTTGAGAACCTCAGGTTCAGTTACCGGTTGAGTCTCCTGAGTCTCCTTCAATCTGCAGCTGTGTCTCAGCATTCCTTGGCTCTCCTTATCTTCCTTGGTAATTTTGAGAATTCCAGGCGTTGGCCTTGAAGACTGTCCTTGGTTGGCTTCTGCTCCTTCCTCCTGATGTGACTCAGGTTGTGCGTCTTTGGCAGGACCCGCCCAGGCGGTGCCGGCTTCTTCAGTCACCTGCTCCGTGTACCTGGGTCCGTTTGTGCCCTGGCTGGCCACGTTGGTGAAGCTTCTCTGCTGTAGGAGAAGCAGCTTGTCCCTTTGGAAATCAGGATGTTGAGAGGCATGCTGGGACTCTGTGAATACTTCATTCTTCAGGCTTCCCGCTTGCTTATAAATGTACTGTGGATGCTTGTGTTGTATTTTCTGCAGTGGCTTAACATCTGTTACTTTCATTGTTTATTTTGATGCTCCGGCTGTCCCTCGCTGGCCTCTCTGGTCCCCAGACACACTTCCGTTACTCTCGGAGCGCTTCCTCACTCCATGGCCCACGATGGTCCAGGAGCCTGGAACCAGGAGCCTGGTTTCTTGCAATGGAGAATGACATTTAGAAAACCAGTTCTGGGGGGCCTGGGTGGTGCCGTCAGTGTCTGACTCTTGGTTGCGGCTCAGGTCTGACCTTGGGGTCACAGGACGGAGCACCAACATGGGGATCCGTGGTCAGCACAGTGTCTACTTGAGTTTCTCTCCTCCTCTCCGCCTCTCTCCTCGTGCGAGCGTGTTCTCTCTCCCTCTCTCAAATAAATGAATCTTAAAAAAGAAAGAAAAGGAAACCAGTTCTGGGTACTACTAGATGGGCTCCCTCCTGTTGGGCTGCCACTTCTCCCGTGCCCTTGCATAGACAGAGCTAGGAAATGTACACACACACACACACTCGCATATGTTCATTTCCACGTCTGTCTGTCCGTGTAGTGAGAACCCAGAGTTCACACCGTGCTTCAGCTTCAGTCTGATCCTGTGTGGGTCTTTCAGGTTTTTCCCTTATTCGTACCTGTGCCTTTCTTCTCTGCCAGTACAAAGCTGCTTCCCATTATCTGTAAATATTTATTTGATCAGGTGAGTTTCCTGCTTTCACGGCCATCACCCCAGTCAGGCTCCGACCCCCTCTCCTGGTGCCTCTGCCCCGCACGCCTTCCTTGTCTCTCAAGACGCCACCCCCACCCCACCCCACCCCACCCCCCTCCGGCCACCAGGCTGCCATGGCTCTCCATCAGCATCTCACCTTCTTGCCCTTGGCTGGATTACGCAGAAGGGGAGGAAGAAAAGGAAGGACAGAACTCTTGTTAAAAAGTGTGTCTTTTCCTGCGTATATATGTCTGCGCCTGTGTTTATGTGCCGCGTAGCCGCTGCCATGCTTGTGGCTAGACGGTGAGGCCAGCTCGGGGATGGTGCTCCGTAGGTTTGCCTCGTGTTGTGAGAGCCCGTGGGATGACTGCTCGTCGGCACAGGCAAGTCCATGTTTCGGATGTGGGGGCTGCGGTCTGCGCCCTTGAAGCCCCTGTGGGACAGTCTGGGGGGAACAGGCCAGCAGTGCGGCGGCCGGCCCTGCGACCTCGGTGCCGGTGGCATTGTTTGCCAGCCTCTGTGCCCCTGGTGGCAGTTTTGTTTTCTTAAAAGCAAATTTATATTTCGAAGCCCTCTTATTCTGGGATTGGGAAACCACAGAAACTTCAGTATCTGTTGTCAGAATTTTTTTTTTTAAAGACTTTTTATTTATTTGACAGAGAGGTCACAGGCAGGCAGAGAGGCAGGCAGAGAGAGGGAAGGAAGCAGGCTCCCCACCGAGCAGAGAGCCCAACGTGGTCTCGATCCCAGGACCCTGAGACCAGGACCTGAGCTGAAGGCAGAGGCTCAACCCGCTGAGCCACCCAGGTGCCCCTGTTGTCAGAATTTTTTAGGAGCCATGGGTCTTTGACAAGAATGTCTTCTTAGGGGCGCCTGGGTGGCTCAGTGGGTTAAGCCGCTGCCTTCGGCTCAGGTCGTGATCTCAGGGTCCTGGGATCGAGTCCCGCATCGGGCTCTCTGCTCAGCAGGGAGCCTGCTTCTCTCTCTCTCTCTGCCTGCCTCTCTGTCTACTTGTGATCTCTCTCTGTGTCTACTTGTGATCTCTGTCTGTCAAATAAATAAATAAAATCTTAAAAAAAAAAGAATGTCTTCTTAGAACCTAGATTTTCGCTCACCTTGAAAGACTGTAAGCAGGTCGGCCATATCCAAACCGAAGAGAGGTGTGTCCTTGTCTGTCTCCAGCCTTAGCCCCTGGGCACTTTTCCGCCTGAGGGCCTCTTCCTGCTGCTGGTGGCTTTGGAGTTAGGGGCGGGCAGCTGTTCACCCTTTTGTGTGTGGCCCTTTGGGCTGACCAAGATTAGTCATGGAAATCCTTTCCCACAGATTTTGGGTTTTTTTCACCTCCCTGTTCCTTTCTACCTGGAGCCATGCCTTCCCAGTGCTCGTGCTTACCCTGATTTTCACATGGTCAGAGCTCAGCACCTGCCTGTCTTCCCCAGACCAGCTTTGCCTGCACCTTCTCCATCTCCATCAGGGGCAGATGCCCGTCTGTGTTTGGACGGAAGACCTCAGTGTTGTCCTCGGCTCCTTGGGTGCGCACCCCCAATCTGGCTGTCCACAGATGGTCTCACTGCGGTCACCTCCGTCATGTCCCCCCGTTCATTGCTCCTTCTGCCCCGGCCTGAGTCAGCGTCATCATGGGAGTCGTTCAGTCCGTCTCCTGTGTCTGCCTGTGCCCCCCTCCTTACAGAAGCCAGAGTGAACCAGTTCACGGGCGGGCCATCTGGGGTGGCTTCTCTGCTCAGATCCTGCTTTCCCTCCCGTTCGGAATGAAAGCTGAGGTCCTTTCTCTGACCTACAAGGCCCTCCCCGGTTTGTCTCCCCATCAGTCCCATCTCCCATTTTGTCTGATTTTCGCCTCCTCTCCCTGCTGCAGCCACACTGACCACTTCGCTTTCCTTACACAAAGCAGGCATGTTCCTTGCCTCGGGCCTTTGGGCTCGCCGTGCCCAGTGCCGCCAGTACTCTGCCCAGCTGGCCTGGCCAGCTTCCTGCTTCCGCTGGGTCCTTCCTCAGACGCCCCCTCCCAGGCTGTCACGCGCGCGCGCACACACACACACACACTCTCTCTCTCTCTCTCTTTCTCTCTCACACTCTGGGTCAGCGCCTTGAGCTCGGAGGCTTGGGTTGGGTTTTGTTGGCTGCCGCGTCCCTGCTGCCTGCTCAGTGGCTCTGTGACTCGCACCTTAAAGGAGCCGGGTGGGTGAGCGGAGCTGCTCAGCAGCCCCAGCGGGCTCTGCGCACCCCACTCCCATTGCTTCCTGCCTGAGCTGCTCGGAGGCCGCACCTGCTTGCCCTGCCTGCTTCCCGCCGTCTTTCCACCCTCAGACTGGCACGCCGTGGCCTCTCTCCTCGTGCGATGACTCGCTGATCCTTTGCACATCCCGTGTTTTTCTGGTCTGTGACGTAGCTTCGTTCAGGCTGCTCCCCTTCTCCCTCCTCATTTCCATGCTTGCGGCTCTGCTGGCTCAGGTCCTGCCAGGTGCCTCCCAGCTCGTCCTCAGGAGCTCCTGTGTCACCCAGAGGAGCTCTTGGTGCAGCATCCTGGCCCTGCGCGGGCCTCCTCTCCGGTGTCTTCCTGCTCTTTGTTTAGCTGTTTGCGCTCATTGTCGGCCGCTTTGCTGGATCCCACCTTGATCTTGGTAAGCACGATATACGGTTGTAGAATTTAATTGCATAGATTAAGGTAGAACATCTTATTAAGATATTGCGGTGTCTTATTTTCGAAAACCTAGAAAGTTTTCTCTTTGGGAGAGAGCTGATTATCTTAGGGATTTTTAAAGTTTAAAACCTCTCAAACCTTTTCTTCCTGTTTCTCTGTCTTGTGAAGTCGGTCTCCTGGCCCAATTGTAGGATGCCAGCCGTTGCTTCCACACGGGCTGTGCTGTGCAGTATCTGTCCAGACCCTTGTGTGAATTAAGAGTAGGTTTAATGGCAGTTGATCACAATTAGATAAGATGGGCTTACTAGTATCTTTCACTAATACTTGTTACATGTAGCCCAAATATGTCGTAGATTCTTCAGCTCGAGGCAGGAGAGATAAAGAGATTTATTTTTTTAAAAACTTCCCTTCATTGAGAGACCTGTGTAAATCGTTTGTACTGTAAGTTCATGTAACATGACATGAGAAGTCTCACTGGTGCGGAGCTCTGTCTTCCGTGACCACTCGTCCTGTAACGGACGCATGTGCCTCCTGTGACTCGGTGCCGTGTTGGGCCATTGCTGCAGATACCAAGTAGAAGCCGAAAAAATTGGGGCTTGCTCCCAAGCGTATGGCCACGAAGTATGTTGGAGTGGCTTTTTCGGCGTCCCCTGTTGCCTTTCTTTACCCTTTCTGTTCTGATCTTTGGTGTTAATTAGTTTGTTCTTGTGGTTGGCATTTTTCGTGTTGATGCGGAAATAACTTCTAGAATTTGGTTTTCGTCTGATGAGCTTCCTTCACCCGCCTTAGCCTCTAGTGCCGGAGAAGGCTCTTAGGGGTTGTGCGGTCCTCCAGCGGTGAAGTCCTAGAGAGTAACCTATAGGCTATCTTAGAAACTCTAACCGTGTTTTCCTATGAATAGATGCACGATGAATAATTCCAGAAGCCACAAAGTCCTCGTTACTCCAAAGTACCCATTGCTGCCAGAAGAAAGAGTTTTGATTCCGTGCCTCTGATTGAAGAGGGCTGACTCCTGGTCCCGAGTGTTTTCTTTTTAGAAACAAGTTAGCATTATAAGGCCTGTGCTGTTCAATTGACTGTGTTCCCCTTGCTGGGTTGTTTATGTTTCTGGTAGGATCAGTGCAACAGATCTTTCTGGACGTGCTGCAGCCGGCATCGTTTTCTTTCTTTTTTTTTTTTTAATTGCTGGTCTGTTTTTCATGCGAAGAATGATCATTTTTCTGCCTTTCAGATACTTGAAAGGTATCTGTGCCCGTGTGTAATTTAACGCTCAGATAACACTTTCTTTGGCAGTGGTGTACCTCACGACATTTTCTCTTGTATTACTTCCGAGAAAGAGGTAATCTGGTTTTACAACCTATCTGGCAGGTTAGATCCCTTTAAGGTGAGGCTTCATGTAAAATACACTGGATGACTGCGTGAATCCTTCTATGCCCTCTTCATAAAATTGGCAGGAGGGGCGCCTGGGTGGCTCAGTGGGTTAAAGCCTCTGCCTCCGGCTCAGGTCATGATCCCAGGGTCCTGGGATCGAGCCCCGCATCGGGCTCTCTGCTCAGCGGGGAGCCTGCTTCTCCCTCTCTTCTCTGCCTGCCTCTCCGCCTACTTGTGATCTCTGTCTGTCAAATAAATAAATAAAATCTTTAAAAAAAAGTTTGAAAATTGGCCAGAAATATTTCAAAATCTGAAGGGTAATAATAGTTCGAATAATTTTAAAACATAGTTTCTCTGAAAGAAAGTGGTAAGGATTTGACTTGGATGCAAATTAGTTTGTCCTTAGGAATTATTTTACGGTAGAAGGTGAGGATGTATCTACCAAGCTCTTGCCGGAAGAGTTGGCAAAACGTGTGGGGCATTAAACTGCTGTTCCTGCGTGCCTGGGTGGCTCCGTCTGTTCAGTGTCCGACTCTCTCAGCTCAGGTCTTGATCTCAGGGTCGTGAGTTCAAGCCCCACGTTGGGCTCCACGCTCCGTGTGGAGCCTACTTATGAAATAAATAAAATGCTGTGGGGGAAGAGCCCTGGAGACAGAGGGTTGCGCAGGGTGAGACGGAGAGTCTGAGGTGGAGGCAGAGCGGAGGGATGATGTGTGGGACCGAGATCCCCTCCCCGGCTGCGAGGGGCTCGGCGTTCCTGGCATTGTTTGTTATGCTCAGTTTGCTCGTTTTTCTCGTTTGTTTTCACCTTTCTGAGTTTTGAAGCTGCCTTAAAACTTGTTCCCCCCCGAGAGAAGTGAGGAGTGACTAAAGAAATGATAAGGTGTTCGGCGCCCGAGCCCTCCCTGTCTGCTCTCCTCCCCGCGTGTCTGTGGCGCTCTGGCCTGGGTGCCAGTGGGACTGACTCCGCCCGCTTGCTCTCTCCTTCCGCAGGCCGCCCAGAGCTGCCCGAGTGACCGCTCGCCCCGCCGGACCGTGCTTCTGTGCTGCAGATGGAGGGGAGGACTCAGTTGTCTGGGCCGGAGTGAGAGGAGCCTGAGGCCCAAGATGGAGAAGAAACGAAGAAAGAAATGAAAGCCTCTTTCCAGGCCAAACCACAAAAGGCCATGAAATTTAACTTCTTTTTATGTTGGACAAGACTGTACAATGGCTGATCAATAATGTTTCAGCTTTTTGCCGAAACAAAAATTAACTTATAATCAAGGAAGAAAAAAGTGTGATTTGAATTTATGTGATTTTACGACCACATTCACTTTTGACCATGAAGCTTGTGAACATCTGGCTGCTTCTGCTCGTGGTTTTGCTCTGCGGGAGGAAACATCTGGGGGACAGGTTGGAGAAGAAGTCCTTCGAAAAGGCCCCATGCCCTGGCTGTTCCCACCTGACGTTGAAGGTGGAATTCTCCTCAACAGTTGTGGAATATGGTAATGATACTATTTTAGTCCCTTCCCCATTTAAAAAAAAAAAAAAAAACTTAACTCTAAATAATTAGCTTTTGCCAAAAAAGTCATTTCCCTCTTTTCTACGATTTGACATGAGGTGAGTGCACAGTACTTAGATGTTCTCTCTGCTGAAGTTGGCTTTCCCGGGATACATTGGCGCTGGGGATTTCTTCCCTAAAACCCGACTCTGCGGAAGAGGTGCCGTTGTAGCCGCTGAGGGTGGGGAGTTGGGAGATGCCAAATGCTCAGGAAAATAAAACCGAGTCTTTCCTTCCGAATCCCTTTCTCCTGTTTGAAAAAGTTACACGCGTTTCTTTGCCATATATTCAGAATTCTCTTGATCTTTGCTTTTTGAAAAACAGCACAGGGATCTGATTTTAAGGGGTGGATTCTGTGATCCGGGGCTCATACAGATCGCTTGACCTCAGAGCCTGGAGGACTGCTCTGTAGGGCATTTAGACCAGTCTTGGTTTACTGCTCCTCCTACTGTCAGTTTTAGGATCTGTAGGTTTTCTTTTGCCAGGGAACTTTTGCCAGGAACCAGAGTAGGTGCACTCTTACGTAACAATACAGGGACATAAATTCTTACTTTTATTTGTGGTCATTGATTTCAGAATACATCGTGGCTTTCAATGGATACTTTACAGCCAAAGCTAGAAATTCTTTTATTTCAAGTGCCCTGAAGAGCAGTGAAATAGACAACTGGAGAATCATTCCTCGAAACAACCCATCCAGTGACTACCCTAGTGATTTTGAGGTGATTCAGATCAAAGAGAAACAGAAAGCGGGGCTGCTGACCCTCGAAGGCCATCCCAACATCAAACGGGTGACGCCCCAGCGCAAAGTCTTCCGTTCGCTCAAGTACGCGGAGTGTGAGTACCGTGGGCTTGGGCTCCGCGCGGCCGCGTCTGCTGCGGCCCGTGCTCGGCTGCAGCGCGGGGACAGAGTGTGTGTGTTCCTGCGGGCCGGCCAGCAGCGGTCCAGGAAGGCCCCGAGTCCCTTCATCCAGTTTCGTCCGTGGTGAACATTTTCTTGCCAGGCATCTGAAACACTAGAAACAGATGTCCTGCTGTTTGGTGGGAAAAAAATCTGCAGGTTTGCAGGAGGACGATGGTGATGCTCGTGTCTGCGGTGCCCAGCCGGAGCCTGGAGTCCCCTGCGCCCCGTACATCCCCAAGTGAAAGGCGGGTCTTCGGGTCTCCCTCTTGGTTGCGCTGTGCTTGTCAGTGTGTGTTTTTAGTTTTAAGGCGTCTTGGAAAGCACCCTTACCGTGGGGTTCGTTTTTTTTTTTCTGAGAGCCTTCTCACCACGCACGGCGGCGCGGCCTGTTTCAGTCGCAGGCCGCGCAGAGGTGAGGACGGAGGGAACTTGATGATTCTCCTTTCAGCCCCAGGGCTTATTCTGTCCCGCTTTTATACAGCTTGGGCTCGTCAGGGTAGAGCTTACCCTTAAATAATAAATTACATATTTATTACTTAACATTTTCTGAAGCATACTTAGTACCAAAAAAAGGGCTTTTTTCCCATTTGTGATAAAGTAGGGTAACGGATTGCCAGCTCTGTTATCATTTACTGTCATTTATTTCCCTGGAGGAAAGAGAAGGAAAGTTCTCTTTTTCTCCCTTTGTCTGTCAGGTAGTAGGCATGAGAGCCTGAGGTTCAGGAAGGGACAGGGGGAAGCCGCATGAATTTGCGTAGTGGGACAAGCCAGCTCTCGGGCGCCCCAGAGGTCAGCTGTCCGGCTTCCTCAGCGCTCTGTGCCAGGCCAGATGTTCTGTGATGCTTTTTCTCTTTGAAAAGCAGTAGCCTCAGAGCAATCCAGGAAGTAAAAGCAAACCAGACCTTGTCCACTTAGCCAGATAAGTGGCTTACATGAGCTTTTCTGTTTTACTTTTTTACCATAAAGAGCCTCAGGACATTGTAAGAAGCACGGAAATGCCTGACTTGAGCAGAGCAGTCCTGGCCTCTCGGGGCCGGGTTCCTTTCTCTGCTTCTCCGCCACGGTTGTCAGACACAGAGCTTGACGCCCCCTGAGGCCGTGCTGCGCTGCTGGCAGTCCCAGTCGGCCTTGTTGCCATCTGCTGCCTCGCGTGGTGAGCCGCTTTCCTGTGGGCTCCAGCTTTTCCCGTCCAAAAATTGGAGATAATGCTACCTACCTCCAAGGGTTCTCACGAAGATGAAATAAAATAGTGCAAGTGTGAGAGCTTAGCAGAGTTTTTAGGATGTAAATAGACGTTAAATACTGCTTGTTTCTCTGGCTGTGTTGTGAGCAGGCTCTGCTTTATTTTAGCTGGAGCCTGTCCCAACCTGGCTCCCGTCCCTGGCCCTATCCATGGGCTGGAAGACAGAGCCAACCTGTTTGCCGCAAGACAGTGTTTAAAGATATTTTCAAGATATCTGTGGTGTCCTTGATGGATTCTCCTCTCCAGATCCTTCAGCTTGTCCCTCACCTGACACGGGTTCAAGCCCTCTTACCATTTTAACTGCTTTCCTTCCAGTACTCTCCAGGCTCTCTGAATTGCTCTTACAGAGCCAAGTTCATTACTCAGGTGTAGTCTGGTCCGCCTCCAGCCGACAGAGCAGACCCTCGTGTGCTATCAACACCCGTCTTCCGTCAACACCTCCAGTATTGTCCCCCACTGTTGACTTTTTTTTTTTATTTGACAGAGAGAGTTCATAAGTAGGCAGAGGCAGGCAGAGGGAGAGAGGAGGAAGCAGGCTCCCCACCGAGCAGAGAACCCGACATGGGGCTTGATCCCAGGACCCCAAGACCATGCATGACCTGAGCGAAGGCAGACGCTCAACCCACTGAGCCACTCAGGGCACCCCACCCCCCACCCCTCCGCACTGTTGACTTAAAGAGCAGAGTCAACACGGCGAGTTCAGTGCAGAATAATTTCAGTTGGTCTGTGCAAATAATTACTTAATGGAGTTGACACAACTACATGTTTTCCCAGGTCCCTGTACCCTTTCGTGGGGAGCCTGGTAAGACTGGACGGCACGGTAGGCATTAGCTCTAGAGACACAGTGTCAGTCGCAGCAGCATAGCTGTGTTCTGCTGAAAGCTGATCTGAGATGCAGGTTTTCGCATGATAGCACGGTCCTGAAAGGTAAGGACCCCTCCTGTGGCGGTTCTTTTGCTTTTTTCTTCCATTTTTTCACCAAGTGAGGTCCTTACAGATAGCGGAACCCGTGGACTCCGTGCCCCGGGGCGGGTGCTGATGCGCACAGGGCTGATTCGCCTGCAGGATCGAGAGGAGACACGGTTTGTCGCCTTGCGAACCCCCGACTCCTTTTCTAGCGCCTCTGCTTTGGAAGGGGGACGCTGTAGGCGGCGTGTTGAGTAGCGAGCAGTGCGCGGTTGGCAGAAGGTCCCGCTGCTGTCAGACCAGAGACAGGTGTGGTGGGTCAACACGGGCCCCTCCTCCTGTGCCAGGAGCCCAGTGCTGAGAAGCTTCGCCATCGCAGGGGGCCGTTCGCTTCCTTGTTGTTTTGTTGTCGTCGTCGTTGTCGTCTTCCACCCTTCTGGCCCAGGGAGAGCAAGTCGCACGAAAGCTCGGGAATTTCTGGGTCCTTCAGCTGCAGCCACGGCTGTTTGTTTCAACGCAGCGGTTCTGCCAGTCTGCCTGGCGTCGCTTAGAAAAGGCCAAGTAGAGGACTCTTGGGGAACAGTGATGTCAGCTAAGTGATGTCCTGTGGGTGTGACTGCATGGAGAAAGCCCTCTGGCGGGGGTAGAGGACTCCCCCTCTGGTCACCTGGGCTTTCAGGGCTGGTCGCCGCCCTTCTCAGAGTGGGTGCTCTCCCCACCGGCTCGGGCTGTCCCCGTGCCGCTCCGCGTCTCATCTCTCTCTCTCCTTGGCTCTAGCTGACCCCGTCGCACCCTGTAACGAAACCCGGTGGAGCCAGAAGTGGCAGTCGTCGCGCCCGCTGCGAAGAGCCAGCCTCTCCCTGGGCTCTGGGTTCTGGCACGCCACAGGCAGACACTCGAGTAGACGGCTGCTGAGAGCCATCCCTCGCCAGGTCGCCCAGACCCTGCAGGCGGACGTGCTCTGGCAGATGGGCTACACAGGTGTGTGCTGTTCAACCGGGACCCGCGTGGGGCTGGTGGCCGGCGCGCCCTCCGTCTCAGGTGCCTGGCGCAGCCACAGCCTCGGGCCCCGGCCCTTCCACTGTGTGTGGAGCCACACACGTCCGGCGGCCCTGCCTTTGACCTCTGCTGTGCTGGGCATCTGGCTCTGCCTTTTTAGGTTGTTGAATCCTCTGTTCCTTCGGTGTGTTTCTGTACCATTTCTGAGGTTGGGGGTAGATGGTGGAGCATTTCTCTCCTGTTGACGTGCAGGTGAGCACACAGCAGCTGTTCAGGGAAGGAGATCGAGTGCAGACGTGGTTATTGTGAAGTGATAACGTGAAGATGAGCTTATCCCTTGAGAGTGGAGCTCTGTGCAGAGGGGCTGCGTTACAGTCCGTGCACCCGTTGCTTAGTTTCAAAGCAAGAGACGGCATCAGTGACCATGTCCTAGGAAATAGAACAGCCGCTACAGTATTTCTCCCGTGCATAACGGCAGAAAATCGCTGTCATAACGACTGTGAAGGTTTGAACCCCCGCTCAAATGGAAGCCTCCTCTAGCTCTCCCTTCCACCCCCTCCATCTCAGCTGGTCTTGGCGTCCTCACCTATGTCCTCTAGCCTTGGAGACCCTGACCTCTCCCTTGATTTCCCCAGCTCCTACCCTGCAGTAGGTCTGAGGCCGTTTAACTCTCAGGCCTGGTGGACTGGAGTTTCAGTCAAACGATTGTCACCTTGTGGTTTTATCTCTTCAGGATGAGGACTCTTCACAAAGCAAATATCTAAACAGAAAAGTGTTTTCTGTCCCCCCAGACCAAGTGCTTTTTGAGATCATGTGCATTACTTAAATGTAAGCAGTATGTTTTGCTAGTTCTGTCAGTGTAATTGATGATTTAACATAGTATGGACACGTCAGCACAGCTCTCACACCAGAAAGACCCCACCTCTATGACACCTGTTAGCTGTTAATACGAGTGTCTTAGGTTTTTCTACCTGTTTTCTAGAATTTCCTCATCTGGCAATATCAGTCTTAACACTGGTGCACGTAGCTTTTGGCCCGTATCATCTGAAATAGGCTCCTTGTTATAGCGAGGTGTACTGCGTAGTGGTTTTCCTTACTGTGCCCTCAGCCCCGCGTGTCGCCGGCAGCCCCGTGTGCAGAGGGGGTTAATGAGCAGTGTCTGAGGGGAGGCACGGGAATCGTCTCCTGTCCCCCGAGGGTGTGCTCTTACTTGGTGCCCCTCGTTCGATAGTGCCTCTCTAAGGAGATGAGGGGAGGGAGACCCGGGGAAGTCATCAGAAGCAGAGACTCCATCATGTGGAGGACTGAGCCCTGGTGACAGTGGAGGGATGGGCCAAGAGATTTCCCCTGAAACCTCAAGTCTTACTAGCAGCACGTGATGGCATCTCTCCCAGTCTCCCCTTCTCATCTTGGCTCAGCCAGGGCCCGTGGGGCACCTGAGCTAATGCGCAGATGTTGGGTGGTCTCTGGCTTCCGTGACAGGTCCCAAGGAGGAACATGCGTGTTTTTTAAAAATTATTTTTATTAACATACAATGTATCATTAGCCCCAGGGGTACAGGTCTGTGCATCCTCAGGCTCACAGAATTCACAGCACCCACCATAGCACGCACCCTCCCCAGTGTCCATCACCCAGCCACCCTCAGGACTGTTTTTTATAGACAAGATCCAAAAAGGTGATTTTTCTAAACATGATTGTGCTTGGTTATATTTTTCGGAATAAGGTGCTAACGTAAGGGTTGCTGTTTTTGACACTGGGCTGAGTGAGAAGCACCCCCACTTCAAAAATGTGAAGGAGAGAACCAACTGGACCAATGAGCGGACGCTGGACGACGGTGGGTGGCGCTGCTGTGGTGTGACCTGGTCTCTGACCCTCGCTCCTGTCCCCGGTTGTATGGGTTAAGAGTGCGGTTTTCTGGATGCCTGTGACGACACAGTCGTGGGCAGCCGTTACCGAGACAGGCCCATGTTGTTCATGTGCCTTTGGGGGCAGAAGTTCGTTGGACTGTCCTGGGACGTCAGGAAGTAGTGTCGGAGGCAAGAGGGCTGCCTGGTGGAGGCGCACGGACCTCCCAGTTTGGGTGGCGGTGGGGGTGCGAGGCCCGGAATCGGGGCAGCCAGGGCGTGGGCCCCGGCTGGGGGAGCGTTCCGGGGCAGCGCAGCCTCTTTGTCCGGGGCTCAGAGAAGGGCGTCTTTTGAGTTGGTGGCCTTTTTCAGCTGGGTTTCACTCCCGGTATCAGCCGTGTTCTGGGACTTTTCTCCTTGTGGTCTGCAGGGCTGGGCCACGGCACCTTCGTGGCAGGTGTGATAGCCAGCATGCGGGAGTGCCAAGGCTTTGCTCCAGATGCGGAACTCCATATTTTCAGGGTCTTTACCAATAACCAGGTAGGTGTTTTGAGGACCCCTGAGGCTTACAGAGTTGACATCAGAACATAAAAAGTGAAACTTGGGGGAACCTGTTCATTTAGAAGCAGCACACCTCCTCGATGCTGAGCTGCTTCTGGCATCCTGCATGTGCCACGCTGTCCCTCCGTGGCCCCTGTGTGGCTTCGCCCCTTCGCTGCCCCCCCCCTTCATCGGCCTCACTTGGACCCTGAAGACCCCACCCCCAGGGCACTGAACAGGAGGGACTCCCTGTGTCTCATTCCTTCCTGTCCTCCGGGCCTGCCCGGGGCTCCTGCGCCCCCACGTCACGGACACGGTTCTGGTGCTTTCACACGAGGGAGGAATCACGAGTTGGTGTGGTTGTTGCCCCTCCTGGGCTGTGACGGGCTCGAGGCTGCCTCTGTACCATGTGGTGTCACGTTGGGCCCTGTGGGGTCCCGGCGCTGTCCCTGTGCTTTTCAGAACTAGTCATAGAAAAGGGGAGGACCCTGTTCCTTATTTTTTAAATTTAATTTTGTACAGATGTGCACAGTTCAGAAATATCTAAAAGACAGTGCGGGGAAAATTCCCGCAATGCTGTCCCCGTCCAGCAGGGGCTTACCTTACTTCCTCGTGCCTCCCATGTGATGGTTTCTTAATTTCTTGTACTCCCGCCCCCTGTATTTGCCTATATGAGCAGATATAAACCGGTCTTATTTATGAAAGCCTTTAAGAAACATAATTCTTAAATATTGCATTAATCCCATTTCTACTGTAAGTTTAATTGTATTTTTTATAAAAATGTCTTGAGTGGTGGTACACGAGGCGATTCAGCTCTGTCCGAGAAATAATTCTGTGAGGTAACTTTGATTGATGCCGTTTCCCCTCCAGTCTGGTTGGGAATGAGGAACATTAGACGAGTCCATTAAACTGTGTAGAAATGCTCAGACGACAGGGACGTATCTTGTGATAAGTCCTTTCAAGGAGGCACTGAGAGTGGTGGGGTTCAGCTCACCCTGGAAGGTGTACTGGAGGGTGAGGCGCTGGACGGCTGGCTGGGAGAGCGCGGCTGCCCCCACAGCACAGCTGTCCCTGGAGTCCGGCTGCCGGGACCTAGAATTTCCGGGTGTCTGCTTCACATTTTGGAGCATCATTTGTTCTTGGTTTTTGTTTCTGACATTGAAGTTAATATGTCATGCTGCTTAAGAGTCTGTAGGGACACTTCGAAACCAACTGTTGTCACCCTTGGAGACTTCCACTAAAACCCCTAAAGTCGTGTCTGGCGGTTGACTAGGTGTCCTACACCTCCTGGTTCCTGGACGCCTTCAATTACGCCATCCTGAAGAAGATGGATGTGCTGAACCTCAGCATCGGCGGCCCCGACTTCATGGACCACCCCTTCGTCGACAAGGTTGGTTGTGTCCCCGCATGAAGGATGGTGGCGCCTGGTGACAGCTTCTGCTCCGAGTGCTTTATCTCTGGTGCGCTGGTGGCCTGTCACCCACAGTGTGCCTGCCTCGCGAGGATGGCGGGTGGTGGCGCGAGCTTTGGCGACTTGCAGTGGGAGCGGCACACCTGCCGGCTCGGTTCCTTCTCCGAACGGCGCATTCCTGAGCCTTCCCGGAGAGCGGGCTCTGCTCTGTGTGGTGGAAGGCCCCATGCCCTGGGTCTCGTCAGCGCTCACGCACGTGACGTCCATGTCCATGGGGGTCTAGAGTTACATTTTTAAGGTCAGCCTTCTTCCTTGAGGAGGACAGTTTGGACAGTTGTGTGCTGTCGAGACTGGCCTGCTTCCTAAATAAATGTCTGCTAATCCCGTAGGTGTGGGAGTTAACGGCTAACAACGTGATCATGGTTTCTGCTATTGGCAACGACGGGCCTCTTTATGGGTAAGTACTCCCCCAGCGATGACTTGGAGGTGTTTCCCCTGAAAGAACTCCAGATCTGTTGTTCGTCTGTCTCTGTTTTTTCCTTTTTGTATCTGTCTCGAACTGTATCACGGGGACATTCCCTGCACAACCAGCCAGGCTGTGAAATGAGCCAGTGCCCACCGCCTCCTGGGTCAGCTCAGGCTGGCCTCTTTTTGTTTAATTTTTTATTTATCTTATTCTTGTTTGCTGTAAGCAGTTTGGAGGCCTGCAGTTTTTATTCTACTTTTTTTTCCTAAAATCAGTCAGGGAAGTAAACCTGCTAGAAACTAGTGGATTGCACGGTATTTATGGAGACCCGCTCTGTGCAAAGCCCGGGCGTGAGAAGGTAAACGGGACGAGGGGCCTGTCGTCTTGGGAAGGACCGGACGCAGCCGCCACAGAGCTGGTGGAGAGGGAGAGTGTGGGCCGCGATGCAGACCCGGCCAGCGTCTGCAGGTCGATGAGTGGGGTCACACGGAGGGAGGCAGAGAGAACACTGTCCCAGAAATGCCCCTTTGTGCTGGGTCGCTGTGAACTAACGCAGCGTGAGATGCGGAACATCGGTCACTGTGGTACAGGCCCTGAGTTCTTGTCGAGTCTTTCACCTCCGGCTCCGATTTTCCTGCAGGCGACACGTGTAAGTCCTCTCTCGTGCTGAAATACCGGCCTCCTTGTGGGTCGTCCTCCCGTGTGCGGTTTGGTGCCGTGACGGGGTGAGGTGACCATGGGGGAGGAAGAAAACAAGAGTGCACCCACTGCTCTGCAGCCCAGTGGGGAGAGACGAGCGTGTGTGTGCATGCGTGTGCCCTCCCAGTCGCTCCCTGCATCGTGCGCTGACACCTCCAGGCGTGCACGCCGGGGTCCCGAGGACTGATGCACTGACATGAGGGGCCCCGTGCCCGGCTGAGCTCTGGGAGATGATTGTTGGTATACGTCAGGAGCTGTACGTGCTGGCAGCCGTGGTTCCAGCCTGATTGTTGTTAGTGGTCCTGTCTCCTTGGAAGGGGCCCACGGTTCTGGTTTGCTGTGTCGCCTGCCATGTGTGTCCGGCTCCACTGTGGGACGCCCCGGTACCGCGTAGTCCCCTCCGGTTGTCTTGTTGCCCCTATCGTGTTTCTCTCCTCGGCCGCTTCTCCTGTTTCTGGTCCCCCCTCACTCCAGAGTCCCCAGACTGTCCATCCGCTTTCCAGCCTGTCTCCCTGCCTGGACAGTGTAAGGTCACTACTGTGGGAAGAGCGCAGGCCGTGGGGCCCTCTCGTCGCTGGGCCTCGGCCTCGCTGTCCGTCACGGTGGGCGTGAGGCCACCCTGGGTGGCGCTTGCCAGGGGCGCTTGTGAGGGACACCTTTGACCCAGGGAAGGCTCTGCCAATACTGAGCCCTTGGAAGTGGTGGCTGGTCTCGTTCCTTGTTTTCTGTTCTTCTCAGACACGTTCTGGCAATTTTCTTATTCAAGACTGCTGTAGGTCATCATTGCCTAATCAGATACACTTTCCTGTTGTTTTTTAAGGTCCTCGCTACTCTATCCTGGAACTGGCAAATCTTTCCTGCGAGGGCTCACATAGTAAATACTTGAGGGTTTGCAGGCCGTGTGGTGCTCGTTGTCAGCACCCACCCGCCCCTATAACGGGAAAGCGGCCCTGGGTGTGTGTGGATGAGTGGGCGTGGCCGTTACAGGGAAACAAGACGCGCACAGACAGACGGTGGGCCCGCTCGGGTCTGCAGCCCCGGTTGGGGAACTGGAGCCTGCAGGTGCTAGGTCCGCTCAGCCCCCCAGGCCCCCTGCACACTCCCCAGGCCTGGTCCCCCTCCTGCGTCTCCCTGCAGTAGCCCCATTTATCTGCCCCCATCACCTGTTCTTGCAGCTCAGCCTCCTCGCTTGTCCTTCCGTCTGTCCGCACCCCTCTTGCCGGCTCTGCACGCGCCGTCTGACTGCTCTGCCCCACGCTGGTCACTCTTCTGAAATCCTGTGACTTCTGTGGGCTGTCATACTCTTACAGGCCAAGAGTTGTGCATTTCCCGTGTGTCAGAGGAGCACCCTGGAAAGGGCCCTGCGTCAGACTCACGTGTCACTTGTGGAGCCGCATGGGGCTCGTGCTGGGAACGGCCCGGCCCGCGCCGTGATGCTTTCCTGCTTGGGCGTCAGGGCACTCGGCGGAGGACGGGGCTGTGCTCAGAGAGCTGTCGTCTGTCACAGGCGGGGCGCTGCCTGCGCCTCTGCAAGTAATGCATCCCCACAGATGCCCTGCCTGCCAGCCCCCCTCGGTGTCCTGCACCCCTGGCACACTTGGACTTCATTTTTGTCACAAGCCAATAAAAAAAGTCCCCGTTGGGGCCTCTGAGCAACCCGCTGGGAGCATGTCGGTGGTCGGTGGCCGGTGAGCTAAGAAGGCCATGCCGGGATTGAGTTCTGGTGCTTCAGAATAGTTGGGTGAAAGCACGTGCCCTGGAGTCTTGCTTCTAGAACCCCTTCCACCCCTGCGAGTCACTTGTGGTTATTGAGTTGTCACAGTTCCGGTTTGGGTGATGGAGCTGTAGTAGGTCAAGTTCAGAAATGGAGTTTCACGCATTAAAACTGGTACTTTCCAGCAGTTCGGTTTTATCTTACCCTCTTGTCTTTAGAATTAAAACCTTTTGTTGTGATTCGCTCCACTGTGATTCCTGTGCAGATCCAGCCCACTTGAGGTATTGAGGAGAATCGCGTGGTTCCTCTTTATGTCCGCGCCGTGAGGGGTCCCGAGGAGGGTGGAGGGGTCGGTCCTCCATCCGCCCTGAGGCAGGCCAGTTGAGAACTCTGACTTCACGGCGGTGGCAGGTGCCAGTGTGTGGCTGTCGCTGCTTCCCAGAGAAGTGTGCGATCTCGTTGGGGCGGTGGGTGTGCCCTGGGCCGGTGTGCGAGTGATGTGAGAGCATGTGAGCGGGCAACTGTCGTGAGCTCATGGCTCTTGCCGTTCAGAGGGAGGACTCCGGGCCTGGGAGCACGAGGGAGAAGAGTGTCTTGGGAGAAAACGAGGAGGTGCTCCACATACGAGATAACAGCCTTAGCCCGGTGTGTGGGCAGCAGAGAGCGTGGCCTTTGGACAGCTATGAGGAGCCATATGAGAACCTAATGCCATCTCGGGTTTCTCTGGGAGTATTGGCCCTTACCTGAATTACTCTTTTTTTTTTTTTTTTAAATTTTTAAATTTTTTATTTTTTTAATTTTTTTATTTTTTTTTTAATTTTTTTAAATAAAATGCTTTCATCATATCCGTTTCTTGGCTCCTATATGTTTATTTATTTATTATTTTTTTTAAGATTTTATTTATTTATTTGACAGAGAGAGATCACAAGTAGATGGAGAGGCAGGCAGAGAGAGAGAGAGAGGGAAGCAGGCTCCCTGCTGAGCAGAGAGCCCGATGCGGGACTCGATCCCAGGACCCTGAGATCATGACCTGAGCCGAAGGCAGCGGCTTAACCCACTGAGCCACCCAGGTGCCCTACTCTTTTTTTTTTTTTTTAAGATTTTATTTATGAGAGAGAGACGGGGAGCGGGGTGAGGAGCCACGGGAGAGGAGCTGACTGTGCTCAGTGCAGTCTGACCCGGGGCTCGATCTCGGGACCCTGCGATCCTGAGCTGAGCCGAAATCACCAGTCACATGCTGAGTCGACGGAGCCACCCAGGCACCCCCTGAATTATTCACGTAAACTGACTTCTCTTCCCTTGTGTTTTTGTGCCTCGCTCTAGCACGCTGAACAACCCTGCTGACCAGATGGATGTGATTGGAGTGGGCGGCATTGACTTTGAGGACAACATCGCCCGCTTCTCTTCGAGGGGCATGACTACCTGGGTAGGCTTTTCTTCACTAGCAGGATGTGCTGCGCAGGACGTGTGTGTCCGAGCTGTGGGTGTGTGTATAGGTGTGCCTGTGGAGGAGAGCTGGGGAGGGCCGGGGCTGCGGGGGGCTCACCTGGCCACCGGGATGAGCCATCGGGCCCCGTGGACATCTGCCGTCTCATCGTGGCGCACAGGTGAAGGTGAGCAGTCCTTCCTCCGTGCGGGGGAAGAGGATGTTTCTTGTCTTAGGAGGCTGGAGAGGCCAGTGAGAACAGCTCTTCCTCAGCTCTGCTGCCCTGGAGATAATCTATTTAGCTGGACTAGCGCCAGCACATTCATCATTTGGGCTCCTTGGGGTCAGTGGTGCCGCTGAGTCATCCTCCTTCACCCCCAGAGCGGAGCTGCTCCTGTGGGTAGTGCTCGGGTACTCCCATCTGCCCCGCCTGGTGCTCTGACTCACGGGTCGTGTCCTTGGCCTTCACCAGGGCCTTGTGTCGTGGCGGCATCTTGAGCAGCGTTCCTGCTTGGTCTGGAAGGCACCTTCACGCGGTGCCCCACGCTGAGTCTGCATCCCACCCTAGTCACGCTTGAGAGCCGGGAAATACGTGCTCAGTTCAGACTGGCGTGCTGCTTTCTGACACAGTGTAAGACCTTGTCGTTCTCGTCTTGCCTGTTTCCGGGACATTTAAGAGAGTACTCTGTTAGGGGCACCTGGGGGGCTCAGCAGGCTAAGCCTCTGCCTTCAGCCCAGGTCATGACCTCAGGGTCCTGGGATCGAACCCCGCATCGGGCCCTCTGCTCAGCGGGGAGCCTGTTTCCCTTCCTCTCTCTGCCTGCCTCTCTGCCTGCTTGTGATCTCTGTCAAGTAAATAAAATTTTTTAAAAAAGAGCGAGAACTCAGTTAAAATCTTGTTGCTTGTGCAGTTACGTTTATCATTCTGGGTGTTTTCTTTCCCCTCTGCTGACAGACGGACTGAAATCTCCAGCTGTGTCGTGTTATCCTTCCCCTGTAAAGAAACACTTTTCCTTAATTTTTAATTCTAATTTTCTGATATTTTTAATGTAATTCTAACGCATAAATTCCTTAGAGCAATCTCCAGGTTCTGGTCTTTTAGATACTCACTTTCAGTTGCTTTGTGGCATTACTCTTATACTGGCTATTATAAAGCACGCCCAAAATAATTTCATTTTCTATATGGCCATTTAAGCGTGAGTTCTAGCGCGGTGAATTTCAGATAAAACCAGTGCGTGGCTAAGGTTACGTCGTGTGGAAATACCCGTGTCCGCCCCGAACTGCGGTAGCCGCGTGCCGGCGCTGTGCTTTGGGGGTAACCAAGCTTCTCTCCTCCGTAGGAACTCCCGGGAGGCTATGGCCGCGTGAAGCCCGATATCGTCACCTATGGTGCTGGAGTGAGGGGCTCCGGTGTGAAGGGGGGCTGCCGGGCCCTGTCAGGGACCAGCGTGGCTTCTCCGGTAGTCGCCGGCGCCGTCACCTTGCTGGTAAGGTGAGTGCCGCTCAGCAGAGAGGATGTGGTGCCCGCAGACCGGGACCTGGGTCCTGCTTGTCCCTAGCCAGGCAGGAGGGTTGAGGAGCGTGCCGGGAACCTCGCTCCCTCCCTCTTCGCGTCTCCACCCCGTCCCGTGTATGGGGGTTTTGCGTGCGTGAGCACACGCTGACTCTGGCTGGAAAGCACTATGTGAGGGGACAGTACCTGCCACGGTTCCAGTGTCTGCTTTTGTTCCAGTTGGTTTATGGTAAATACCTCAAAAAAAAAAAAGATTTATTTATTTGAGTTGGGGGGAGAGGCAGAGGGAGAGGAAAAGAGAGAATCCTAAGCAGGTTCCGTGCTTGGCACAGAGCCTGACCCGGGCCTTGTTTTCAGGACCCTGAGATGATGACCTGAGCCGAAATCAAGGGGCAGGGGCTTAACCGGCTGAGCCACCCAGGGGCCCCTTAAAGAGTCCGTTGTTTAAGGGCTGCTTTCAGCTTCGGTCATGATCTCAGGGTACTGCATTGAGCCGCGTGTCCTCAGCTCCCTGCTCCGCGGGGAGTCTGCTCCTCCCCCTTCATGCATGTGCGTGCTCTGTCTCTCAAAGCCCTGTGGCTCCCGCCTGTCCCAACGGGAGGTCCTCCGCGGCCCGTCTGGTGTCCGCTCCTTCCGCCTCAGGGTGCTGTCGCGGCTGGTCCACTTCCTTCTGCCAGCCGGCTTCCCTGCCCCTCAGGAGCCAGGCGCTCTGACCTCTTCTGCCTCCTGCCGCCTCTGCGGTCTGTTGAGTCGCGTCACTAGGAAAATAAGTGTTTCTGATAGACTCAGTACAAATAGGCAGAAGCTCCCTGAGTCACGTGGCTAAGAAGTCGTCATGAGACAGGTGCAGAAATGGCATGTTCGTTCTCAGCCTGCTTGGGCTTGACCGGAGCAGCCCCCGGGAGATGTGACGCCAGATCGGAGGTCACAGGTCTGCGCGTCCACAGGGGTAGTCCGATTTTCCTCCTTCCGCCAAGAGGTAATGAGCAAATCCGTGATTTTCTCTCCAGCACAGTGCAGAAGCGCGAACTGGTGAACCCGGCCAGCATGAAGCAGGCGCTCATTGCGTCCGCCCGGAGGCTTCCCGGCGTGAATATGTTTGAGCAGGGCCACGGCAAGCTGGATCTCCTCAGGGCCTATCAGATCCTCAACAGCTACAAGCCGCAGGCCAGGTTGGTTCGCTTCCTCTACATCGGCCTCCCTCCCGCCCTGGCCTCTGAGGGTGGTGCCCCCACTCCCTGCGCGGGATCCTGGCCTCGGGGCCGGAGCTGGACACTGATCGCACTGCGCTGGACCCTCTGGGAGGACGGACGCCGCTGCTGTGGGGACGCTGCCGCCAGAGTGCGGTTCAGCTCACGTTCTGCTGCTTGGAGCACACGTAGCTTAAGATACTGATTTGGTTTCTTTTTACTCTTTTTTTTTTTTTTTTTTTTTTTTGGTTAAAGATTTATTTTGGAGAGAGTCCTCAAGCAGACTCCCTGCTAAGCACGGAGCCCAGCATAGGGCTCGATTCCAGGACCCTGAGAGCATGACCTGAACTGAAATCAAGAGTCGGTTGCTTAAACAACTGAGCCACGCAAGGCACCCCAGAACTTTCTTTTAAAATAATCTTAGGTTTGCAGAAATTTGCAAAGGTAGTGTCGCTGTTGTCACATACCCTTTACCCAGCTTCCCCGATGCCAGCACCTTTGCTGACAGTACTTAAACGCTTGGAGCCAGCCAGGGAGCACTGACACTCGCTGTGATGAAGCCATAGGCTAGGCTCACAGGCACCCGGGCCCCGGTGCGCTGCGTCCATCCGGCCGGGATCCAGGCCTGTGCTCTTGCCCTGCCTTACCAGTCCCTCCAGCCTTTGGCAGCTCATCTGTCTTTTGCTGTCACTCGTGACCACGACTCGTTTGGGAGGGCTGGTTACTTATGTAGTGGGCAGTAGGTAGACTGACTCTCGATGTGAGTTTACCTGATGTTTTCTCATGGTTAGTTTGAGGTTATGTATTTTTAGTCAGAGTTGGTTTTGTTTTTTATTTTGAAATTTTTATTTGAAATAATTAGATTTACAGTGAAGTCACAAATAGTACGTTGAGGACTACAGCTTAGGGAACGCAGTGCCAGTCTCAAAGCCTGGAAATTTAACACTGTTTTGTTACCATGGCTTATCTCCAGACTCTACTCACATGTCACCCGCTGTGTGTCCCATCCTTTTCTGGGTCCAGGATGCAGCCACCATCCTGCAGTACACTGGGTGGGCCCATATGCCTGGTCTCCTGCAAGGACACTTCCTCAGTTCCTGTTCCTCTTACGGCTGGTGGTGTCCATTCACCTCGTGTGATTGAGGTGGTGCGTCCCTCTGTGCCCTCCAGGAGGCAGGCACCTAGGAGGAGGGCATGTCTGTGAGATCAGCTGCAGGGAAGGGACCTAGGAAGGACAACGGGAAGGAGACAGGAAGAGTCTGAGGGCTGCCACGGCACAGGTCCCAGAGTGTGTCCACTGATGAGGAGCTCTTGAACCAGAGTGGCCCATTTGAGGAGCCTCTGTCTCGGGCTGGGCCTGCCCTGGTTCCCCCCATGCTCAGCCTTGGCCGGGGGGCAGCAGTGGGCGGCCTGCCCCGGCACAGACACGGCAGAGGGTCCATCGGCTGTGCTCCTGCAGCAGATCTGAGCAGCGGGGCTCCTGGCTCCACAGGTGGCACCTGCCAGGTCCCTCCCCCGTCTCCTGTGATTGCTGAGTGTATCGTGTGGGCGCAGTTGGAGATGATCCTGTTTCTTCTCTTTTTCTGTTTTTGTTTTTTTTTTTTAATTTCTTTTAAAAAAATTTTTATTTGCGGCAGCGAGAGAGTGAGCGAGCATAAGCAGAGGGAGATGGAGAAGGAGGCTCTGCGCTGGGCAGGGAGCCTGATGCCGGCTCGATCCCAGGAGCCTGGGACCGTGACCGGAGCCAGAGGCAGATACTGAACTGACTGAGCCACGCGGGCGCCCGGAGATCCTGTTTCTAACGGCTTCTGACTCGCGGGGTCCACGTCCGTTGCTGGTTCTTGCCTGTAACCGTGTTGGTCTAGAGGGTGCGCTCTGCTGGCTTCTGTTTCTCTCCCTCCTCCCATGTTTATTAGTTGAAACTCTCTAAGAAGAGCTGTCCCTTTCCTTTCCTGTACTTGCCTACCCACCGGAGTATATCAGAGTGGGCACGGGGGGGTTGTTTTCCGCTGGATTGGAGCCATCGATCCCACTGTGGATTCTGTGGCTCGGATCGTCCCAGATTTGGGACCCGCTGGAGGCTCCTTCTAGTTGGCTGCTGTGTCTTTGTGGCGCTCCTCGCTTGTGTTTTGAACACGTTCTCGCGGTTGCAGCTCCGGCTGAGCACCCGTTTCCAGCCCCGGCCGCGGCGTTCCTTGTTTCCGCTCGCAGCCCCGCGCTGCCGTGGGACGGGGTGTCCGGACGCAGCGCCCAGGCACTGCGCCCCCAGCCGCTGGGCTTGTGGCTCTGCGGCCCTTGTAGCAGACGGCTGGGCGGTGCGTGCTCACGGTGTCCACACTGGTGTCTGTCTGTCTGTCGCTGTGGGTAGGAGCTCACGGATCCATCGCTCCCCGGCCCCGCCCAGTCTCCTTACGTGGACCACGCTTGCCCCCCGCCGGCACGGGCGTTCGCCTGCTTGCTCAGTCCTCGCGGTCTGTGCCGCAGAGTTCTGGAACGGCTGCGCCCTCCCGTCGTGAAACACAGGTGTCCTGACCGGAGTGCAGGGTCTGTGTCTCGTTCTCTTCCGTGGTGCGGCACGTGGCCCTGCTGTGGCCCCGAGGTCTCCCGCCGCCTCTGTGGTGCTTCCTGGTGCTGCTCATCCCACCCCTCCCTCCCGCTCCGTTTTGACCCAGTTGGTTAGTCTGTGTCTCTTTGTGGACCCCCACGTCGAGGTGCACAGGGGAGCCCCCCCGCCCCGTTCCTGCTCCCACTCCCCCATCTCCACCCAGTCCCCACCCACCCCGTGTGGGTACCCGTCTCATTAGTTTGGCTTTATCGTTCTTGTGTTTCTTTTTGCACAAATGAGCAGATACACGTGTACGTTCCTCCCTCCCTTTTCCTCCGTTAAGAACAACATCACTGGGGACGCCTGGGTGGCTCAGTTGGTTAAGCGGCTGCCTTCGGCTCAGGTCATGGTCCCAGCGTCCTGGGATCGAGTCCCACATCGGGCTCCTTGCTCCGCGGGGAGCCTGCTTCTCCCTCTGCCTCTGCCTGCCTCTCTGCCTGCCTGTGCTCGCTCACCCTCTCTCCCTCTGTCTCTGACAAATAAATAAATAAAAAATCTTTAAAAAAAAAAAAAAAAAAAAAAAAGAACAACATCACTGCACACGTTTTTTTGCTTTTTGTTTTTTTCACTTAACAGCATCCTGGAAATCACTCCGTGTCAGCTCGCCGAGCTCTTTGCAGCAGCGCGGTGTGGCCGGGCCTTGTCTCTTCAGCTGCTTCCTTCCCTGTGGGCGTTCGGATGACTCGCGGCCTGCTGGTGGCGGCTGCAGGGGGGGGGCTGTCCTCGGGAGGGGCAGAGCCGGGGTGGCTGGGTCCACGGTAAGACAGTGCGGGGGTTTGTTAGGTCCCGCCCTGCTCCCCCTGCAGAAGGGTTGTGCCTGGCGGCGGGCCTCAGCCGCACGCGCGTGCGGGCCTGCTTCCCGGAGCCCCCGCCGCAGGACGCCCTCCGTGCGTGCTTAACTGCGGCCGGTCTGATGGTCTGATGGGGGACAGAGCGGCACTCAGCGCTGCTTTCATCCGTGTCCGGTTCTGAGTGAGGTGGCGCACTTCGTACTGAAGGGCTGTTTTTATCCCTTTCTTGGGAAGCGTCTTATTCTTTGATTTTCTGTGTGGTTTTGTTCCTCAGTTTTGAAGACTTCTTTACAGAGCAGGGTCACTGAGCCTCTGTCAGCAATACGCGCGGCAGATCTTTCTCTCCGTGTGTCGGTTTTTTGACTTGGTGTGAAGTGTTTGTTGTGTTCAGTGTGTTTTTCCAGTAGCCACATTTGTTAGGTTCTTGCTGGTGCTGCCAGCCTGGATTTTGAGTCACAGAAAGCTTTTCTCGGCACGAAAGTACAAGGAATTCACCCACGTTTTCTTCTAATTTGTGTTTGCGTCTTTCTGTATCCTCAAGTTTCTCTGGTGCGTGTGGAGTTTATTCTTGTGTCCATGTGAAACCGGGATCTTACTGTGTCTTTGCCACCCGGCCACCCATCTGTGAGCTCCCGTTCCAAAACGTCTGTCTTTGCCCCAGGGATGTGACGTGCTGTCCTTCGAGACTCTGGGTCCTGGGTAGTCCCTGGGGGTGGTTCTGTGCCAGCCAGGGCTTCCAGAGTTCCAGAATCGTGGAAGGAAAGAGGTGCTTCCCGCTCACCGTGCCACGCACGAGCAGTCTGGGCAGGCCAGCCTGGTGGCCTCTGAGCGTAGGGAGTGTTGCGAAGTAGGTCCCTGGGTGTCAGCCCAGGGCGGCCCTATGGGCAGCTGTCCCTGGCTCGGGTCCTCACACAGATGCGCTTCTGCAGCTCTAGTGCCTTTTTGTCCTTCTCTGACCCAGTGTTCTTTGTTTCAGCCTGAGCCCCAGCTACATCGATCTGACCGAGTGTCCCTACATGTGGCCGTACTGCTCCCAGCCCATCTACTACGGAGGGATGCCAACGATCGTCAACGTCACCGTCCTGAACGGCATGGGCGTCACGGGAAGGATTGTGGATAAGGTGGCACCGCTCTCGGGCTTGTGGCGAACCCAGACATGGCCCAGCCTTTGTGCCTTGTCTCCCTCTCTCGCCTGTTAAAGCAGGGCAGGTTTCCTCCTGTCCTGGGTGCTAGGGTGTGGAAGTGGTGGTTTCTTTTCTCCTGAGTCTGAAACTGATAAGCTCAGAATAAATTCATGGAGCCAACTTGGTACTTTTTGACTTGGGCATCTCAAACTTGGCTCCTGAATAAATTCATGGACTAATTATATTTGATTCTTCATTATATGATTTCCCACCCGTAATTAAATGGCCACCTGTCACTACTGTGCTCTTGAGTGAGCACGAATGGGCCCTCTGGTTGAAAAGGGGTGTTCTCGTTTTTAGTCTTGTTTTTGTAATTTTTCTTTTACTTCCCGCATAAGTGTTATCATGATAGTAAAGGACTAGGAAAAGAGAGCAGGGAAATCACTTCCAGCCCCCAGCACACTAACCTGACCACTGAGTTCAAAGTATTCTTTTCCAGCCTTTATCTCAAGTATGTGTTTTTGTTCTCTGTAAGGCCTAAGTTTCCTCTCGTCTTCTCCGTTCTCATTATGTTGTCAGATGTAACTCCGCACAGCCTCGGGGTGCTTGCTCACAGCCATTTGATATCACAGAGCAGTGCTAAATCATAATTTACCTACTGTCGTTTTTTTTTTTTAACCCAAAACCCTTCTTTTAGCCTTCAGGGAATAAGCTGTTCTTGTCAAGATAATTGTGATGGCGTACAAAAATGGGCGTTTACAGTGCAGGTTTACATAATCCAAACATTAAGTTAAAAGAGATTTCTACTTTGTTGTCTGTAAAAGACAAAACAGAACTCTGTTCACTCTCAGGCCTCGTCCTCTGTTGGCGGAGTATTTCCACTGAGCACGGATCTGAGTGTTCTTCCTTGGGGTGTGATTTGAAATATCGTCATCAGAGCTCAGAAACTTGCCAACGGTTTCCGTATCACACTTCTTCACAGTATGAATTCTTGATGTCACATCTGTCCACACACAGAGGCTGCACCTGTGACTGCTTAGTGTCACGTTAGCTGCCCAGGCCTTGTGGGAAATGGCTCGCATCCGGGGCTTGGACAGCTGGGAGTTTCCAGCTGTAAATGTCTCACTGAGCATCTTTGCATACGCGGTTTCCTTTTCTTCTGAAATACGTTTCTGATGTAAACCCCCTGGATTGGAATCCCGAGTCAGAGAGCGTGGACATTACTGTGGCCCTTGGTACACGCTACTGAACTCTTGCCAGGGGTTAGGTCCGTGCACGCTGCTGTCAGCAGACCTGCCAGCACTCTGCAGAGGGCTCCATTGTCTGCACGGGCCAGGACAGCTCTTAATTTTAATTCCATGAGGCTGTTAAAAATCGAAATAAAATCCACATACCATAAAATGCAGCCTTTTAAATCAAGTGATTCAGGAGCTCCTAGTATATTCACAACTACCGATGTTCTGTAATTCCTGAACGTTCTCATCGCCGGAAAAGGAAAAGGCCCGTTAGCAGTTGCCTCCCCATTCTCCCTCCTCCCAGCCATGGGCAGCTCCTGAGGGTCTTTTGTCTCTGCAGCTGCTTCTTGTGGACAGCCTGTACACATGGGGTCACGCCCGGTGTGGCCCGTTGTGACTGGCCTTTCACGCAGCGTGTCTTTGTGGTTCATCTGTGTTCTAGCTCGTCGGTGCTTTGTTCCTCTTCGGAGCCGAGTGACACCTGTTGTGTGGTTGGGCCACGTTTGTGTATGCATCAGTTGGCGGACGTTTGGTTTGTTTGAAGGTGGTTCATCTTTTAACTTTTAATTCAGAGGGGATGAAATGCATGTTTTGCTTCTGAGGTCTTCTCCGGTTATCTGGGAGGTGGCGCTCTCCAGGTTGGTTCCCCGGTTATATGGCCCCTTGTGTGAGGTAGCTTTTCATTCCCGTGACCTGTTCTTCCTGTTGGAATTCAGGGTTTTTCTGTCGATCTGAACCTCGCTCTGTTCTAGAAGAATTAACCATTGTTGTGTTATACGTAACCGTTTCTCCCAGATGAGTGTCTTTCTCTCTGACGCTAGTGGTAGTGTTATTTACATAGCTCTTTTTGGTTTCGTACAAGTTCCACACTTTGCTGTTGCTTGAATTTTCATCTTTCATAATTTCTTGTTTCAAAAATTAGAAACTTTTCTCTCCAGTAGGACAAAAATCTCGATTTTATTTTGTATTACTATTCCTTTTATGCTTCTAAGATGCTTACTTTTCTCTTCACTGTTGAATTTATTTGATACATGTCATAAGAGATAAAAACTTTTTTCTGTTGTTAACCAGTGATCCCTGGAGCATTTGTCACAAATCCCTTTCCTTCCTCAATGTTTGTGGTGCCGTATCCTACCATCTTTTTCAGATTTTTTTTTTTTTTTTTTTTTTAAATATGCTGGCTTGGATTACTCTCTGGCTTGTGAGGGAAATGAGTAATTTAGGTTGGTTTGAAATACTGGTCCATTTCGTAGGCGCGAGTCTCTGTTTCTTCCAGATGCCTCCTCACATGGTCCCCTCTGCCCGGCCACAGGCCCCCTCTCCCTCTGGGCACCCTGCAGAGACCTGCCTGCCCGGCCACTGGCTTTGTGGTCTGAGTTTGGACAGTCAGTTCACACCATTTTAGTATTTTCTTACTTTATATTGCTGTGATTCTTAAAGCATACAAATAATTAAAAATTGTTCTCAAATTGGAGAGATTTTGTTTATTTACGTTCTTTATCAGATAAAAGTTCTTTGCCAAACCATTCTTTTTTTTTTTTTTTTTTTAAGCGTGGCAAAAAATCCTCTTTAGAATTGGAGACTGTCCAAATTAGTTGTTTCTAGACTGTTCTAATGGATGCTGTTCCAGACTTTACCTAGTCTGCTCCGGGTGTAGGTAGCTTAGGATCGGAACGTAAGTGTCCTTCGGCGCTGCTGAGTGGAGCAGCGGTCTGAGGCCGAGACGGGGAAGGCTGCAGGCGAGCGTCTCACCGAAGCCTCTTCATGGTTCTCTCTGCAGCCTGACTGGCAGCCCTACTTACCGCAGAATGGCGACAACATCGAAGTTGCTTTCTCATACTCCTCCGTGGTATGGCCGTGGTCCGGCTACCTGGCCATCTCTATCTCTGTCACCAAGAAGGCGGCTTCGTGGGAGGGCGTTGCGCAGGGCCACGTCACGGTCACCGTGGCTTCACCGGCTGAGGTGAGAGAGGGTGCGCGTGGCGGGTGGGGGGGCCTGCCCTTGACCTTCCATCGGCTCCTGCCAGGAAGTAGGGGGTGGTGCTGGGAGGTGCAGGCCAAGTGCCTGGGGTCTGGGATTTGAAGCTGGCTGACGGGTGTGATGAGGCTTGCAGGCCGTGGTCGGGGCTGCCCAGGCCTGTGCAGCAGCCAGAGTTTCAGAGCCCACTCAGCAGTGAGTAGGGCTGCCTCCCGTGGTCTTGCTGAGCAACAGCAGATCAGAGTATCTCGCGCAGGAGTTCAAGTTCAGAATGATTGCACCAATACTCGTGCTCTACAAGGGGCTGTGGGGCCAAACCCGTGTAGTCCGGTAGGTTTTAGAAACAAGGGGCCTTAAATCTTACATCTTAAATTCTGAAAGGAAGGGTTTAATGGGATGAACTGTGACATGTGAATGTTTCTTCCCACATTGGTCATTAGGAATGCTTGTGTTCAAATTATTTGCGTTAAATTGATACATAGAAGTGATTTTTTTAAACCCAAAAGCCTGACAGTTTCTTCTGAGCAAAAGGGGCAGTTTGAATGCCTGTTATTTATTTCAGTCGAAAAATGGCGCAGAACAGACTTCCACCGTGAAGCTCCCGATTAAGGTGAAGATCATTCCCGCTCCTCCGCGGAGCAAGAGAGTTCTCTGGGACCAGTACCACAACCTCCGCTACCCGCCCGGCTACTTCCCCAGGGATAACCTGAGGATGAAGAATGACCCTCTGGACTGGTGAGCAGCCGCCAGCTGTCACGCTTACCCCGTCCTCCCACAACAGGCGAGCCCAACCTCAGCGCCCCCCACCCCCCCCGAGCTCGTCCTCAGTGGCTGTCTTTCCTTACTCCGCCGGGTCAGTCAGCATGCTTTCTCGGTCCTGCCTTCTCAGCGTGTCCCGAGTCCTGCCCGGCCGGCTGCTGTGCCTCTGCTCCCCGCCCCGTCCGCACCCAGGTCATTGTCCTTGCCTGCCTGGACGGCAGCCTCCTGGCCAGTCTCACTCTTCCCCTAAAGTCCGTTCCCCATGCAGCAGCCCCGGTAATCTTAAAAAGCAGGGATTCGAGCACTCTTGGCCTCAAACTCTCCAGACTCGTTCACATGCCAGACTCCCTGCTATGTCTTGCTCCACTGTCCAGACCCTGCCCCATGCCAGCCCTCGGCCAGCCCTCCTGGCCTGCCCTCCAGGGCAGCTGGCTTGGCTTCCTTGTGGCCCGTACTCCAGGCCCACGGTGGCTCTCTGTAAGTACTGGAGTTTGGACTTCATGCTGGAAGTGGGGGAGGAGGGAGCCTTGAAAGATGGGGGCAGGGCACTCACAGGTGTGATGGGCTTTTCGTGAAGATGTCTCTGGAAGGCTCGGGCCAGAGGCGGGGGCGCAGGAGTGGTGAGAAGTTGGTGGGCCAAGGTAGGGGCCACGTCATAGAGAAGACGGGTTCGTGCTGTGGGCGAGCTGGCTCTGTAGGGCTGCAGGGAGGCCCCCGCGCTTGCATGGGGCGCTTGGTTCGGGGCTTATGGAAAGGGCACAGTGGGAAAACGAGTGAGCTCTGGGCAAAGGGATGCGGAGGTGATCCACGTTGGTGCTGCCCAGTTAATGTCACTAGGCTCTGCATTCCCGTGCCGGGTCTGGCGGTGGCTCTCCATGCCTGCCGCCGCCAGCGTGACGCGTCAGGGCACTTGGCAGAGCAGCTCTTTGGTCAGTCCGAGCTCATGCCATATGCGAGATTGCCTGGTACCACCCGTTTCACGTGCCAGCCCAGAGCGCACTGGTCTGCGGAGGCTGAGCAACGTGTGGTTGGCGGGATCCCCCAGGCCCCTCTGGCGGCGAGCCGTGGGGTGTGAGGTGCCCGGCGTGGGAAGCCAGCTGTGTGGCCGGCTAAGCCCTTGTCACCAGCAGGGACGAGGCCATCTAGTGCGGGGCGTGTTGTCTTTCAGGAACGGTGACCACATCCATACCAACTTCAGGGACATGTACCAGCACTTGAGGAGCATGGGCTACTTCGTCGAAGTCCTCGGCTCCCCTTTCACGTGCTTTGACGCGAGTCAGTATGGTGAGTCGCCACGGGCGCCGGCCCCGTGTCCTTCCCGCCGGGTCGCGGTGTGGGGAAGGACGGACTGCGGGCTGAGCCAGAGAGGGCGGGTGCGGGGCCTGCCGTCCTCGGGGAGGCTGCAGCCGGGCTCTGAGGCAGAGTGACATGCCTTCCCGTCCGGTGGTGACAGTGGTAACCTTTGGGGAAAGGGGACACTGGCAAACTCGGGACAAGGATATTTGTGTTTTATGTATTCATTTTAATTGAAAGAAATTAGTGCTGCATTTTGCTGCTTCTCCATCGAGTGACATCTGTGTACCTGGGCGTCACACACGAAGGAGGCCAGCGTTGTTAGTAGGTGACTGTGCTTTGGACCCTTGTCCTCTGTTTTTAACCCCTTTTAGAGGGGTACGGGGGCCTCAGACCAAAATATTAGAAGCTGGAGCTTGAGACGCGGACGCCAGGGAAATGAGTGTTTCTGACCACGAGTCCCACGGTTCAGAGGCACAGAGTCTCACCACCCGCAATCCGTCCCTCAGGAACTCTGCTTATGGTGGACAGCGAGGAGGAGTACTTCCCTGAGGAGGTCGCCAAGCTGAGACGGGATGTGGACAATGGCCTTTCACTCATTGTCTTCAGTGATTGGTACAACACGTCTGTCATGAGGAAAGTCAAGTTTTACGACGAAAACACAAGGTACTGATGGGCGTTGGTATTTGATAAGAAATTTGGCCTTTTGAGGATTAAATTCTGTCCAGCACGTACTCAAGAGGACTGGTCTGAAGGCAGTCCTTCCGTGGCCAGAGACAGGCTCAGACGCGGGGCTGGAGCAGGCTCCCCGGCCCCCACAGCGATGCTGCTGAGATTAGTTACCGATCAGGGATTCCCAGTGTTTTATGAATGTTTCATTGGAACAGGTTTTGAATTTTTTTTCTTCAGAGTCTGTGACTTCAGCTCTAAAGACTTCTCTCTCATCTCTTCACGAACCCGCTTGTGGTCCACGCTCTGGAGTGTGTGTTTGTGCACACGTGGTGCGTGGCGTCCAGTGCGTTTAGCTTTCATTTACTCTGTGCACTGGCTGAAGCGTTTATGTTCCAGTCGCTCAAGCCCAGACGGGGGGTTTCAGCTGAAACCTTAGCGTGCCCAGGCTGGATCCCGGCAGCTACATTCAGTCTCATCGTGAAAAGACCGAGAGCGAGTGAGTGAGTGTGAGTGTGAGTGGTGGGAGAGCGGCTGCAACCCCTCACAGCCCGAGCCCCGTTTGTTCCCTAGGCAGTGGTGGATGCCGGACACCGGAGGGGCGAATGTCCCTGCTCTGAACGAACTTCTCTCCGTCTGGAACATGGGGTTCAGCGATGGCCTGTACGAAGGGGATTTTACTTTAGCAAACCATGACAGTAAGGTTTCGTTTGTTCTTTAAAAGGGGTCGTGATCTCAGGGTGCGAGAGCATAAGCCACATGTCTTTGAAGACACGGTTTCAGAGGGAGAGGACGGTGTGATTCCTGAGGAAGCAGGGTCTGTAGGCAGAAGGGGTCAGCGTCTTCAAAGAGGACGTGTGTGGTAAAGCCGTCACTTTATCCACATTCTTCAGATGAGAGTCTTGTCTGCAGGCCTTCCTGATCTTGGTGCCACTGGTCAGGTTCTTGACCTCACTGACCTGTGTTCCCGGAGAGGGAAGCCCTCAGGGGTCCCTGATTTATAAAATTCTGTTCAGGAAATCACTTTGCATGTCTCTCTGAAGAAGTTTCCCCGCAGGTTAGTTTTGGTAACTTGTCTCTAGAACAGTATCCTGAGCATTACTGTTACCCCCCGCTCGTCCTGACTGCGTGCCTGGACTTCTGAATTCTAGCCCGAGACCTCATGTTAGTAGCATTTTTTTCAGCTTGAATTTGGGGGTTAAACCTATTGTTTAAATGTGAACAGGCGGTAGCAGCAGCCTCTGTCTTAGAATTAAAAACAATGTTCAAAAAACCGTCTATATAAAGACTGCATTTGAGGTGAACGTGTAGCTGTTGATAAAGTGTGCGCGTCCCTACCTTCTCGTAACTCTGGATACCGCTCTCTCCCCAGTGTATTACGCGTCAGGGTGCAGCATCGCTAAGTTTCCAGAAGATGGCATAGTGATAACACAGACTTTTAAAGACCAAGGTAAGGAATGCTATTTTAGTTTCCTTTTTTTTTTTTTTTAAAATAAGCACTTTATTTGCATATAATTCACACTGACTTTAAAAAAAAAATTTTTTTTCCCACATTTACTCTTTTGAGTTGTATAATTCTGTGACTTTCGTATTCACAGAGATGTACAGGCATCGCTATTACCTGCTTCCAGAACATTTTCATTATCCTATATCTCTTAGCAGTTTTGTGTTTTTAAAAAGCTTATTGTAATATTTTTTGTATGCTACCTGCTTTAGGCAGGACTTCTGGATGGTGGCTCTGGGGGCTGCAGAGATAGTGAATTTGAACAGTTGTGGGCAGTGATCATTGCAAGATAAATAGAACTCCTTCAGGAGGGCAGTTGAATATGTGTGACTTTTTAACAACCTTCAAAGTTGCTTAAAATTTGTTACTATTTGTGAATTGTTCTGTCTCTGTGATTGCCAGATCACTAAAATTTTAGAAAACTGCTGACCCTGTTTTAAAGTTCTTAGCTGTGTGAAGAATATTAATTACGGAGTCATCTTTTAAAATTCTCTTAAAAATTTGAAGGGCAGCGGGACGCTTGGCTGGCTTAGCCGGGGGAGCAGCGGGTCTTGATCTGGGGCTCGGGAGTTCCAGCTCCATGCTGGATGTAGAGATGACTTAAAATCTTAAGAAGAAGGGGAAAACAAGGAATTTGAAGGAAAGAAAGTTCTTCCCTTGCAGTTTTGCTGCTAATGAATGTCACTATTACCTATAATTAGAAGTTAGGGACAGTTTCTTTGGTTAAAAATGACAAGGAAGCAGAATTTCCCTGTCCTCCGTTTGCATTTGTACAGTAGAATGTATTTTTTTAATTACCTAGAGTGATTTTCCTCCCTTCATCAAGGCAAGGTCAGTCAGTAAATAGATCTGTGTTCATAAGGTTGTATTTTAACTTCAGGCACATCAATGATTCTGTGTTTCCAGTTGCTAGGCAGAGTTTACCATGGGCTGGTGATTCTTTCTGGAATCTGTTTCTCCCAGGGCAGTGTGGTTTCTGGTGCGGGTGTGAGAGTAGTGGTCACATTGCTGGCTTGTCGCTGCCTGGTTTGGGGGCGGGAGGGTGGGGGGAATCACTGTAGATTTCAGGGTGTGTGTTTTGCTGTTCTGGTGGTGAAAATAAAAATTAATTACCTTGAAGTGCTTTCTAAGGGGCTTTTTATTTCCAAGTAGCCTGTAAGTTGAATAATCTTTTGGGTACGAAATAAGAATATGGAAATCTGGGTTATACCGAATCAGGGGGGACCCTTTGTCAGAAAGAAACCTCTGACTTACCACGAGGCCGCATGGCATCGCAGTACGCACTTGCCCCGTTTCATCTGTTTTCCTGCTCTGTCTTTCCCTCCAACAAAGAGAATCTTCTTTTCTCTTCCAGTTAGTTCCTTGTGGGATTATCCACAGAGACCAAGATATGTCGTATTTTTATAGCCACAGACTGGTTTTAGGTGTTACCAGCATAGTAAACACCACGCAGAAGGTGTGCGTCTGTGTGCTGCAGAGGGACGTTTTGGCTTCAGGGCTAGCCTCGTACGGTGTGCAGTGAGGTCCTGGGCACTTGCTGCCCATGGCACTGATGCGTTTTTGACTTCTTGGTTCGTTGGCCACTGTAAACTGTGAAATCTGATTGGGCAGAGGTAAGAAGGCTCTGCTGTTGGAACATTTGTAATTGTGGGGCGGATATAACAAGTGCCTTCCATCTGAATTTAAAATAGGTGGGCATCTGCTCTAAAAATCAGTTATATTTGTCCTTGCTTTTAATAATAAAATGCAAGGGGCGCCTGGGTGGCTCAGTGGGTAAAAGCCTCTGCTTTCGGCTCGGGTCATGACCTCAGGGTCCTGGGATCGAACCTCACATCAGGCTCTCTGCTCAGCAGGGAGCCTGCTTCCTCCTCTCTCTCTGCCTGCCTCTCTGCCTACTTACGATCTCTGTCAAATAAATAAATAAAATCTTAAAAAATAATAATAATAAAATGCAAAACGTAGGGATATGTAACGGAAGCCACAGAGATGCCTCTGTGTGCCGAGAGCTGCCTGACCAGCAACCCCTTGTGAATGCAGCCCCAGGATGTAGGCCTTTCGTCAGAATCAGAGGGGACATAAATGTGTGTTTTCAGGATTACGAATACTGTGTTCCACCATTTCAAGTGAAGATGTGAGAGGATGGCAGGGAAATGTGTATACACATGTAAGTGAGTTTCGCTGAAACCAAATTAGTGGCACTAAAGATGTTTTCCTGTTGTAAAAGTTTGCACTGTTGAGATTGAATATGAGATTTTGCTATGATTTTTTTCTTTTTCATTCTTTATTTTCTTTGTTGTGTGGATTAAATGTCAAGTAGCGATTGGAAAATCATTTCATTCCTCAACAACAACAAAAAAATAATTCATTCCTCAGCATTTTTGTTTTTGTTGTGATATTATTTTAGGATTGGAGGTTTTGAAGCAGGAGACAGCAGTTGTTGAAAACGTGCCCATTTTGGGACTCTATCAGATTCCCACTGAGGGCGGAGGCCGCATCGTGCTGTACGGAGACTCCAACTGCCTGGACGACAGTCACCGACAGAAGGGTGAGGACCGGGGGTGCGGCCGCGAAGCAACATGGGCTTCCCGACTGGTGGCCAAACCTTTTGTCCCCCTGGGCCCTGGAAAGGCACCGATAAGGGGCCGGGAGATCCGGGGGTATGCACGCCTGGTGTGGCCTGGCTGCTCCCAGCTGCCTGGGTGATGGGGCTCTCTCGCTGGGTGTCTGAGTCTGGACACGCAGAGTAAGCCAGACCCGCGTGTGCAGGCCCTGCTGCCTTCCCTGCCGCGCTGCTGTCCTCGGGAGGGCGGACGCTGGGACCATCGTGTGTCCGCGGAGGGGCTCTCTGCCTGGGTCTGCCCTTCCCGCCTGCTATGCCCCCCTCTGGAGTCTGTACGTCCCAGGCGCTGCGCGTGTGGTGCCCTTCCCAGGTCGGACCCACTCTTCTGGGAGGGCCAGCGCCCGGCTCTCCTCCCAGACTTGGGATTTGGCTGTTGGGAGCCTTCATTAGTGGGGGCGTTCGGTACCCTCCTTGGTTGGGGGAGCTAGCGAGGGGGGCCTGGTCTTTGGCGTTCGTCTGCTTTTTCGGTATCCGTGCATCCTCCACATTGGGGGTTTCGTGCCCGGACGCAGACTGTTTATTTCTGGCTGGGAAGGAGGAAACGGGAGGTGAAAGCGTTGCGTGTCTTGGCCCGGTGAGGTGCCGACACAGCCAGGTCTGAAGCTCGCCTTCGGGCTCCCCGGGCGACGGGGCTGGGGAGGGGGCCGGAGCCTCACGTTTGCAAATAGGAGCCCGGCCGGAGCAGAGGGCCGAGCCCCTGGAGCGTGAGCTGGTGTGTGTGCATCTCTGAGTGAAGTTGAACTTGACTGATTCCTAGCGTTTTGTGTAAATCCTTAGAATATGGTTGCTGTTTTTAAAAAAGGTTAAAGTCACAGTTGAAAGAAGATTAATGTTCTCTTTCCATAGAGATTTCCTTTTAAGACTGGAGATCTCCTGGTAAGAGTCTTTATTAAAATTTTAAATGCCTGAGAGGACTGTCCCGGTTCGAAGTCTGCCGGTGGCCGCGCTTCACGCGCAGCCAGAGCGCCCTTGAGGGAGCGAAGCTCTTGATGGCCTCGCCTGTTGGCGGCCTGTCCAGCCCCTGCTGGTGGCACCGGGGCTGCGGTGGCAGGCGTGGGCCGAACCTGCATGGAGGCAGCGGGGCCCGGTTTACAGACACCGCAGCGTCCCCGTGTCCTGACCCAAGGACCCTCGTGTGGGTCTGTGATGAGCCGTCGGCCGCAGCCCAGCGCCTGGACTCCCTGCTGGGTCCCTCAGAATGACTGTTTCCTGTTCCCCTGTGTTGTGTGTGGGGCCCAGCGGCCCAGATGACTAGACTCAGCCCTTGTGCTGACCTTGAACTCACTTCCAGTGGCGTGCACACAGTGGTCCCGGCTCACCCCACAAAGTGTAGATCCCAATAGCTCTCCCAGGACAGCCTCCGGGAACTGGCAGCAGCTTTGGTGCGGGTCCGGCCATCCCTGGGTGGGATTTCTGTCATGGCGAGGGGCCCAGAGCCAGGTGGCACTTGGGCAGCCCATCCAGCCCAGTGCCCAGTGGCACTGACCCACGTGAGCCCCGGGGCTAGGAGTGAAGCCCACGGTCAGGTCCTGTCCGTCGTGCTGGTGTTTGTGGGCTGGCGCTGACCGCAGAGGGTGTGGGCTTCTCAGGAATAGGTGACCTCCTCTCGTCCTGTTTCTCCTCACTTGGGGGGCTTTTAATTTCCTATAGGCATTCCTTGAAAACACTCTAATCCCTAAACGACATGCCCGTTGAACCCACAGACTGCTTTTGGCTCCTCGATGCACTCCTTCAGTACACGTCTTACGGGGTGACCCCTCCCAGCCTCAGTCATTCCGGGAACCGGCAGCGCCCTCCCCGCGGAGCCGGCTCGGCCACTCCAGAGAGGATGGAAGGTGAGTGCGTGTGGGCCATCGCGCCTGCGAGAAGGAGCCTGGTGGCGAGCCCCCCGCTGTCGCCAGCGTTCGCAGGCGGGCTGTTGTGGGAATAGAAAGGACGCGAACTCCGAGGTTGTCGCGCTTCCCCAAGTTAGTGGGTATCCTGCCCTCTCCCAGATGGAGCCGTGGCTCCTGCGGTTCTGTGGGAAGAAGGGCCGGCGTTTCTGAGCACTCACTGAGTGCCAGGTACACGGATCACCTGCCCCGGGCCCCTCGGAGCTCTGGGAGAACAGAAAGAGAGAGGAGTTGAGAGATGTACCTGGTCGAGGTCACTGGCTGGTGAGCCGTGGCGACCTGTGGCCTTGCCCACTGCGTGTCGGACATGGCTGGCCTGTGTGAGCACCAGGCCAGAGTGTTCAGGTCCTCACCGCTGGGACCACCAGAAGCATAGTGTGAGCTGCAATGAAATTGTAAGTCTTCCAGTGGCCGCGCTAAAAAAGTAAAAGGAAAAGGGTGAAATTCATTTTAGTGAAGTTCTCTGGCCCAGTACACCAAAACCACTGGAATGTGACACGCCATTTCAGGTGCTCAGTACCCACACACACGGCTACAGTACTGGACAGCACAGGTCTGAGAAATAGGAGAAATTCTGAAATTTAAAGATGCGCATTTTTTTTGTTTTGTTTTGCCTGAGAAGTAAACACTCCAAAAGAGAGAGCTTTTCTTCCAGAAGCATATCTACAGGTGTGTGGAAGTGTGGTCAATAAAGGTCGCCCGGCCTCGGCCTTGGGTGTGGCGTGGCCACTTGAAAGGGACTGGCCCCTCAGCTCTGTTCACTTGCCGTGAGCAGTGAGCACGCGTCCCCCGGGGGCACGGGTCAGCGTCTGGGAGCCAGGTTACCAGGGTACGTGGTGGGCCTGTTGGCAGGCAGACAGGCTAAGGCCCTCAGTTGTCTCCTGGCATCTTCCTAACAATCGTGGTTTTGTGTCGCTGGTGTTGCCGCCCCAGGGAACCAGCTGCACCGGTACTCCAAGGTCCTTGAGGCCCGTTTGGGAGGCCCGGGGCCTCGGGCTCTGCCGGCCTGTCCGCACCTGTCATGGGCCAAGCCACAGCCTCTAAACGAGACGGCTCCCAGGTTAGTGCCTTCCTGTGCTTTTCCACTCCTTCTGCGGGGTTTGTGATTCATTACTCTTTTTTTGTAAGAGAGGATGGAATTTTACTGACATCATTATCGAATCATCTGATCTTCTAGCTTGCCATTTTGTGATGTTATTTAATTGGTGAGCCCCCATATCGACCTTTACAGTTACGCTGTCTGGTGGTGTCCTGCCTAAGGAAGCGCTTCGGGTAATTAGCATTGTGTTAGGTTTGCTTGATTCTTACTTAAAAAGCTGAGGTCTGACAGTGCTGTCATTTGAACAGAAGCTCGGACTCTTCTGGTTTGGGGTTCGAGAGGCGAGTGCTCCCTGTTTGTGGTGCGGATTCTGAAATGCTGACAGGTTCTTCTGTCAGTCCAGGGGGCTGAGACTGCTTGGGGGAGGTGTGCGTTCCCGCTTGTGGCCTGGCCTGGAGTGCGTGTCCGCGCCCTTCCCCCAGTCCCTGTCTCCCCTGCGTGTGTGGTGCCCGGATGCTGCGGGTCTGCCTGCTGCTTTGTCCCACGGACGCCATCGACTCCTTTCTCTGCTCCCTTTGCTTTCAGAAGCCACAGCGAGAGTTCCTCCTGCTGTTTCTCTCTGGGCACCGCAGTCCGCTGAGCACTGCTTCCCTTGTTTTCTCCCCCTCACTCCTCCTCCCTGTTTCTGGACAGAAGAATGGGGGCTTGTCCTGATTTGGGGTCCTGGCACAGTGAGGCGGGGCCTGTGTCCCAGGACAGCTGGGGGGCGGTCCTCCCACGCCTCTCCTTCGCGCAGTGCTGCGGGCAGCCGTCCGCCTCACCGGCAGCACGGCTCCTGCCTCCTGGCCGCCGGGGCTCCCCCTACCAACCTGCCCACTTAGCTTGGGTCTTGGTGCGTACAGGCTTTGGTGGGCGGGGGCTGGGGGTGGCAGGGGACAGAGGACCACCGTCGACGCAGTGAGCCACTGGGAGGAAGAAGCCCGGACGTCGTGAACAGACTGCTCAGTGCACCAGTCACGGACCGTGTGTCCTCTGGAGAACACGCTCGGCAGAAGACAGTGGATCGTGCAGTGTTCACGTCATCTTCTCATCAGCTGTTTCTGCCGGAGACTTTAATTACAGAGTAGTTTTCCATTCTAGTTAATATCCCGTCATTTAAAAATTTCTGATAAGATTCCATTTTTACATCCATTTTTTCATAACCTCCCATTATCGTAGCATTCAGGCCACACTTCGTTCCAGCTGTCGTCAGCAGTTCCTAGTCAGGGACAGCCCGTGTTGGCCAGAATTGCCGAAGCCCTGTTTCTTCCCCCAGTGCTGTTGGGGACTCAGAAGCAGATAAGGCTGTCCTGCGTCCTTAGGCGCGCCCACGTCGGGCCTCTGGCTGCCACCAGCCAGTCGTCAAGGACGCCGTGCAACGCCTGGGATTGGCGTCCGCCAGCACTCTCGGGAATTGCTTCTTAACTGCCCGTCAGGCTCCCCCTTATCTCACATGAAACATTTTGCTGAAAATTATTTTCAGTCCCCAGAGATCTACATCTGGGTCTCAGTTCTGGAGCGGAGAGATCTGAGACCATGACAGACGGCTCTAGACAGCCCTGGAAAGGCCTGGTGTCCGTCAGTCCGGTGCTGAGCACAAGTTTCTGTCTGTTTCTGAAATGACCCCTTTCTGAGTTTCGTTCTTGGGCACTGGGTGTCCTTACTTAGAGTGGTTGCAGGGAGGTCACACCCGAGAGGAACCTGTGGGCCCGGTGACCCCTCTGTCCTTGCGTTGGAAGACTACAACGCAGTGAGCTGTTTTCCACCGTTGTTAACTAGAAGGTGCCATCGCCAGATAATTACATTCCAGAGCCGGATCTCCCGTCAGAATGACAGCACAGCCCGCATCTGTTCAGCCACAGGGTCGTATCTGGCCTGGATTCCATAACTTGACCTCGCCAGTTTGATTTTCAGAGGATGGAACCTGAACGGTGAAGTCGAGTCCTGCGAGGCAGGATAGGTTGTCGTGCCCACCGGCATTTTCCAAGCGGCTGCCCAGCTGCAGGTAGCGGAGGAGCTTCTGCCTTTCCTGCGCGTAAAGCCCCTTCCCGGACCCGGGCTCCCCTGGCGCCCCTTCCCCCAGGTGTCCAGAGAGTGGAGTATCTTTGCCTCAGTCGGCCGAAGTACAAGGCCAGCTACCCGCTTCCAGAAGAGGGAGAAGCAGAAAAACGGGGCGTTTGTAATCAGCAGACACACTGTATTCCTTTCTCCCGAGTCGGCCAGCGCCGTCTCCACGTGGGCCACTGACCGCACGCTGCTCTAATCTGGGCGCCCCCACCCCCGCCAGCTTGCTGCTGCTCTGTGCAGCGTGTCAGCCTCTCTTTGCGTCAGGTATGACCCCAAAATGTTGCTGGGTCTCAGCATCAGGAACCAGACTAGCGGTGCATCTACCATAGTGAGGCCAGTGTGTTTACAGAGTGGACACGTCGCCCTTCTTCCTTGTCCTGGCCTAGCGGGCAAGGCCGACGTGCATTCCCACAGTTGGCTGTTCTTGATGGCTCCGCCGTTGTGTGTCTGCCTCATTCTCCCTTGTGGTGACATCTTTGAGGACAGAGGCTGGCTGGTTCCCAGCACCCATGGAGCCTCCTAGGCCGCACTGGTCTGGGTTCCTCGGAAAGCAGGCTCTGCTGGCTGGGCTGCCCCATGGCAGAGACGTCCACGCACCTTCCCGCCAACCCTGCCAGCTCCTGCCAACCTGGAGCCCTGGCTTCAGCTCCTGGCTTCAGACTCCTTTCAGAGGGTCATGGGTGGTTTCCTCTCCCACTGCGCGGCGATGTGTTCAGTTTAAGCAGAGGCAGACCATTTGGGGCCTATTAGGAACCCAGTAGGACATGTACAGATTCGATTTGACATTTCTGTCTTGGGACCTGGGAGCTGTCACTAGTGTGCTATGCACTTGGGCTTAGGTCAGTGTCGGTGGGACATGGCTTCATCTTTCTCTTTAAATCACTTTCAGGTATTGGCTAAGCTTCGTAAGCTAGTGCAATTGCTTATTTTCACTCTGTTTTGATCCGTTTTCATGAAGTAATCTTTGGAAACACCAGAAGCTGCTCTCCATCGACCTGGACAAAGTGGTGTTACCCAACTTCCGATCGAACCGCCCTCAAGTGAGGCCATTGTCTCCCGGAGAGAGCGGTGCCTGGGACATTCCTGGAGGTCAGTTCTTAGGGGCTTCGGTGTGCTAGACCCTACTCACTTTGTTCCGGTTCTCCTCAACCCCCTCATGGCGGGCAAGGTAGGCCTGCCTTTACCTTTCTGGGAGCATCTGGTCCATGCTTTTTTTTTTTTTTTTTTAATAGAAGATTTTATTTATTTATTTGACAGAGAAAGGTCACAAGTAGGCAGAGAGAGAAGCAGGTTCCCCGCTGAGGAAAGAGCCTCATGTGGGGCTCGATCCCGGGACCCTGAGATCATGACCTGAGCCGAAGGCAGCGGCTTAACCCACTGAGCCACCTAGGCGCCCCCATGCCTTCTCTGTGGTATGAATCAGCACGGCCAGAAGTGGGCCTAAGAGATTACGTACCGTGTTCCCTTCAGAACTTTCTACCGTGATTTTCAAATTCAGGAGGACAGAGTACTTTTGTGATAGCCAGGTATTACACCTGAAATTCTTCTGTGGAGTAATTTGTACACTCTTGTCAAAGTTCTGCAGGCCAATGTGTCGGATGCGGGGAACACCTCTGTCCTGGGGTGGTTTGGGTCCCAGCCAGTGGCTGAGCCACCCTGGCTTCTAAACCCTCAGCCTAGAGGTCTCCGCTGATTCTCCATTCTGGCCCACCTGGGCTGGATGCTCTCCTGAAAGCGTGTTTCTGCCCCTCAGCTGATCTGATTGTGCCCCCTCATCCCAAGTGACAGAATGTCCCCTCCACGGGCAGTGGCTTTTGGCCTGACTAGACCGTTTGGGACAGGTCATCTTTTACCGGGAGCCACCAGGATCCAGTCATCCTGGCAAAGCGTGGGCAGCAGTTTTTTTTTCTGGAGAGCTCTGTGCTCTTTTGAGAGGTTACAGCTCCCCGTGGGATTCCTGGTTCCAGGAACTGGCGCCATGGCCCATGTGCTCTGACCCCGGGGGCCTTGTGTGGTGACGCCCACCTCCTGAGGGCCTCGCCTGCAGTCAGGCGGTGTACCGATGGTGGTTCGTTCTGGAACCAGGCGTCCTCCAGGTGCCACTCTTGACTTCTGACCGCATGTCCCGTCTGTGGTCGGCTTTCCCAGGAGGGTCGGGGTGTGGCCAGCCATCCTTCCGCCCTGCCCAGCCTCCCTCCTCGTCCTCCCACTCAGCTAGTCCGACACCAGCCGCTGGTCTCCTGCCCAGCGTCCAGACTCCTCCATCTTCCCTGCACTTAGGTAAACCGGAAGCAGCTCTTCGCACCCCTTTGTGTAGGTTGTGTGTGACAGAAGGGGGGCCAGTCCTGGGCTCCGTCTAAGGTGGGCATAGGGAGAGGAAGGAGCAAAAACCTCACCTCAGGACACCTCTGCCCACTCCAGCCCTCCACTCCCAAGGCTGCTAATCTGAGAATCTCTCATGTGTTCTCTGCGTCCCTTCACCTAAGGTTTCAAAATTCGTTTGCCCCGTGAGCCTCGCTGCTGCATTTCGTTTCGTTTCTGACGCGTCCGCCTCCTCGGCAGAGAGGCGGTGGCCGGACGCTCGGGTGCCCCTGACCGTTGCCGCTGTGCTCTTGCAGGGATCATGCCCGGTCGCTACAACCAGGAGGTGGGCCAGACCATCCCCGTGTTTGCCTTCCTGGGAGCCATGGTGGTCCTGGCCTTCTTCGTGGTACAAATCAACAAGGCCAGGAGCCGGCCGAAGCGCAGGAAGCCCAGGGTGAAGCGCCCCCAGCTCGTGCAGCCGGCCCACCCGCCGAAGACCCCCTCCGTGTGACCCCAGACCCGCCGGCCCTGAGAGCCAAAGAGAGCCTTCGAGGACGGCCGTGAGGGGCAGCCCGCCGGGAAGGGGTCACGTCTCCAGCTGCGGTCGCGTACAGTCTGTCCTCAGCGGGCCTCCCGGGGGCCTGCGGGAGGGGCTGGCGGGTCAGCCTCTGGGGAGACCACCCAGAGGGCCTCGGGCACGCTGGCTGGAGGCTCCCGACCCGCAGGGGTGCGCCGCCTTACGCCAGCGGAAGCTCTGACCAAGCTGAACTGTGCTCATCAAAGGCTATTTTCTATATTTATTGTTGGGAAAAGTCACTTTAAAGACTTGAGCTATTTGGAAGCAAAGCTATTTTTTTGTCAGTGGAATGCGGTTTTTTTACTATGACATCATGAGAAATAACACAGATTCCGTGATCTCCTTTTTGATGAAAGGACAGACTGAGATTTGAAGGAAATTTGCACAGATCTGTGAAACATAGACCTTTGCTTTATTTTTATAAGTCTCAACTGCCATCATGTTTTGTAATTCGGGGTCTTGATTTCACCATTGTCGGTGAAGAAAATTTTCAATAAATATGCATTACGTGTATGAAGCTGAAAAGAAGGTGTAACAGGCTCTTCTTCCACCCGCCCCGGTTCTCCCTGATGACCGCCTGGAACAGGGTCCCCGTCAGCCTGCTGGGCGGCAAGAGGAGGTGGCGTGGAGAGTGTGGTTTGAGCTCTAATTCACGTCCCATAAAATTCTCCGATGTGTCCCATTCGGTGGTTTTTAGTATGTTCACAAGGTTGTGTAATTATCACCCTTGAGATTCCAGAACTACTTCTTCACCCCAAAACAGACTGTCCCATCAGGAAGTCTAGCTGTGTCCGTTCCCTTCCAGCCCACGGCAGCCCCTCCTGTACCCGGATATATCTGGCCCAAACATTTCACACGCGTGGAATCACGTGATGCGTGGCCCGTTTTTTCCGCGTAGCACGTTTGTAAGACGCGCTCGTGTGGTGGCTTGGCCAGCACGGCCCGGGCACCGGCGTGGCGTGCGGATGGGCTCGCCTTGTATATCCGTTCCTCCGTCGGTGGACGCTGGGACTCTTACTTTTTGGCTCCTAGGAGAACCGATGCGAAGAGTGTTTGAGTACAAGTGTTTGCGTGGACATTAGTTTTCATCTCTGTTGGGCGTAAATACCCGGGAGTAAGATCTTAGAGCACCACGTTTACCTTTCTGAGGAACTGCTAAGCTTTTCTTGTCCAAAGCGAGGGTGCCATTTTGAGTTCCCAGGAGCGGGCTCCAGGGGTCCCAGCCTCTCCGCGCCCTCACCCAGGCCCCTGACCGCCGCATCCTTCTAGCACAACGTGGGTGTCAAGTGCTGTCTTCGTTGTGGTTGGGATTTGCGTTTTCCTAAAGACGAATGATGTTGAACATCTTTTCCTGTTTGTGGGCTCTCTGTTTGTCTTCTCCGGAGACGTGTCTGTCTGGAGTTAGTTTGTAGTTGGGTTTTCCTTATCACAGCGTAAGACTTGTTTTTGTATTCTAGGTGCAGGTTCCTTATCAGGTATGTGAATCGCAAATGTTTCTTCTCATTCTGTTGGTTGTCTTTTCACTTTCCTGGTTGTCTCCTTTGAAGCGTGAAAGTGTCTAATTTTGATGAAGGCCATTTTATCTCTCAGATGCCATTCATAGGAAACCATGGCCTCATCCAAGGGAGCCCATTAATACTGAACCCCTGCCCGTCCAGTGTGTTTCCGTATGCCGAGCGGCTGACCTCAGCCTTCGTGTCTCAGGTGAGGACAGACTGACCCTAGGGGCAGAGACCCGAGGGATCAGAGTGCTGCTGAGGTCCTGGGAAGAAGGCCCAGGCCACGGGATGAGGGAGAAGTTGTTAAGGCCCACCTCTCCCTGCGATGGGCCATCCTCAGAGGTCATGTTCGTGACTTTGCAGGCATCCCTTAGGTCCCCACAGAGCTCTCTGTGCCCCAAGCAGCTCGGAGGACGTTAGCACTTGGCATAGGGTAGCCCTGTGGTCGTCAGGTGGGCCGCGCATCGGAGGGTAGCTTGGGTGTGTCAGAGCCCAGGGCTCAGGCACCGTCTGTTGTGGGGCCTTCTGGTCCCATTGCCTGTCCCCCACAGGTGTGGGCAGCTCACCACCTGCTCCTCAGCACTGTGGAAGTCGGGGTCCCAGCCTGTGCTCCTGCACAGGCCCAGCAGGTCCTGGGAGTGAGGAGATGGGCTGGGCACAGGACCGCAGGCTGTGGGAGCTGGGACCGGCTGGAATGCCCAGGCCTTGCCTCGGGGACAGCACGTCTTTAGATTATTCCAGAAAAGCCTGAAACCCAGAGTATGGTGGCGAGTGACGGAATTAAGAGACATTTTTTGTGACTTAGGTTGTCTCTCCAGCTCTGCTGTGGAGTTCCTCTAACACAGTATGCCATGTGATTGTGGAACGATGTGCTAGACTGCAGAGTCCATGCCGGCTGAAAGCCGTGGGTGTGCCTGTTTGTCTGCAGACTTGGGCATCTCCTCCCTGGTAGACCTCCCCTGTCCCTGCCTGCTGGGAGGCTCCCTCACCTGGCCCTCCAGGTCGGTGTCCACGTGTGTCCCTTGCCTTCGGGACTGGCTCTCCTGCTTAGGCGGGGTGGCTGTGCCAGCCGGGGTGCACACGTGTATGGCTTAGGCTTGGGCGTAGGGTCTGTAGGGTTGCAGAGTTGGGACAGGACGAGAATTGGAGAGTTGTTAGTGTAGCAGGATTTTTAGGGACCTGTGGTTACCGTGGCTCCGTGACGGGAAACCACGGGGGGGGGGTGATGTAGCAGGGTGAAGTTCACTAGCGGCCGTGTGAAGATCCCAGTGGGCCTCTGAGGACGGGGCAGCTTCACAGCCATCCTGGAGCCCTGGGGGTGCGTAGGGGTGTGCCCGGGAGCTGGCAGCCTGTGCTGTGATGTGCCTGCACGAAGGTGTCGCGTTAATAGAGGCATAACGTAGGAGGAAAGAGGTGGATCCTCTCCTGTGTGCTAGCCCGAGGTGAGGCAGGGTCCTTGCCTGCCCAGACCCGTGCGCCTCCTCCACAGCCTCTCAGCGGCTCTCAGGGAGCTTTGTGGAGATCCGGAGGCCTGCGCTGCCCCTGAAGCTCTGGGCGGTGAGTCTGGCTCTCGTCCCTCCAGAAGCGTTCCTCCACGATTCTTGGGCAGCCGGTGTTCAGAAGGCTGTTCTGGAAGCTCAGAATCAGACGGAGGGAAGGACACGAATACCAGGAACAGAGTCTGGCACGCGCTATTGCGAATGACACCTGCTGCGCACTTCTGTGCCAAGAGCACGTTCTCGCTCCTGCCAACAGCCCTGTAGGGTGGAAACCGTTGTGATCCTATTTCCCAGGTGCTCCCAGCGAGGCCCAGGCCCAGACCACAGAGCCAGTGCACACGGGGAGCCGAGGACTGGCTCCTGGGACCTGCCCTCATCCATGTTCCAGAACTTTCTAACGGGTGGGTGAGCACAGAGGTCCGGGGAATCAAGATCTTTCTCCCTGTAGTTCTGAACCTGTCAGACCCACACTCTGTGGAGAAGGAAAGGAGCTGGACCCCGGAGAAGAACCGTTGATGACAGGTGCTCCCCTGTTGGGATGACACGGAAGGGGGACGGTCCCGCGTCCCTGCAGGCACTGGGCTGACCGCCCCCTACCTGGTCCACCGAGGCCCGGTGTGCACGCTACCCGAGCCACCCACCCACACGGATGGGGCACCCAGGGTGCGTCCAGGCAGCCTGGAAAGGTCACACGGCCCTGGGAGGCCGGCAGGGAGTGCATATCAAAGCCTCTCAGAACTAAGAGGTTTTTCTCACTGAGTGGAATTTCACAGCCCAGTGGCCAATTTCTAAGTCATGCACATTAATGGGCAGCTAATGAGGTGTCCAGGCAGGGACCTGGAGGGGCCCCTGGCTCCAGAGCCCAGATTAAGAAGTACAAAGCCAGCCGCTGGTGAGGCTCTTGATCTGTCATTGCCTCGAGCTGGATGTGGGGGTGGATGTGGGGGTGGATGTGGGGGGGATGTGGGGGGATGTCGGGGGGATGTCGGGGGGAGCCGGTCAGAGCTGTGCAGCTTTTCAGCCTTCATCTTGGGCTTGGTCTGTGCCCTCCAGCTGCCTGGGCTGCTGCCCGGACTCCACCTGCCACCCCCAGGTGCCACTCCTGAGGGGGCCGACCTCACTGCGTTCCTGAAAAACCTCTGCAAGGAAGAGGTGAGGTTTCAACGTCCAGTACAGCCAGAAAGGCCTTTCCTAGGTGTCTGATCCGGCTCTCTAACCTGGGGTGCCACAGACCTCGGAGGCCTTCTCCAGGACCCCTGGTTGAGCCTTCACGGGGACTCCCCTGCTCCCTTCGCTAAGGGCGCACAGCCTTGTCACCTTCCTCCCGGGAGCTCCTCCAGATGCCCCAGCTGCTGGAGCCTCGAGGACACTCCCCCTCCCTTTGGACCGTGGCTTTTTGTCTAGTCTTGGTATCTTCGCAGGTAGCCCTGTCCTCCAGAGTGGAGACCTCTTTCCCCCATGACTCGCTCTGAGTCAGCGTTTGTTGAATGACTGACAGAATGACTGAGAACACACTCAGGTGCCAGATACGGGGGGAGCCGGGTGCTCAGTAGCGCGCCCTAGAGCTCGTGGGTGTGACACGGCGTGGAAAAGCAGGGGTCTCTTCAGGGGCAGTGAAGGTAAGGATCTGCAGATGAGCCCATCCTGGCTGGGGTGGCCTGGGAGGATGGAGCCTGGAGCCCCCAGGAGCCGGACAAGACAGGAGGGGTCCCCCCCGCAGCCTTCAGAGGGAGCGTGGCCCTGCTGATAGCTGGCTTCAGGCTTCCAGCGCCCGAACTGTGAGAGAACGAAGCTCCGTTGGTTTTAGCCCCCCATTTCATTGCAGTTTGTCGGGACAGCCTCGGGGACTCCTCCATGGGGGAAGTCGAGACCTCTGCTTCTCTTTGGACGTCTGTCCATCCTGCCATCTGTCATGCACACAATCACTTCTTCACTTGGGACCCCAGGGCTGGGCTCTGCTGGTCGGGCAGGCTGTGGGTGGAAGCAGGTTTGGGGATGATAGACCCGGGCCTGAGTCCCAGGTCTGTCACTTGCCAGCGGTCCTTTGCTGAGCCCAAGGCCTGCCCTGCGTGGAGCACGATGGTGACATCTCCTTGGGATTCGACGTGCGGGCTCAGACACCTGGCACCAGCTGCGGGCCCAGGCTCCCAGCCCTGCTTAGCTGGTGGCAGCCCAAGTGCCACGCGAGATGTCTAGCTGGGCACTCCTGGGCCACCCGCCCAGACCCCTTTCCCTGTCCCTGCTAACCGGCTGGCCACCTGACAGCCCCGTGTTTACTGAGCATGCTCTGCGTGGAGCCTGCAAAGGTATAGTCAGTCTGCTGGTGACACGGGATTGAGACCGTTGGAAACCACACGGAGAACGCTTGGCACCGATCTTGTGTCTGCCAGGTGAGGACTGATCAGGCGAGGCCCTGGGGCCCTGGAGATGTTTAACTTAAAGCCACAGCCCTTGAGAGGCACTCCTGGGACCAGCTCCGTGGGCATCAATGGGGAACTGGTTAGAAATGCATATTCCCAGACCCAGTGAATCAGAAACGCTGGGTTGTGATACAGTCCTCCGTCGGTGTCATAACATGCCCTCAGGGGGACTTGAAGCTGGGTGGCAGGAACGAGCTGGTTAACATTGGAATTTGAGGTGTGACGTTTGTGGACCTGCGTTTTCCAGAATGTACAGTTTTCTGTGCTCTGTCTGCCATCTTCGCTGACAGGGTCTCATGTCGGAGACACAGTGTCTGCCCCGGACCACAGCGCCTGCTCCACCCCCCAGAGCCTGTGAGTCATGAGGGATCTTGGCTCCTCCTGAGGTACCGAGAATTAGACTGCCTTTAACGAGACTGCAGGTGATGCGTGTGCATGGTCGTTTCAGGGGTATCTCAAGGAAGCACCTGCTGGCTGCCCGGGGCCTTTGCACGCGCTTGAGTCCACAGCAGACTCTCAGCCCACTGCGAGCGGCAAGGTGGGCAGACACCCCTTCGCAGATGGGAAACTAGGCTCGGAGAGATCACACGCTCCTAGCAAGTGCAGACACTGAGCTCCAGGCTCTCCCTGGTCCCACTTCCTCAGACTGGGGGGCCTGGAGAGGGACCCTGTGCCCAGGTCAGTGGCGGAGACAGTGGGGGAGACGAGGTGCAGGCCTGCCCCTTGAGCGCACTGGGCCGCACTCCCTGTGACCCTCAGGCCACCAGAAAAGACCCGCCTCCTGGGAGGGGCCTTCACCCCAGTGAGGGAGGGGAGGGAGTCTTAAGACCCCTCCTCAGGCTGGGAGTCTCAGAAGCTGCAAGCTCTTGGGACAGATGGCTCTGACCTCTCGTCCTTGTGCCCGTAGGGGTGGGGATGTGACCCCAACACATGCTTTCTAAGGCTCCCTTAATTACTGATTGGTTTACCATCCCTTGGCAGAGCTAGAATCTTTCTTCTTCCATCCGCAGGGCCCAGGAAATGCAGCTGTACTGCCGGAGCAAGCCTGAGCTCTGTCCGTGATGGCTGAGGACCATGTGGCCTTGAAGTCTGGGTTTGGGGGTAAGAGTGAGGGGCTGGGGCGGGCAGGGAGGAGTGGAGGCTGGCAGAGCAGGGCGAGGGCTGGGGCTGCTCTTGGGCTTTGGTGGGAGGGCCCGAGTGATGATGAAGGCTGGGCAGTCGAGGGCAGGAGGGGTGAGGACCAAGGCCGTGGGGCCAGCCAGGGAACAGGTAACTTAACGGGGCAGCATGAGGTAGACCGTGGCATGGGGACATGGGGGCAGATGCATCGCTCTAACTGGTTTGGGGCGCAGGACGTGTCACCGCTGGGAGGGCAGTGTGAAGACTGCCTCTCTCCCCACCCCGCTGCTGCTTCTAGCCATGGAGGGAGCCACAGGCAGCCGCCCAGGCCTCCCGGAGAAGCCAGTTCCCACGGCCGCCAGCCCCACTCTGTCCTCGCTGGGCGCCGTCTTTATCCTCCTAAAGTCTGCGCTGGGGGCCGGCCTGCTCAACTTCCCCTGGGCCTTCTACAAGGCAGGCGGGGTGACCCCTGCCTTCCTGGTGGAGCTGGTAAGCCCCTGCAGGCATTTTGGGGGTTCTCCCGGGGAGTGAGCCAGCCGGGATCCTTGGCATGGCTTCTGGAGCGCTGGCCTAGAATCCGACACCTTTGAGGCTGGCCCTTCTCTCTGCTGCTTGGGGAGGGGATCATCCTGCCGCAGGCCCCGGGGGAGAAGGCCCCTAGTCTGCTGCGGGTGGGGAGGTGGAGGCCGTGGGAAGCCGGGTGCTCTCCGGCACCTGCAGCGAGTGGAGCCGCCAGGCGGCTGTAAGGCGCCATGTCTACAGCCTCACCTGGCGCGTCGGTGGCGCTCCCCTGCTGGGTGCAGCTCGGTAATGGAAGAGGGACCCCGCGTGCAGTCGGGTCACACGTAGGATGCTGTGAGCCCCTCACACCCGCATGCCGCCAGGCCCGGGCCGCTGCCGTGTAGCGGAGATCCAGCCCGAACTCCTTCCCCACAAAGCCGGGGGCTGAACGTCCGTCATGGAGAAGGGCTGCTAATAGCACAGCTTCATTTTATTTGCAAGGACAACCCCCCCACCCCGCCCTGAGCTGACAGCGAGCGCCGAGAGTCTCGTGGTAAGCTCTCCCACAGACGTTATCCCACGTGCTTCTTTACGGCAACCAGCTGATAACGGCCGCGGGGCCTCTGAAGTCCTTCTGGAAAGCGCTCAGTCCTGCCCCGTGTCGGGTAACCTGTGCCATCCCCGGCGCCGGCCGAGGGCCTGTCCTGCTGTGGGCTCCCTGCAGCCGTGCAGGCTCTGTCCCCTGGAAGCTCGTTCTAAGAGGGGACACAGAGCGATGCAGGAAGGGAAATAATACCGTGTGGGGCAGTGGTCTTGCTCGAAGGGTCATGTGACAGAGGGTGGGACGACGCAGCGCACAGTGGTCAGAAGGCCTCCGGGCGGAGGTGGTGGTAAGTGGAGCCCCAGCAGAGACGGGAGAGCACGTCCAGGTGCCTGTGAGGGGAAACCTGCTGTGTTCGGACGTGTGACGGCGAAAGACCACCTTCAGAATGATGAAGAGGGCTGACGTCCGGCCGTAGGGAGAAGAGTGAAGCGGGGCGTCAGGACGGTTGTGGCCAGTGCCCTGTGAGCAGGGCCGCGGGGTCCCCCTCATCACGCTCTGTGCCGTCTGCCGGGCGCCTCGCTGAGCTGGAGGTGTCGATTGGGCAGGTCTGGGGGGGCCGGAGGGTGTGCGTTTCGGAGGCGCTCCCAGGGGCCAGGGCTCCTGCTGGTGACTCGCACTTGGGGCGGGATGGTCTAAAGATGCCTGAGCAGACCGGAGTCCGAGACCTGAGGGGATGTCGAGCGCGAGTAAATGCAAAGTCCCAACAAGTAAGGAATGAGGCTGGTGGTCCCCCACGCCCACCTCCAGGCAGCAGCCTCCCCCACTTTTCCTGGCCAGTGAGCCGTCGTCTCCCCTCATGAGCGTTTGGACACCCCACGGCTAAGAGCTTATGGCGCGAGGTTCTAGGTCTCTAGATACGGGTCAGCCCTGGAGCTTTCATGAAATGTAACGAACCTGGACCCTCTTGGGGGCCTCAGGGAGGCAGGCCTGGGCGCAGGGTAAGGGCTCTGCTGTCCCGCCGTGTGGAGGCTCAGGTCACCGTTGCGGGGTGCCCTGTCCCACATGCAAGCAGTCCCTCGCTGCTTGGCAGAGAGGCGCTCACGGGCAGAGGCTCCGTCTGACCCCACCGACCCCCCCTTCCAAGTGCCGGCCACTTGCTGGGCGTGTTTCTGGGGCTAAACAATAGGCAGAACGGACAGTCCCCGCCCTCGTGGGGCTCAGAGTGTGGTGGGTAAAGAAGACTGAGGACCCCGGGAGACGTGGACACTCGTAAATATCTGTGTCCTCAGGCCGTTGGACCAACCACAGGACCATAAACGGGGCTTAAAACAAAAGAAATTCTTTCTCAGGGTCCCAGACACCAAAAGTCTAGATCCGGTGTGGGCAGGGCCATGCCCCGTCTTCCTGCCTCTTCCAGCAGTGGCGGCGGGGGTGAGGGGGAGAGGGGGCACGTCCCTCCAATCTCTGCCACACCGTCCTATGGCCTCCTTTCTCGGGAGTCCTGCTGCTTGTCCCGTGGCATGAACAGTGTCTGAAGACAGACACTCCAGCTTCCCTCCAGCTGTGTCTCCCAACTCCTGCATTGCTCTCCTTCCTGGGAACGTGGAAACCAGTCCCGCTTGGGGACAGGTAGCCTTAAACTGGAGCGAGCGGGGCCTGTGTGCCTCTCTGGGGGTGGGGGTGGGGATGGGCGGATGGGGACCCAGCAGCAGCACCGCGGTGGAGAACAGTTTGGCACATTTTTGCGGAGTTAGACCCACACGTCCTCTGGGATCCAGCAGCCCTCCTGGGTGTGTGTCCAGGAGAACGAAGGCTACATCCTCTAGGTGGCCTCTTTCCCAGTAGCCCAGGAGGGAGAACCACCCCGAAGCCTGTCCTCAGGGCCTGCATGGACCGATCGTGTTCTATGCAGGCGATGAAGTCGCACTCAGAAACAGGGGTGAGCTGCTGCTGCCCCCAGGAGGCTGGGGCATCTCGTGCTCGTCGCTCCAGCTGGCAGAAGCCAGGCTTCTGGGATGGGACAGAGCAGAACAGTATGGGAAGGGGCAGGAGAAAGCTCCAGGCTATGGTAGCATGTTCTGTCGGGATGGGCATGGGTGGCACACGTGCATTTTGTTGGATCTTGGCCAATGATACGTATTTGTGACCTGCAACCCATGGAATTTTACGAGAGGGATTTAGACTCTCGGGGTTTCCGGTGCCTCTTTTGCTCAACTGGGACTAGGAAGCATGAGACTTACATACTGCCAGAGAGGACACGGCTGTTCCTGCTCCGTAGCTCCGGTCTTAGGGCAGAGGAGGGCCTGGTGGCCCGTCGGGGAGAGGTCGCTGGGCGGCAGGTGGCCTCTGTGGGTGACAGGCCCTGTGGAGAGGGGCGTCTGAGTTCAAGGGACAGCGGGCTTGGGCAGGAAGCTGGGGATGCACCCGGGCCCCCTGGTCCCACCCCGCAGGTCTCCCTGGTCTTCCTCATCAGCGGGCTGATCATCCTGGGCTACGCTGCTTCCGTCAGCGGCCAGGCCACCTACCAGGGCGTGGTTGGAGACCTGTGTGGCCCCACCATTGGGAAGCTGTGTGAGGCCTGCTTCATTGTCAACCTGCTCATGATCTCCGTGGCCTTCCTCAGGGTGATTGGGGACCAGCTGGAGAAGCGTAAGTACTGGCATTGGAGTTGGGGGGGTTCCCCAGGGCTTCCAGTTGATGAGCGGGATGTAGGTGCTGGGCAGGGCCCTGGGGGGGCAGCAGTGGCCAAGGCCACCCCTAGGCTTGTCCCATCGTGGCAGAGGGAGACCCGGAGTAGTAGTTATGGGCACACTGCGGGTCACGGAGCGAGAGGGGCTGTGCTGGACGTTTGGCGGGGACAACCCCATGCATGGCGGGGGGAGCCGAGCCAGCTCCAGAGAAGCCCCTTTGAAGAGAGCGTCTGGTGTCACCCTGAATTCGGGGGCCTCCAAGACTGAGCCCAGACCCCTTTGGCGTGTCGTCCCCCATCGGCCATTTCCCTGCGAACACCGCAGGAGCTGTCCTCCGCCCCCCGAAGTACCGCTAGGTTCTCCTCATTGTCGTTCCACTTGGCACACTTGCTAACGTCCACTGTGGTTTTTTCCTTGACCCGTGAGAGGCTTGGACTCCTGTGGTTCAGTGTCCAGTTCCTCGGGAGTCTCCTGGACGCTCTCTTGGTTTCTGCCTTCGTGTGCCCTGTGGGAGAACACACTGCGCGTGGCTTCCGTCTTGAGTGTTGGAGGCTTGCGCTGGGTGCCCCGCGGTCCGTCTCGGTGGGCACCCCATGCGCTCCCGAGGGCCATGCCTTCTACTGTTGGGCCCTGTGTTCAGGGACACGCGGCTCAAGGTGGCCCACGGCTTTGGTCTAGTCCTCCGTAGCCTCACTGTTTGTTTGTTTTCCAAGTCTCGTCATTCTGTCAGTTCCTGGAAGAGGGCAGTTAAAGTCCGCTGTGATTGTAGGCTTGTCTGTTTGCCCTTTTAAAGATTTTATTTATTTAGAGAGAGCGTGAGTTGGGGGAGAGGCAGGGAGAGGAAAGAGAGACTCTCAAGCCTGGGTGGCGAGCTCCATCTCACAACCCTGAGACGTGACCTGAGCCGAAATCAGGAGTCAGACACGTACTGGACGGGGCCACCCATGCGCCCCATTTGCCTTTTTAATTCTGTCCATTCTTGCCTCCTGGTGTTGGAAGCTCCGTTACCAGGCTCACACCCATGAGCCATCCCTCTGTTACCACGAAATACCCCGCCCTTTTTTTTTTTTTAAAGGTTTTATTTATTTATTTGACAGAGATCACAAGTAGGCAGAGAGGCAGGCAGAGAGAGAGGAGGAAGCAGGCTCCCTGCTGAGCAGAGAGCCCAATGTGGGGCTCGATCCCAGGACCCTGAGATCATGACCTGAGCCAAAGGCAGAGGCTTTAACCCACTGAGCCACCCAGGCGCCCCAACGAAATACCCTTTTTCTGTGTCTGGTAATACTCTGCCATCACAGCGACCTTCTCCGACTGTAGCCACACCGGGCTCCTTACAATGAATGTTGGCCGGCCTCTTTCTCCTCCCAGCCCGTTCACGGGGAGCCTTCCTGGACCTTGGGAGGCCGATTGCGTGTCCTGCAGACACCGCGTGGTTGGGTCTTGCTTTTTTCTCATCTTGACGGTGGCCGACTTTATCTGGATTAGTGCTGAGGTTTTGTTAGTTGGACCCTAACCATTGATACGGTTGGATTTTGGGCTCTCACTTTGCCGTTCTGTTGGTACTGTTGCTGGAGCCGAAGAGGAGAAGGCCCCTGGTGCTGGGTTATGGAAATGCATGGGATCCATGTCTCGGGAGGTACTCAGCCTAGAGCACACGTCTGCTGGTAAATCAGAGCCTCCCGGTGGGTAAATGAGCACAAAAACGCCCTCCCTGTCGCAGCAGCTAGAGGCCCACGTGGTCTCACCTCTGGTTGTCTGGTGCGGAGCCGCGCTGAGGATTTGGAGGCTGAGGATTTGGAGGCCCGGGAGCGGGGCAGCTGGAGGGGTTAGCACACCGGTCAGGATACAGGCCACTGCGGCCCCGGGTAGATTGGCTGGGGTCGCGAGGGCATTGCTAGTGTGCTGGTGGTGAGGTGTCTGGGGCTGGGTCTCTCTGTGGGCAAGCCCAGGCTTCTTGGGAGGAGGGCTGACTAGAGCTTGGGGGTGCTTGGGTGTGGCTTTGTGTGCACTGGGTACAAATGATGTTAAGTGACAGGTGCTGAAAGTCCTCGAGGAATGTTCTAGAGAATGAAGGCTCAGGGACCCAGATGTCAGAGCTGGGTTCCTGGATGAGGCGTTCCAGGTGGTGGGTGGGACTTGCGCCCCTTCCCAGGCCACATGCCCTCTGGGTGGTGCATGGCCGTGGTGTCTGTGGCTTGGGATGCCTGCTTCGCTGTCCGGCCTTGGAGCCGGTGTGGCGCGACCTCAGGGCAGGACTCTGCCCTTGCCGTGGTTCAGTAGAAGCAAGCTGTTCTGAGGAGCCCTTCGTTTCTCTGCATGGCGGGCTTTACTGAGCATTTGGTGACACACAAAGGAGGGTGACAGTCCAGCAGAGAAAGCAGCCCCAAGTGGGCCACGGGACACCAGTGGTTGGTGGGCACTGGGGGTGGGGTAGGGTGGGGGGAGTCTGTCCCCTCGCTCTTAACTCGGAGTGGGCTCCCAGACACCTCGGCGCAGTAGTGTGGCCGATGGGATGTGGCCAGTTCCAGACCTAGCGTTTGAGGACGGGCAGTTTCCACTGGGTCTTGGGGAGCCCCTGGCTGCCCCAGTCTAGACCGCTGGAGGGTTCTTGTGGAGAGACCCTGCGGTTGCAGGGAGGCCCAGTGGAGCCCAGGTACTCCAGCAGGCCCCCAGTGTGGGCCCATCAGGGGTCCTCTAGCCCAGCCCTCCGCGCAGCCGGGTGCCCCCAGCTGGCCCACATGGAGCTGTCGGGGGCAGCTCAGCCTGCCCTAATTCTCCTCCAGTCCCTGGTGTGCAAGAAAGTGGTCACTTTGGGCCGCTTGGCTCGGTCTCCCAGTTCTGGGTCCAGAAGGCCATTCCAGGCCCCCACGCCACACACCCACTGGGCTTCTGCGCAAACCAAAACATGTTCGCAAGAACTCGAGGGCCGGTTGGCTTGAGGGCCGGCCATTTTGTCTTTGATTTGTTGCTGGATCCCAGCACTTAGGGCAGTGTTTGGCTGGCTTCCTTCCCGCGTGGTGGCACGGGATGGGGTCCCCATCCCCTCCCTTTAGGCTCGCAGGCCGACTTAGTGTCCGTGGCCACGCCCGCCCAGACCTGGAGCAGGGAGCCTCATGGCCGAAGCCACTGGTGGAGGGCGTGCAGCGCTCTTAGCGGGCCCTGTCCCCCTGCCCGCCAGTGTGCGGCTTCCTGCTGCCCAGTGCCCCGCCGGCCGTGCAGCCCTGGTACACCGAGCAGCGCTTCACCCTGCCCCTGCTCTCCGCACTCGTCATCCTGCCGCTGTCTGCCCCGCGGGAGATCGGGTTCCAGAAATACACGAGGTACGGGCCTGCAGACATTTCCTGGCGGGCAGGGGTCTGGGGGGGCTTCTTTCTGCCTGGGGTTAGGGGAGCTGGCAGCCTCGGTCCCGCCATTTGGACGAGAGAAAAGGGCTGGAAAAGTGCACAGGTAAAGTGTACGCGTGGTGGAAAACAGAAGAACGAGAACGCTGTCGCTGCGGACGTGACCTGCGGCCGAGCTCTTGTTCTTTGGTTAAGAACGGAGAGACCCCAGACACACTTCTGTTTCCATCTGACGCTCTGAGGCTTTATGTACACGCTTGAGAAGATAGAGTCCGGCAGAAGAGTTCGTCTGAGTGCACAGGCTGCCCTTGCCTGCTGTGCGTGACGATAGACGTGTCACTTTGGAACTAGAACCGAGAAGCAGCCGTCTTCCCCCGTCCCCATGGCACAGAGAGGAAAGCAAAGCTGATAGCAGCGAGGACTTGGCCCAGCACCTTGCTAGCGTGGGCAGAGCTGGCACTCGGCCCCCACTCCGTGCGGGAGCCCAGGCTCCAGCTGGCAGGGCTGGTGGGCCCAGCACCGAGGCCCCTGACGCCACGCCTCTATCAGCATCCTAGGCTCCCTGGCCGCCTGCTACCTGGCCCTGGTCATCATGGTGCAGTACTACCTCGGGCCCCCAGGCCTCGTCCATGAGCCCCGCCCTACAGCGAGGTGAGTTTGGGAGGTGGGGTGTAGCCTCATGGCTCCCAGGGGTGCTGCACCTGGATCCTTGGAAGAGGGACCCAGAGTCTCCGCAGCTCCCTGTGAAATCCTTCATGTCTCTGATGCAGCAGAGCCCTGCCAAGTCCCCTGCCCTCCTTCAGGATGGACTCTGGCCAAGTAAGGGCCAGGGATAGGTGGAGGGACATGCACACACTGAACGCCCCACCCACCTGGGGCCCCGGGGCTGTTGCAGACAGACATCCCCCACGGCATAGAGGTAGCAGAGCTGGCCAGCGAGGCTTGGGTTCCTGGCGGAGGGAACAGGAGTGTGTGCAGGCTGGCGTGGCCGGACTGGCCTTAGTAAGGCCGGGACTCGGCGGAGGGGTGTCCTTTGGGGCTGCCACGCTGTGGTGAGGACTTCGGTTTGGGCCAGGAAGCCCCCTGCAGGAGTTTGAGCACAGCAGGGCTTGAAGTCAGGTCTTGTGGCCGGGCCTGCGCTGTGGGGATGTGACCAGGACAGTCACCAGGGCCCTGTGCCTAGAAGGTCCCTGCACTTGGTTTCATAAGTTCTGCTCTTGCTGCCCTGAGAGCCTCCGATCGACAAGAGGCTAGCACGTGCAGTTTGCACCAGGCTTCACGAATTATGGGGCCCCTCCTGGCCCCTGGATTCGAAGTGGCACATCAGGAAGAGAAGAGGGCAGGACGCCTCTGAGCTTTGAGCTTGAGCTCTGGGAAGGGTGCTATTTCCTGGGCTGGAGAAGACAGGAGCAGGTGGCTGGGGGAGGAGGTCACGTGGGGACATGTTACGTTGGAGGCAGCTCTGAGACCGCTAATGAAGGCGTCAGGTGGCCAGTTGGACCCATGTGTATGGAGGTCGGAGAGAGGGGTCTGGACTGGAGAGGGAAACGTGGTTAGTGTTGGCCCAGAGGTGGCATTCAAGGCCACTGGGCTAGGTGAGACGTGCCCCTGAGCCGGTGGCGCTCAGTCCGGGACCAGGAGGTCAGAGGGCAGAGCCTGTGGAAGGGCAGCGAGAAGGCGAAGCAGGAGGTCGGGTTGGCCTCCTGGAGTGCTGGGCCGAGCAGGAATGCCCCTCGGAATCTCCAAGTCCAGAGGCCAGGTGCAGCCGGGCCTGCTCCCTCTAGCACCTCTGGGGGGCTCCTTCCTGCCCCTTGCAGTTTCTGGTGGCCCCAGCCATCCTTGGCCTCCCTTGGCACGTGGGCACCTCCCTCCCATCTCCGGCCCTGTCCTCGCAGGACCCTCTCCCCTTGTCTGTTTCCCCTTCTGGTAAGGACACCAGTCGGTGGATGAACCCCCTTGCTCCGGTGGGACCTCATCTAAGCTTAGCCAGTTACATGTACAAAACCCAACTCTAAATGAGTCTTTGTTGCGAGGTTCCCAGGGGATGTAAATCTGGGGAGATGTTATTCAACCCAGGATAGAGGAGGCTAGAAGGTGCACCTCAGAAGTCAGTGAACAAAATTTCAAGAAGGCCAGGGTGATTGCCGCCAGATCCTGCTGCTGGGTCACGTGGGACTGAGCCCTGCCATTGGATTTAGCCGTGGAGGCTGCTGGTGATGGGACGAGCTCCATCAGGGCGGGAGAAGGGGGTGAGGGCCCAGGGGGATTGGGTCCAGGGGAGAGGGAGAGAGGCAGGGAAGAATGTTCTTCTGAGGAGGGGAGGAGAGGAATGGGCAGGAGCTCCTGGGGGACCAAGGCCAGCAGGTGTTGCTTGTGCCTCTGTGTCCTACAAGGTGCCAGAAGCTGGCACCCAGAGCTTCTTCTCAAAGGAAGCTGGGGGGCCCCTGTCTGGGGACCCCTGAGAGGGCTGGGCCTGGAGGTGCTGCCTTGTGCACACCTCCGCTCTCGTAGGCAGCGTGGGTGGCGGTCCGGCTGTCCTTGCACCGCTGGATCCAGGGGTGCTGCCTGCGCCCCCGCCCCTAATCCTGGTGGGAGCAGGCGGCCTCAGCAGAAGTTGGGGATTCCTTCGAGCCCCGTCCTGCCCGAGTTCTGCGTGCACAGAGAATGGCAAGCGAGCAGACGTCAGTGCAGGTAGACCTAGAAAGTGTAGCATTGAACACGCCTCATTTTCCTGGTGATTAAGAATCTGTCTCCTAGGCTTTAGGTACGTTTTCCTGCGATCGTTGAAAACTCCTCCTCAAGTTGAGCCTGTTTCGAGTTGTGCTTTTTGTGGTGAACACCTGTCCGCGTCCCTTTGCAGGCCCTCCTCCTGGACCTCCGCGTTCAGTGTCTTCCCGACCATCTGCTTCGGATTCCAGGTAATGTCTGCGGGCGTGTGGAGGCATTGCCGGCGACGCCCTGCTCCCTCCCGAGAGTGTGGGCCTGTCAGGAAAGGTTAAGGCCTCGCCGGGGGACGAGACGGGCTGTCTCTCTGGGTGACCGTGCGTGTCGGTGGGCATCTGGGCTCAGGGAAGTATGCGTTGTCATTGAACTTGGGAACCTGGGCCCGCCAGCGCTAGCAGCACTTTTGTTGGGTGTGGGGTGGTGTGGGGATCCAGAATTTGTTCCATCCGCTGTAGAATTCTCACAGGACTGGCGCCGTGACTGGAGACCTAGAGCCGCCTGCTTCTAGAGCACACGTCATGCAGGGCGATCCTGCCCCGGAAGGCTTGCAGCGGGGAGGGCTGGACGGCACCCCGGTGGCCGCGGGGTGGGGTGCACGGGGCATAGACAGAATCTCGGACCCGGTGTCACGGAGGGAGGGTGGCTTGTGTGTGCGGAATCCGGCGGAGGGCCTTCAGAGGTAGCCCTGCGTGGGGCAGGTTCAGAGACCGCCTTTCCATGCAACAATGCCTGAAAGTGACCTTGAAGCACTGGGAGGCGGCCAGGTGAAGGGGAGGGCAGCTGGAGAGGTCGGCCCCATGAGCCCGGGAGAGCAGAGGGTCTCAGGCGAGGTGGGAGAGTGGCAGGGGGCGAGCCAGGCTCCCCACGCGGTGCTGGAGGGGTGTGGTGGAGGGCACGGCCCTGCTCCCTGCCTTCTGGTCCTTCTCGGGTCTTCCAGTCTCTCAGCGGGCGGCAGCGGACTCCGTTCATTGAGTGTTTATTTTAGGAAAGATGTGCCTCCCTCCTAAAAACAGCCCCTCCCTCCCCAGCGCCAACAAAGCCACCCCAGAGTAGAATCCTGCGCGCAAGGGCAGGGGGTCTGGCCGCTTCTCTCTCAGCCAGCTCCTGCTTCTCTCCTTCGTCTTGCCTTTTCTTTGAGAACCATGTTTGGGGGAAAAAAAAGTCCTGGAACATTTCCATTTATCTTCCTCATAAATCCGTCGATAGATCGCTTCTGGGGCTTAGCAAGCCGCTCTCAGGAATTTCTCACTTTTCTTCTTGCGCATCCAATATTTTGAAAGATGGAAGCGATGATTTTGCTGTCAGCGGTCTGTCTGGCTGTGGTTCGCATCCCTCCCTCCGGTGCCCGGGCACCATGTGGTGTGGCAGGCTCGCGCTGCGGGGGCGGCCTTCCAGATGCTTACACAGGGTGCCCCCCTCACCTTTGCCTCGGCTCCTCACCCAGTTCTCCTAGCAACCGGGGCCTGAGCTGTGGTTTCCAGGGACACGGGATGCAGCGATGGGGGGCTGGGAGAAGATGTGCGTTGCAGGGTCGGGGTGCGGGTGGGGCTGCCAGCATCTGGGCTTGGAGCTTCCGGGGACCTGGGGGGTAGGGGCAGAGCAGCTGGAGGTGGGGATGGTAGGAGGTAGGCTGAGGGGCAGCCAGGCGGAGGGGCGTGGCGGGAAGGGAGCTCTGACCTGGTCAGACAGCTCTCCTCCCCCCACACTGAGCAGTGGCGCTCCGCGTCCAGCCTGCACAGAGTCCGAGGGCCCGCGTAGGGGCAGTCGGGCTACAGCCTCTGCTCCCAGCCCCCTCGGAGTGCTCCGCTGGACGGATCGAGCACGGCTCGTGAATCCGTTCCTCGGGGGTGGACATGTGCCCCTTTCTGCTTCTCCGTGTCTGTGCTCCTCTGCCTGGCCTTCTGTCACCAGGAGAGCGGAGAGCCCGCCCTGGCCCAGCCCCATCCTACACACTGTCCCGGCCGCTGTCCTGGCTTAGCAGCTCTTCCCTCATGGGACGTGCTTCAGTTCCCTGCACGAGACCAGGCAGAACAGGGCCTGGGAGTCGGGGAACAACTGGAAGGAGGGCTGGGTGGCGTCCTGCCACCGCCAGGCATCTTGTCCTGACCGCTGTGCTCTGCTTCTCCTCTAGGCACAGAGCCTCTGAGACCCTCCCCACCCCTGGTGTGGCATCCTGTGCAGTCCCGCAGAGCCTGTGGGATTGCGGCTGCCGTGGGCTTGGGAGCAGGGACAGGGAGATGGAAGGCACGTTGGGGAGGCCCCCATCACGGGTACTGGGCCATCCTGGAAAGCGTGTGGGATGTCCCTCAGAAATGCCATAGGAGTGCAGGAGGTGGGAGCGTAGGTTTTCTGGGTTCCCCTGGTGGAGGTTCCCTGTGAGGAACCTCCTGAACCAGCTTGTGGCCAGCGGACTCCTGCGAGGTCAGGGAGCCTGGGGCAGAAAGCCCAAGATCACGTGTCCCGAGGCTGGTCTGGGGGGGAAGGTGTGCTTGAGCTCACGCTGGGCTGGGTGCTGTTATGGCAGCTGGAGTCTGGGGGCCCCAGGGTGCCCCCCTTGAACCCCCCCCCCCCGCCAATGTGTGCTCCAGCGGGGAGGGGATTGCGTCCGGCTGGTTTCTGTGCTTTCCCAGATTGGCACGAGGGGGACTGTTCCACATCGGAGTGCTGGCGGCTTCCTGGTTGCTGGTGGGTTATGGGGTGGGTAAATGAGTCACCCGCAGAGTGTTCCTGAGCTTTGTACCAGGCCCCATGTTTGGCCTGAGCCCAGAGGCGTAAGTGAGGCAGATGTGGTCCTTGTTTCCATGTAGCCAAAGATGCTGAACATGCAATCCCAAACGCACTCACGTGGGGGGCGGGGACACGGGGAGGATCTTGGTCCTGCTGGGGAGCGCTTTCTGGAAGGGTGGGTGAGAGCTGGCTGGACCAAGAGAGAATCCCAGGTAGAGGACCCAGCACAAACAAAGGCCCTGAGGCAGTGAGGAGGAATGGAGGTGAGCAGAGCCCAGTGGGTGAGGGAAGCATGGCTCCTCGGAGCCTGGAGAGTGGGCAGGAGGAGGGGATCAGCATGTTTGATTTTGATCACAAGCGAGTGAAGAGGCTGACGTATGGTGGGAACCCTGTCCTAGGAGCCTGTGACAGTCCTGGAGGGCCCAGGGGGGCATGGAGATAGAGCCGTGCCTCTCAACCCTGAATGCAAGTCCGGGCTTCCCGGGCTGCTCGTGAAATGCCACTGCCCAGGACCTGCCCCAACTAAACCAATTCCTTGATGTTGGCTACGGGTGGTTTGTGCTTAAGTCTTGTCGTGATGTCAGAGAGTCCCTGGGAAGTTTATCGGTCACGGGTATGTGTACTCCCACGTGAGCCTCAGCCCAGGCGGATCTAGAGCATCGCCGGTCCCCCTGAGAGCTCCCCCGTGACCTTCCCCACTCACTAGCACCCTCCACCCTCTCTTCTGCCCTTCGTCACCGAAAGTGGTGGTTCCCAGCTACAGCAGTTCTGTTCCCCAGAGCCCCTTTGGCAACGTCCAGAGACCTGATTGTCAGGACTGGGGTGTTCCTGGCATCCAGGGGGCTCGAGGCCAAGGACTCCGCCCAGCATCCTGCAGTGCACAGAACCGTCCTCAGATGTCGGTGGTGCTGCCATCGAGACCCCTTGCCCTGGCTTAGCTTGTAACTTTACGTCCATGGAAACACGTTTCCGCGTCTTGCGCAGCGTCCCGGCTGTGAGGCTCTCCTGTGCGCGGGCACACGGTTGTGTTCTTCCTTCTTCGGTGCTGCGTGATATTCCACGTGCGACTACGGATTTCCTCAGCCCTTCGACTGTCGGGAGTGTTTGGGTGGTTCTGTGTCCCGCCGGCCCCGCCCTCCTGAGCCCCGCCCCTGCCTTCCAGTGTCACGAGGCCGCGGTGTCCGTCTACTGCAGCATGCGCCACCACAGCCTTTCCCGCTGGGCCCTGGTCTCCGTGCTGTCCCTGCTGGCCTGCTGCCTCATCTACTCGCTCACAGGTAAGGCCCGCCGGGGCACCACGGAGCTGGGTAGGGGGCCGGAGACCCCGAATGGCATCTGCTTCTGGAGTCCTTGCCGTGCGCTCAGTGTGCTCTGCCAGGAGCAGGCCCTGCCGTGTGGGAGCCTCGGCCCATTTAGCCCGAACCCCTTAGGGAAGTCCCCGTTTCCTAGACGAGGGAACGGAGGCTCAGAGGGCTCCCGTGGCTTGTTCAGGATCCCCCAGCTAGACCTGCAGAGCTAAGAGCCAGACCCAGGGGCCGGCTGTCCCCAGAGGCCTTGCTCTTACACACTGCCCACTCCCCCATCCCCTGCTGGCGGACCGTGACGCTGGTTATCCTTGCCTCACAGCCAGGGAGAGCAGTGTACAAAACCCTCTTGTGTGATTTGGGTGCTCACAGACCTGGGCTGCAGGCAGAAGGGTCTCCAAAGGTGACAGAGTGTGGCTCAGGGAGGCCTCTGACATGCCCAGGGTCACGCGGCACACCCCAGGTCTCAGGCCCAGCCTGACTTCCGACCAGCCGCATTCCTCCAGCGCTGGGGCCCTTTCTTGCCTCTGGCTTTGGCACCCCTGACTCGGGAAGCCCGTGGGCTGCCACAGATGTCTCGGGCTCCTTGGAGCCTCATGGTCACCTGAGAAACTTGCTGGATGACCCCTCCCCGGCGGGGGTGGTCACTGTTAGTCTGTGTCCCCTGGGTCGGGGTCCCATGACCTGGGGATGGAGAGCCACCTCTAGGCCAGCAGATTTGTGGGACCTTCTGGAAAGGGCCCAGAGAGAAGCAAACACAGGCACAGCTCAGCCAGAAGGGACAGACTCGGGACAGGGCAGGTGACCAGGATGCCAAGGGGTGAGGATGGGAGAGGGGCATGGAACTGTGTGATTCCGGAATGGTTGACACCCTGGGTCAGAACGGGTGCAGAGGCAGGAGGGGGACGGACCGCTCATGAGGCGTCATTGGGGTTCTGAGTGCCGGCCGCCTCCGTGAGCGACCCTCACCGGCGCTGGACGCTGGGAAAAGGAGAAGCAACCGTCGGGCAGCAGGAGTTTTGACTGAGGAGCGCGGAGTTCTGTGTTGGCCGAGGACAGGAAAGCCTTGCGAAACCGCAGAACCCTTCTAGAACCTTCTGTCCGCTCCCAGGGAGCTCCTTCAGGGTGGTAGGAGCTGGACGCTGTCCGTGTGTCCGAGTGGAGCGGGGAGATGTGACGGGAAGAATATTTTCTGTGTCAAACGCACACACGAGGTTGTGTTGGTGTCAGGCGTGCAGCACAGTGGTTGGGTTCCTGTGTGAGGCCACACTCGCAGCAAGTGCGGCTGCCGGCCTTGCCTGGACGTGCTGGTGCAGCGCCGCTGACTGCGGGCCCCGTGCCGTGCCTTCCGTCCAGTCTCTGCCTCCGGCATGGTGTCTCCCCACTCAGCTCTCTGGGCTTCCACCCTCTCGGCCCCCCAGGGGTTTATGGCTTCCTGACCTTCGGGACGGACGTTTCTGCTGACATCTTGATGTCCTACCCTGGCAACGACGTCGTCATCATCGTGGCCCGGGCTCTCTTCGGGGTCTCCATCGTGACTGTCTATCCCATCGTGCTCTTCCTGGGGAGGTGAGGCCCGGCCCGCGGGGGCTCCGCTCAGGGCAGGGCGCTAACCTCTATCAGGGTTCAGGTCATGCCCAGCACCACGCGGGCTTGGGTGTTGGGGCAACTTCTGTAGAGACCATGGAGGCAGGGAGCTGGGGTCACAACCGGAGTTTGGCGCCCCAGCCCCCCCCCAAGACTGCACCCCGCCTGGTCCTTCTGTGGGGCGGCCTGCCGTGGACCGAGCCACGTGAGGGTTGGCGCAGTCCTTGGAGAACAGTGGCTGACGAGGAGCGGGGAGCCTGCTGGGTGTACAGGGCAGTCGGGAGGGGGTCCAGGGGGCCCCGTGGGGGGTGGGGCTGGAGCCCCTGCGCTGCTGTGGCCTCTAGGTCGGTGATGCAGGATTTCTGGAGGAGGAGCTGCTGCCTGGCAGGTGGGCTCGGGGCCCTGGCGGAGCCCTCAGGGCCGTGGGTCCGGGCGCTGCTGACCGTGCTGTGGGTGGCCGTGACGCTGGCCATGGCCCTGTTCCTGCCTGACCTCAGCGAGATCATCGGCATCATCGGGGGCATCAGTTCCTTCTTCATCTTCATCTTCCCAGGTGGGCCACCCGCTCTGCTCTGCACTGGAGCTCAGGGGCTGGGTGGTGGGGGGGAACCCCATAGAGGGAGGATGGCACCCAGCTCAGGTCACTGAGCCTGACATAGGCTGGGGACTGTATACACCTTGAATGGAACATCTCCGTGGCTGACGATGGACGCACCTGCTGGGAGTGCTGCTGTCATCCCATCCTGCTGGCAGGAAGACCGAGGCCTGGAGGCCTCCTGGGAGACACAGTCTGCGTCACCCTCGGCAATGCCCACTCTCCCCTTGCTGCCGCTCACTGTGGAGTTTCCTCTTAAATTTTAAAAAATGTTTGCAGTTACATGACGTCCACATGGTTCTAAGGTATCCTGCAAGCATCTTCTTACCTTGTCCCTGACCTGGGAGGCAAACACAGTTTCTTACAAAACCTTCCCAGTGTGAGCGCGTGAAGGTCCAGTCAAGGTGGCCAGAGGCTGATCCCAGCCTGGGAAGTCTGGGGAGGGCCCACCCGGAGAAACAGATGTGCCGGGCACCCGCTGGCCCTCAGGCAGGAACCCCAGATCCACGCAACTCTGGCTCTGGGAAGCACTTTCAGATGCGAGGGCCGTGGGCATGTGGCCGGCGCTGCGGGCCGCTGTGGGTCTGCTGGCCTCCCCGTGCTTACCAGGAGTCTGAGACATCTGGTGTGTTGGGCTTGGTGCCCTTGTCCTGGGGGGGCCTTTTCGCTCCAGCTGTTTCCCACTTTCTGGGAACGACCAGCCAGGACGGGTTCAGTGGGGGAGATGCCGTGGGAGCTGTAGGCAGAATGTCTGGCTTCAGATCCCAGGAGAATTCTTAGAAACAAAAATCTGCTGGGCAGCTGCCTGCGATGAAGGCGTCCCAGTGTCCGGCCTGGAGTCTGGCCCCGACGGGTCATCCCAGAGAGGCTGGCATGGAGGGCAGGCTGTCCTTGCTGTCTGAAAGAGAGGCTCAGAGCAGCCAAGGTGTGAGGGGGACGCTGAGCCGGGCCCCCAGGACCAGGCCCTCCGCCAGCTCGCTGTGCCAGGAACAGAGGGAGCCCGGGGGGCCACGCTGGGCACAGGCCTCGCTGGCGTCCCGGGTCCCAGAGGATGGCTGGGTGCCGGCCGAGCTCTCGAGCTCAGGGCTGCTCTGGGCCTGGGCGTGTGGAGCTGCAGTGGCCCGTGTCTCCTTGGCAGGCCTGTGCCTCATTTGTGCTGTTGGCGTCGAGCCCGTGACTCCACGTGTCAAGTAAGTGTCCCCAAACAAGGGTGGCAGTGTGGGCACTTGAGGGCTCTGAGAGCAGAACGGGAACGTGGCAGGGACTCCGGCGGGCCCATTGTCCTGCATAGGGGCCAACCGCCGGCCCCGGGACTCGACTTCACCACACAGTGAGGAGGTGTCCGTGCCAGGAGCCGGCCCCCGGCCCCCACACCAGCAGTCTAGGCACAGCCCTCCTTCCCACTCAGAGGGATCGTGCACACGGGGAGCTGTAGGTGGGCGGAGGGGTCCCTAGCTGAGCCTGCTTCCTGCTCCTGCACTCAGACCCCCGGCAGCGTGGGGCCTGGGCCGGTCCTGCTGCCCGGAGCCCTGCCTTCCGCAGGCCGTGTGGGCAGGAGGGTACACGTTCCCTCAGCAAGGCAGCAGCCCTGTCTGGACACCTCCTCAGTGCCAGGCCCTCGCCCAGCTCCTTAGGATACCAGGTTGTCCATCCTACAGACAAGGGTGCACGGCGCGTCCGGTCAGAGCTGAGACTACCGCTGGGCCCGCCTGGTCTGGGTCTCACATGTGCCTCCTCCCTGCTCGCTGCGGCGGGGTAGACAGGAGAACTGGGGATGTCCCTTGTTCCAGCAGGAAGTCCTCCTTCTCCTGTGTGGCCTGTGATAGGACTGGAACCGTGTCCTCGCCTCTGAGGGGCCCAGGCTGTCCCCACCGAGAGAGAGGCCGCGTGCCGCTGATGGAGCACAGCTTAGCCAGAGCCCGTGTGGCTCTTAGTCCCACCCACGGGCAGGGAGACGGGCCGAGGCTTGCCGAGAGACGCTGTGTTAGGTTTGCTGGGGCACTCACCGCAACAGAAACCTGTTCTCGCCCCGCTCGGGAGGCCCGAAGTCCTCAGTCACGCTGCAAGCAGCACCAGGCTCCCTCTGAAAGTTCTAGAAGCCTGTTCTGTCCCTCCGCGTCTCCTGCCGTCACCCGGTGGCTCCAGGTGTCCCTGGCTTGCGGCTGCATCACCCCAGTCTCGGCCTCCAGCCTCGCACGGCCTCTCCGTGTGTCTCTGCCTCAGATCTCTTGTGTCTCTCCCTCATATGGACGCCTGTCACTGGGTTGAGGGCCCAGCCCCGTCCCAGGGGATCTCCTCTCCAGGTTTTTAACTTCATCACGTCTGCAAAGACCCTATTTCCAGGTTTGGGGTGGACATGAATTCTGGGGACCACGCTTCAGCCTTGGTCCCACCTGCCGGCCGGCATCTCTGTCTCGCCTCGCCTCCGGCCCCTCAAGCCCGGGCTTGGTTTCCCCCCGCAGCCGGCTGGCTTCGTCCCCTTCCAGCTGGAGAAGAGCTTTTCTGGATGTCTCTGAGCCTGACTTGGGCTGGGGGCTGGCCTGATTGGGGCCCCTCAGTGGTCTTTGAGGTCTTGCTGCTTCTGTTTCGTGCCTTGGTCCCAGCTCACAACGGTTTTGACTGGGGAGCTTTGAAGCTACTTTGAATCCTGGCGCTGCTGCGGGGCCTTCTGATCCCTCCAAGCTGCTCGACGAGCCCCGGGCTCCGGGCACGTCGACCACGCTCTCCGCTTCCGACGCGGGGGCGTTCGTGGCTGCTCCGCTGGACAGTCTTTCCGTGCCAGCGGCTCCTGGGGCCTTTGTTGATGGGGCCAGAAACGTCTCTGGCAGCCCTCCTATTCCTGGGAATCCTGGCTCCTTGTCGATGCAGTGTTGGCTGGTACATGATGAAGCTCGCAGACGTGTCCTCAGGGGTCACTGGGGCCGACCACCCCTGCCTCTTGCGCCCTCGTGCCCCACCCACTGTCCCCATCGCGGGTGACTTTGGGGTGGCTTCTCCTTCATTTCCGGGGGTCTTCATCCCCCCTTTCCTTGCTCCCAAAGGGAAAGGAGTGGAAAGGGATCTCCCTCCCCCATTTCGTTGGCTTTGATAAAACGCTAGGGAGGAATGGAGTCATCAGTTAACAGTTGCAGTGTGAGGTTTTAATTGCCTGGGGCCATTATCCCCCGTTGCTTTGGAAACCCACTCCGGCAGGTGAGGGAGAATACTGTGGAGTCCGCCCGCGCCCACCCCGCACTGGTGACTGGGCGGGCTTCCTGTGGTGAGCTTTCTGCCGAGTGCTCGGCCTGTCTGTGCAGAGGTCCAGGGAAGAGCGCGTTGACGTGTGTGTGTACTGACCTGGCAGGTGCTGCTTGGAGGTGTGGGGAGTGGTCTCCGTGCTCGTGGGCACCTTCATCTTCGGGCAGAGCACGGTGGCTGCGGCCTTGGAACTCTTCTGAGCGGGAGGGCTCGGCCCGGCCTCCACGCGGCACTGGTGCGGCACCCCTGTCCTTCCATCATAAAGATGCTGCAGAAACGGATGCGTCCTGTCTTCTGAGGGTGCTCATTTGGGCTTCTGTGGGTTCGGAGGGTTTCGGGTGCGGTGCCGAGGAGGGTGTATTGATGTCCTGGGACTCCCCTTACAGAAGGCCACGTGCTGGGGGCCTCAGACAGCAGCCATCCATCCCCGCAGTCCCGGGGGCTGGGGTCTGGGATCGAGGCTTGGGCAAGGCCGTGCTCCCCCTGAGGGCTCTCGGCGAACCCTCCCGCCTCCAGCCTCCTCTAGCCGCTGCTGTTGCTGGCCATCCTGGGCATGTCTTGGACTGTAGGTACACCCCGTTCGCCTCGGCTCCTCGCCCCGGACATGGTGTCCGCCCTGCGTGTCTGTCCAGAGTTCCCTCCTCTGACGAGGACACCAGTCACTGGCTCTGAACCACCCTAGTGCAGGGTGACCTCCCCTTAACTTAGGGGCTGCAAAGAAGTCACGGTCACAAGTCCCCAGAGTCGGGACTTCCACTCACCATCTCCAGGGGATACAGTTCAGACCAGAAGTTGGGGCTGAGGCCCAGGGACCTCAGCTTTGGCCCCCACTCTGATGGGAGGACCCCGAGGAGAGCCCCCTTTCCCTTCCGGCTGGACCTGAAGAGCCTGGGAGCCCAGTGGACTGTTGGCTCCATCCTTCCTTCCCAACCCCAGCCAGTCCTGGGGTCAGGGTTACACCTGCAGCTGGGGACAAGGGGCCCTGGGGGTCGGCCCTGGGCCCAAGGTAGGGGAGAGGGTGGGTAGGGAGGCAGCCAGGGGCCCAGCTGCTCCTGTCACTGTGCTCATTGGCACTGACCCTGCATGGGACCTGGGGTGTCTGGGCTCTCACTGGATCTGGGCCACTTTTCCTCTGCCTTGGGACGTTGGCCGGAAGCAGCGGTGCTGGAGCCGGGAGATGGTGGTGGTGAGTAATGTGTTCCTGCCCGTGTGGCTAGTGGGGATACAACTGGATTTTTTTTTTTTTTTTTCCATACCGCCTACTTGCATTCACTTTTTTGCGGTAGAACTCGCACACCATAAGGTTCAGCCTCGTGGAGTGTACTGTTCAGTGGAAGCTGGTGCCTGGGGTCGTACCACTGTTGCCAGTGTCGAATTCCGGTGTATCTCATCCCCCCCAGAGAAACCTGTGCCACCAGCAGTCCCTGCCTGGCCCTGGGGAGCATGAGGCTGCCATCTCCGTGGACCTGCTGCTTCCGGACACTCTGTGAGCGGCCTTCGTGTCTGGCTCTTTTGACTTCAGTTGTGTTTTCAAATTCGTCCATTTTACAGGTGAGGCACTGAGGCTCGGCAGAGTCTCTGCTCCCCTCTGCCCTCCTCTGCCCTGGCCGTGGGTGTAGCCTCTGACCCAGTGAGGGGGGCCAGCTCCACACCCTGCCATACCCTCTGTCCGGTGGCCGCAGCGCCCCCCCCCGCCCCCCACCCCAGATGAGGGCCTCAGAGCCAGGCCGTGGGCTGCGGCAAAGCTGCCCCCCGCAGGCACCAGCCAGTGGAGTCCTTGATCCTCTGTCGCACGTGCTTCTAGAAATGCTGCGGCCAGGCTCAAGCCCTCCAGGGTTCATGGAGTCCCCAGGAAGGACAGAGTGTGGTAGGGAAAGGGCAGGGCCATCGAAGGGGGCACCGTGAGGCTTTGCTTTGGGCTCGGAATGTTGCTTTTGAACACTGGCTCCTGCCGTTTTCTCACTCAGATCTGGGGAGTTTATGAACCGCCTGGGGAGTCTGATTCCCCAGTGGCCACATTGAGCAGCCCGGTGGGCTCCCCGTGAGATTCAGAGGTGATGGTGCGTCTACAGCGGCGGTAGGGGGCCTGAGCCACGGTCGCTTTATTTCCAGAAAACCTAGGTTGAGAGGAGGTGAACACAGAGCTTCCTGGCAGCCGAGAAGAAAGGGAAGTAGGGTGCTAGGGCCCACCCGAAGCAGGACGGCACGTCGGGGGGCAGCAGACTGGTACTCCATGCTGGGGGAGAGGCGAGTGGGAGAGGGTGGGACCCTTGAAGGGTGCTGCCCACCCAACAGGGGACAGTCCTTTTCAGCCTGATCTTGGTCAGGAATAGGACGTGCTCTCGTAGGACGGCGCGTCGGCTCAGCCGTCGGCATTCCAGGATGCCCGGCAGAGAACTGCTGGCCGGGGTGTTCCCCTCTGATGTCTCCCCGGTGGAGGGGTGAGCTGCCTCGGGGTGGTCCTTCTCCACCTGAGGCCCCCTCGGGTTTTGCCAGCAGCCAGCAGGAAGGGCAGAAGCCGTGTCCTCAAGGTCATGGTGGCATCGCGTAGGGCTTTGGGTGGGCTCTGGGTGGGAAAGATCTGAGCCCGTCCTGCCTGCTGTCGAGCAGCGGTGGCAGCCTTGGCTAGCCCATGGCCTCAGGTCGCCATCCCAGGCAAACATCGGCTGTGCCGTTGTCAGCCGCGGTGTCCTTTCTCTGTAGGTCAGCAGCCACCGCCTCTCTTCTCCCTTGTGGTCCGCAGTTTGCGTCCTTGCTGTCCTCTAAAACCAAGCTAAGGACGGCCCCTCTCCCACCCCAGGTTACTGGGGAGTGTGCGCCGAGACCTCCCCGTAACGCCGTCGGCACAGAGGCTGGCCTGTCACGGGCCACGGTGACCGCTGTGCATGAGGGTAGACACACGTCTCAAATAATCCTGCAGACGTGGCCAAGGGAGGTTTTGTGTCCCAGGTGATGAGTTCTGCTCCGGGTGGCGTGGGCGGCAGGGGGCTCTGGGAGCGGTGTTTCCCCGGCTCAGGTGCGCCCCCATAGCTGGGCAAGGACACCAGCCCCAGGTGCTACCAGGGCCTGAGCAGCTCCCCACCTTCCACACAGGCTGGCCTCCACACACCCCCCCCACGGGAGGCTCGGGTGTGGAACTGGACACGGTGAGAACGTGGATCGGTCACTGAACGCAGGTGGGGGGACCTTCTCGATGTGGACACGTGAGCTGATGGGGGTTTGGGGAGGGGTGGCGGGGAGGTCAGCTTGATGTCACACCGAAGGAACCTACGGTGTACGATTCAGTTACTGCAGTGATGGGTAGACACCTCCTCCTGGTTCCCAAACACTCCTGTCACCCCAGCAGGAAACCCCGTCACTCCCTCCTGCCTCGGACCCCAGCCCGGAAACCCCTAATCTCCTCTCTGTGCCTATAGACGACACTATTCTAGACACAGTTCCGCGTGAATGGGATCACACGCTAGATCCCTCCGTGGCTGGTCCCGTGCATGTGGCTTTGTGTTTTCCCGGGTTATTTGTGATGTGCAGGGGTCCATACTGTGTTCCTTTCTGTGGCTGAATGAGACTCCCTGGTGTGGCCGGAGCCCATGTGGTCTGTCCACCCGCTGACGGCCTTCGGAGCTCACATGTATCTCCTTAGTCGTCTGGGGGCGTGGGGTAGACCTAGGAATGGGCTGGCCAGCTCCTAGAGTAACCGTCTTTGACTGAGGAACCTGATCGACGTCTTAATGACCCAGCCTAGAGCTGTTCCCATGTGTCTGTGCTGAGTGGCACAGGGGCTTGGGCACTGGGCTGGGGACAGGTAGCTCTGGGTTGGGATGTAAGTGGTGCCCTTAGCTTGCTGTGTGACCTCTGGTGAGTTGCTTGCCCTCTGTTTACATGCCCCCCGCCGGGAGCTCTGCCGATCCCAGGATGGCACAGGCGGCATTGAGGGAGATGGTTTCTGCGTGCCTGGCCGTGAAGTGTAAATTCAGTGGGCGCTCTGGTACCTTTCAGGGTTGAAATCTGCTCTCCCCGGAGCCTGTTCCCACCTACTCAGAATCCACTGAGGCTCCGCGAGCTCAAGCTGCCGTCAGCAGAGATGCTACAGTCTGGGCACTGTGCTCGGGCCAGCGGGCAGGACGTGTGGCAGAAGTGTAACACGCCCAGCTCGTGGGGTTCCTCAGCTGTACCCCAAGGAGCCTCAGCCCCGAGAATCTTTGTAAAACCGCGGAGCTGATGGGAGCAGCACTGGCTTTGGGGGTGCTTGTGGATGCTGTGGGCAGGACCCCGTTACATGCCACTCTCAGGAGTAGCAGTTCTGATCCTCAAGGAAGGGTCTTCCCCCACTTCACAGATGAGAAAACGGGGGCTCAGGGAGGCTGGCTGCAGGGACGTGCTGCTGGGAGGTACGTAGCTGGGGTCGGAACTTGCCTTTTACGTTTCCCGCAAGCCCACCTTGTGGGTCACTGGGTGTGCCTTAAGGGCCAGCATCCACCCCTGTCAGGAGGTGGCAGGACCCAAGGGGGGAGGGAGCAGGGGCCTTCCAGCTCTCAGCAGCCCCACGTGGCAGTGACAACTGTCCTCTCGTCCCCATGTCCCAGGCTGGCCGCTCCGGGCGCCTCCGTGGCCCCAGAACTCCCACCAGGCCCCACCGACGCACTGTTGCCCTGGCTGAGGACCTCTCTCTTTCCTGGTCCCTTGGGATTCCTGTGTCTGACCTGTCTGCTCCCAGGACAGGGAAACGGAGTGGGGACGTTAAAGAGGTTCCAGAACAGGACTTGAAATAATGGAAGTCTCGAGTCTCGTTGGAATAGCTCTCTTACAGGTGTGCAGCGAAGGGTCCACGTGCCCTCGGACTTCGGCTGCTGGGAGGGGAGCTCTAGCACGTCCTGATCCCAAACCTTTGTTTCCTTGGCGGCCTCTGACCTGGAGGCTAAGTCAGCACGGGGCAGGGCTGGGCCCCCATCGCCCAGGCTCTGGAGAGCAGGACTGTGCCCTTGTGTCGTGCCGGAACCCGCAGCGGAGCGACCTGGCTCCGCGGAGTTCCGCCAGTCCGTGTCGTGAACCCCCGGGCCCGAGGCCTCCCAGGACTTGGGCGCGGGCGCGGCCTCGTCCGTCAGACGCACCGCAGGCCCATCAGCTCCGTGTCCCAGGTAAGGAAACAGACTTTGGGGTGATGGGGTCAAGGTTTCACGGCTCGTAAGGGGCCCCACGCACCGTGACTACTTTGTGCATCCCGCGGCCGTCCGCTAGAAAATTCGAAAGAAAACCAGCACGCCGCCGTTCCCAACCCGCGTTTATTGGTGCCGGACTGCCACGCGGGCACTGGCTACAGGGGCGCTCCGGTCGGACGCGGCGGGGCCCGGGCCGAGTGGGGCACTACAGGGGCGCGGCTCCTACCTGGCAGGGTGTCCTCCAGGCCCATGAGGCTGGGGGTGGGGGGGGTCATGCGTGGCCACTGGGCTGGGGGATGTGCTGGTCCCAGGACGCCTGCCTGTGGCTGCTGTTGCCCAGCCAGGGCAGCCGCTAAGGGAGGGCGGGGGTTTGGGGACGGGGCTGCTCCTTCGCGGCAAACAGGGAGAATACATTCTTGTCTTCAGTACAGTGAGAAGACAACTTGTGTACCAGAGTTTCTAGAAAAGAGTGGGCAGGCGGATCCAAAGGCCTCAGGGACGTGGTCAGTCGCGGCCCACAGTACACCAAGCAGCTGTGAGGCGGGACAGAGACAAGGAGCAGAGCAGGCGGTTGGCAAGGGCAGCCCCTTCGTCCTGTCCCGGAGGCCCGGGAAGCACCTCCCCGCCTCCAGGCCCTGCCCCTGCTACAGCGCCCTCTGGGCTCAAGAGGCTGCAGGGTTCTTTCCGTCTCGGGCCGGTCCCCTCTCGGGGACTAGCCTAACTCTCACACCCTTGGGCTCCGGCTTCTAGGACCCGCTGCACACCCCCTTCCATCTACCTGGCACCAGGATCCTGGAGAGGGCCTCAGGCTGACTCAGCGTGTCCACCTTGACGTGCCGGAACGCCTTGCACACGGGGCTCTGCAGGTGCCTGCAGGATGAGGACAGGGGGTGCGCTGGGGGCTGGGGGAGCCTCCAGCCTGGGAGTGGGGGGTGCAGATCTCTAATCCTGGCTCTGCGGGGTTGGGGGGCTTTCCTATTGAGGGCCTCAGCCACAATAGGTGTTTAAAGAAACAAGGCCCAGCCTCAGGGCCACTGCATGCTATGGCCTTGGAGCAGAGAGGGGCAGTCTGGGCTCCCGCCTCCCTCGGGGTGTCCTTAACCAGCTGAGCCACCCAGGTTCCCACTGGGTGTTCTTAATCCGAGAACTTGCTGGGGTTTGAGTCCCTGGAGTCACAGTTCTCAGACGGCAACAGACTTCGCCTCGGCTTCCAGGCTGGCCAGGGACCTGGGTTCGGAGCCCAGCTGGTTAGGGCAGTTAGGGCCCCAGTCGGCCCAAAAGCCAGAACCCTGTGGGCCGATGCCACATGGACGGGTGCTCATCAAGACCCTGCCCTCCCCTCCAGGGGTGCTGAGGTGGGGGACTGCCTGGGCTCGAGGCCTGCTCACCTCCTCCACTCCTCCTCCGTCTCCCAGAACTCGTAGACCACGAAGGTGAAGCCGTCAGCCAGCCTCACGGCTGCAATGCTAAAAGAGAAGCACCAGTTAGGGGGCTATCCGACTGTCCCCCTCAAGGCAGGCCCCCCCCACTCCGCCGGAGACTGGCAGGAGGTGGGAGGGCCCCCAGCACCTGCTCTCCTGTTTGGTTCCGGGGTGTCCCTCCGCCCCCACCACAGGGCCCAGCCCTTCAGAAGCCAAGGATACTCACCAAATGAATTACAAAACAATGATACTTTAAAAGGGTTTCTATTCATTTAAAAACCTTACCTTTAAAAATAAAAGCATCTTTCTCTGGCCACGCTCTCCTCTAGAATGGTTTCACTTAATCCTTAAAACACTCTTGTGAGTTGGAAAGGGCCCAACAGTGGCTGGGGGAAGGCCTGCGTGGGGTCCGGGGCCTGCCAGGCCCCATTCCTCCCCTTCAGTAGGGCTGATTGTACCTGGGGCCAGGGGCAGAGGCAGGGGGCTGCCTACCCGAGTGTGGCTGACCCCCCGGCGGGGAGGGGGCGAGGTGCTCAGATTCTGCCCTCTCCAGCCCCATCCTGATCTGGCCCCCCTCCCAGCTGCTCTCTGGCCTGCCGCTTTCTCCCAGCTCCGCAGAACAGAACCCCAAGCATCCCCTAGGAGGAGAGTTCTCTGCCAGGGGTGGCATTCCCTGTGCAGTTCCCAGCAATCCCAGCCCTAACTGCACCGGATAGAAGCAGGGAAAGAGGCTGCTCCCCGGTGGGCACGAGACCAGGCATGTGAGAGCCCGGGGGCCCGGGCCGCAGCCCTCACACAGTGCCACCAGCAAAGCCAAGGCTGCAGCAGGGAGCAGAGGGTGAGGCCCCAGGGGGTGGCCACGCACTCGGAGGGAATACAGGCTGCCCCGGCCACTGGCCCAGTAAGCCCCGCACATCCCCTCCTCTACCGTCCCCTCCAGCAACCCCAGGGACAACGACGAAGTGGAAGCCTAGGAGCCGGAGTCCCGGCCACTCTATGCATTGGGGCAAAGCCGGAAGCCCAGGGGCCTCCCTGGGGCACGGTCTGACCTCGGGGGAGCCCAGCCCTCCAGCCCCAGCCCCACTCACTGGAAGCAGCTCCCGGCCCCAGCAGTGCCGCGGAGGTACTGGCGCAGGGAGTCCACGAACTCGCTCAGCTGTTCGGGGCACACGGCCATCTCCTGCCGGACCAGCTGCAGGTGCTGGGGGCCACGGAGAGGGGTGAGGGTGGGTGCCCGCGGGCCGGCTGCGCCCCTCGGCCCCTCTGTCCTCCTGGGACCCCTCCTGCCCCCGGGGCACAGCCCAAGACCTGGCCTCCCCAGACCCTCCCGCAGAGAGCTCAGATAACTCGGCCAACGTAAAACCAGAGAAACCTCACAGGAACACACGCGCCCTTCGCGCTTACACGGGAAAACGGGCTAACGGGAGCGAGGACTGAAGGGCCCCAAGCTGACAGCAGCCCCGCCAACGCGGGATGCCTGAGAAGGGTGTTCACAGAGGCTCTAGGGACGTTAGGAGCCGCCTGCAAGGCACTCTGGTCCGAGAGCAACATCCCCAGGCCCAGCACAATTCGTGCCTGCTTCAGTGTTTCTGTCACTGTGATTGTCACTTTGCTCTGAGCCAAACTGTTTCTGAACAAAAAAACACCTCTGGGAGGGCTGGGTGACCAGGAGCTGGGGCCGCATCTCCCCTGGTGGTGGTGCCGGGGCGGGGGTGTCAAGGACACGGAGCTGCCAGCTTCAAGGCCGGGCTTCAGCAGGGATGGGGCCGCAGGAGGGTGCGGGATGGGACCAGGCCTCACCATGTTGGTGCCTTCTTCATCCGAGAGGCGCTGCTGAAGATCAAACCAAAGGGTCTGAAACCAAAACATACAAAGATGTGTTGGAGACAAAGGCCACCTCCCCTAAGGAGGCCTCCAGGACTACCACATTGAGTGCCATCCAAGAGCTCCAGCTTCCCCACCCCATGGTTCCAGGGGCTCTGGAGTCCCCAGGCAGCTAGATGGAGCTCGGTCCATACACAGTGCTGGCTCTGAGGGGAGCTGGGAAGCCAGGCTGGGCGACAGACTGCACAGCGGCCGAGAGCCCTTCTGGCCTTGGCACGTGGGAGCACTGGGAGGCACAGAGCGCAACCAGATCTACCCAGGGGGCATTCTGCCAGCAGGGGAGGGTCCTCTGGGGACATGCAGCCATGGGGGCTTGAGACTCAATCCAAGATGCTGGGTTTTTGCCACAGCTGCTGGCAAAGCCCTGAGGTTCCCCATCAACATACCAATCACCCTGAGTCCTAACCCCCGACGCCTCGTGAATCTAACGCTCTCCACGGGCTGGTCTATCACCCTGGCCTCCCGCAGGCCTTGAACTAGATGCTTTACAAACCCATCTTGCTGAACCGTCGTGACCGTCTGAGGAAGACACCGCCCCCGCCCCCCAGGAGCCCCAAGAAAGCAGGAACCGCGTGCACACGGCTCACGACGCGGTGCGGGGGTCTAGAACACAGAACCCAAAGCATGCTCCTGCTGTTTCAGAGCCCAGAACCCTGGCTCCGAAGGCCACGAAACTTGTGACTGGTGGAGACGGTTCGAAGCCAGGGTCTCTCACCTCCCGACCCACAGACTCCTGATTCCTCTCCAACTTGCGCACCCCACTAAGGCCATCTCTGCGCCTGCTCTTGTCCATCCTCCACGGGACGGCCCGTGTCTCCCGCAGTGTCACAGACACGGGGTCCTTCCTCTTGTGTGGAGGACACACAACTGTGAGACATATCAGCTACTCAGGAGAACAGCCAGTGGTAGTCGGGCCTGTGATCTGTGCGGTCACCACCTCCGAAATTCTCCAGGATGTCCCCTTAGGCCTGTGCCCCAAATGGCCTCATTTCTGCAGCCCGTCCTGCAGAAGGTGCGGACTTCTCAGAAACGCGGGGCTGCAAGGAGCTTTACAGGTGCCCAAGGTGTGCCTGGCCCCTCACCTTACAACGCCAAGGCGGGCTCCTGGAGGCGGGGGTGCGGAGGCACCACGTCTGCCCCTCCCCCTCCAGCACCCCATCCGTCCCACCCAGGCACAGCGGCCAGGCGCAGGCGGGCACGCAGAGGGCGGGGCCCCCTGCCGACCCCAGATTGGCTCCTGCTGGCGGCCTGGACCAATCAGGGGCCGGCAGGAGGGGCCCCGCCCCGTCTCCAGGACACCCAGGTGCTCCGAGGTCTCCAGCCAGCTGGTTGTTAAGGCGACCGGGCGGGCGCTAAAAATAAGCTTCAAACCACCTCCCTCCGGAGGCGCCGCCGAGTTGTTATGGCAACCGGGCCTCAGGGTCCTGCCGAGCCGTTCCCACCGCGCCCACTCGGCAGGCTTTCCCGGGAGGGGGATCCCACCTCGGCCTCCGCCCTGCAGGTGGACCGCCGCCTCCGCCCTCAGGCTCCCCTCCGGCGGGTCTGGCCTCGGCCTCCCCCTGCGCGGGGAGCTCTGCCCCCGCGGGTCCCTCCTCACCCCAAAACCCAGCAAAGTACTTTTTTGCCCTTTTGCCAAAGATGTGAAAAATCCAGAGACTTAGGAGACACGTACAATGGCTGTAACCGCTGAGCTCGCGGGGAGCGGCTACCTGGGGTCCCCCAAGCAGACACGTGCGTCCGGGTTTTGGTGTCAGAACATCCAGTAACGACGGCCAACAACCGCTCAGAGTAGATGCTCACCGCACGGCAGGCTCCAGGGGAGGCGCTCCGGAGGAGGCGTTAAGACCTCATTTTCTTTGATCCTCACAACAAGGCTGGGGGGAGGACTACTCTGAATATTTCTGAGTCTGGGGCTCAGAGAGGGGACGTCACTGGCCCAGGGTCACACAGCTGCTAAGTGGCCTCAGGGGACATCAGCCTCACCCACAGCCTCATACGAGACTTGCAGGCTCAAAGCCCTGCCTGAGGTACCCGTGACGGCTCCTGTGGGTTGTACTGTGAGGACCTACTGAGTGGTGAAATGTTCTCGGAAGACAGGATTCTGTAGACTGCGCTTTTTTTTTAATTACCCGTGGACGTACTGAACCATATTTGAAAGAGGTCATGAATGCCTTGGGTCATTGGAATGTTTCTAATCGCCTCTGTGATGTTGCCATCCCTCACCTACCGCCTTTTGCCATCACCTGCCCAGGCCAGGCCCACCTTCCAGCAAAGCCACAGGAAGCCTTGTTGCCTGGCCATCTGGGCCCCTACTGACTCCTTCCTGCTCCCTGAGACGCCCCTCCCGGCTGCCCCCAGCCCTGTGACAGCTCCCCCTCTCCCCTAGCACCTCTCCTCGGGCCGGTACAAGGGACACATTTCCCCTAGTCTTGTTCTCTGTTCCCCCATCCCCCTTGGCCCAAGGTCCCTGGCTCCTGTCTGAACTCCAGGCCTGACCCTACACTCACTGGATGCAGGGGAGAGGGTGACGGCAGGGTGGGCTTACCTTACTCTCCAGCCGTCCTATCAGCTCTGCCAAGCGGCTAATCTGGGCTTCCAGGCCCTCTTCCTTGGGGTCTGCAGAGACTAAGGAAAAGAAACAAAGATGCTGATTGTGGGAAGTGTGAGGCGCTCTCAGCCCTCCCAGTCCCATCTGGAGGCCCAGGCTGTATCTGGGCCACCGCCAGAGTCCCCCACCCCAGGGTGCCACTCTCTCACCAGATGGAAGGCTCTTCCCTTGTTCTGTGGCCCCCAGCTTGGCGCTGGGGGCGTGGGGGGGCACAGCGCTTCCGGACCAGGTCTCCACCACGCCGTGGCTGGCTTTGCTGTGGTTCTGTCTGCAGCTGGAGTGGAGGAAACACACTGATGACGGAGGCCGCAGGACCCTGGCCACTTGAACAAACACTAAGCACCCTTTGTGAGCAGAAATGCGCACAGGTGACCCGGTAGGGTCCCATTCCCGTGAGACTGCCATAATGGCCTTGGTTGCCTGAGGAGTAAAGGAGGCCCACAGACAGGTGCCTTCTGCAAGACCACACAGCTGGCAGGCATTCTACGATGACCCAGCCCTGGGTCTGTGCCCAGGGGAGCCGGGGTCCATTCCAGGGTTGACACTGAGCCAGGCTCCCACCCCACAGCAGAAGTGACAGCTTCTTCTCCCTGCTTCTCTGGGGTCAGGCGGAGGAAGCCTGGGTCTGTACCAGCTCGACAGGCCCCCTCTCTGAAAACGGGAGCCCTAAGACAGAGTCCGGAGAGGGCACAGACCAGCACAGAAAAATCAGTGCTCCTGCCCTCAGCCAGGCCCCATGTCCCGTCCCTGTCCACCGCCCCATGCACAACGATGCACAGAGGCACAGAGCCCTGGCACACCCTGATGGGCACACGCGGCTCATCACCAACAGTGTCTGGCCCAGGAGTGTGGGCTTGACCAATGCTCGGGGAGTGGCCAAACACCCACATGCAGAGATGCCAGGACACTCACCCCACACCCGCAAATACACCGAGATGCACACACACCCCTGGGCACGCGGCCAAAACGCCCTGTCCCGGGCCTCCTCCTGCCTTGGGACATTCCAAACTTTGTCTCCTGTGATCCTGAGAGTTCCACAAGCCATGCCCCCTGTAACGCAGGGCCACCCCAAGTCTTCCGGAAGGGGAAAGGCGGATGGAGTCTTTGAGGTGTCCATCCTGACGCTCCACAAACCAGCAGCAAATTCAGCGTGGCTGTCACACCACAAATGCGCACCAGGGGAGTCCCGCAGGGGCCCCGGGCTGGGAACCGGTAGCTGGCACCTGCACAGGGGAGCCGAAGGGGACCTGCCACATGGGGGCGAATTAGTGGAGATTCGGGATGGTTCGAGGTGGGGGAGTGCATGTGGAGATGTGCCTCCCCAGATGCGAGATGAACCTCACAAACGGTTTCCTCTGCCACCAAGGTCCCAAAGGAAGTCCCAGGATGGGGCTGGTGACACAAGATGGGACATGCACAGAGCAGGGAATCAGCCCCCGACAGCACCCACCAACACCTGTCCTACCGCGGGAGACAACACGCAGCTTTGAATCCAGACACTGACCCAGAAATGAAGGGAAACTCCATGTCAGCCTCCAGAGCTCTGGGGACCCATCCAGTCACAGGGCTGAGCACGGATGGAGGCAGAGCGGTGGGCTCAGCAACCCCGGACTCCAATGCAGCAGGCACGGGCAGGGGCGATGGGCAGGGGCCGGGCACTTGCACTTGACATTTCCCAGGTGCTGTGCCCACAGGGGCCCAGAGCACACACATTTGGGGAACAGCGTCCCTGAGCAGCTTTTGCAATCCTATCTAGCTGGGACCAGCCCTCACCAGCCACACATCACGTGCTCGAACTCCCCACAGGACGGCCACCGACAGCCTGGCCCCGGTGAGCCACTGTGGCTCCTCTCCACTGTTTGTCTTTATGTCTCCTCCACACCAGATGCATCGGCTGTTCTGGAAATGGGGGTGTGTCTCAACTTGGGATGGCAAATGTGAGGGCTCCTGGCCCCCAGGGGAAGGAGAGTGACTCCTCTCTGGACCCTGGGCCACCTTCCCCACACAGACGCTCATCCCTGACTTTGACATGCAAACGCAGCCTGAAATCACTGCACTTCTCTTCCCTTAAAGAAAGTCGGGGGTTTGGGGCTGCTACTCTTTCTCTGAGGCCTCTGAGACCCGGGTCTCCCCTTCTAACAGACAGAGGGGAGGGTAGGCCTTGGGCTTCCCTGCATCCCAGGGGCCTGGTTTTCGAGCTCCGTCACCGACGGTTCACGGAAGCTTCTCCAGTGATGGCGACCACGTAGTTTCCGGAATTTACCTCCGGGTTTCAAAAACGAGGCAAATCATAGAACAGTCCTAGGGAACAACCTAAGTGAGGGGTCCAGGGACGTGGCACACAGGTCAGGCTCTCGGAAACGGTCTTAACTCCGCGCGTGTGTACACAGCGCATGCGGGTCCCGTACGCAAACCCCGTGCTCTGCGCGGACAGCGCCTCATTCCACGCTCACGTCGCTGAAGAGGCAGGGATCGAATCGCCCCCACTTTCCAGGTGGGGAAATAGAGGCACAGAGAGGTGCAGCCCCTTGCCCAAGGCCCCCCAGCCCCCAAGCACACACGTGGCCCCAGCAAGCAGCAGATGCCGTGGGCATGGGCGACACGGCCCCAGGGGACCCAGGGAGGCCCGGGACACACCGGATCTGGCTGGTCTGCTCCTCTATGGCCTCCACGGCGCTCTCCACAGAGCTCAGCAGCGACTGGATCTGATTGGCCGTCTCCTTCAGAAGGAAGCGTGTCACAAACTGGTCCACGTTGCTCCCGCCCTCGTACACCTGTGGAGGGAAGGGGCACAGATGGGAGAGGGGTTACTGAAGGAACTTAGGGGTGGGGTCTGGCACAGAGCTGGGGGGGCACCAGGGGTTGGTGTCCGCCTCGCAGGAGGAAATGGGGACCCCAGGGCCACCTGCATCTGGGGGACAGTAGAGCTCCTGCGTCAGGACACAGGCTATGGATTTGGAGATGAGGCCGGAGCCCTGGCTTCACCATGCACTGGCTCCTCCCCTCTGGGACGATGACAGGAGACACCCTAGCATCTATCTCACAAGGTCATCTGGAGGACTGAAGGACAACACGCTCAGGGCCGTGCCTGTCCCAAAGCAAGTGCTCAGTGACCAGCAGCTGCTGTGATAAAGATGAAGCTGACACTGGTAACATGGATGATGATGGTGACGATACTGGTGGTAACGGTGAAGACAGGGATATTGGTGGTGATGGTGGTGACGAAGATGGCAGTGACAATGACGGTGATGGTGGCAGTGATAACAATGATGGTGATGATGGTGATGTGGTGGTGGTGGTCATGATGATGTTGATGGTGGTGATGATAATGGTATTGGTGGTGGTGGTGGTGATATGGTGGTGTTACTGATGGTGGTGATGGTGATGGTGACAGTGGTGGTGGTGACGAAGATGGCAGTGACAATGACGGTGATGATGGTAGTGATGATGGTGATGGTGGTGGTGACGGTGGTGGTGCGGATGGTGATGAAGATGATGGCAGTGACCATATGGTGGCAGTAGTGGCGGTGGTGACGGTGATGGTGGTGGCAGTGATGGTGATAAGAGCACGAGGACAGTGTCGTGAAGATGACGCTGTGAGGGCCAGCAGGGATGAGCGTGCTCACTGCCGGTGGTGTTCCTGATGTTCTTGCTGACAGGGAAGAATAATGCCCGGAACCCATCCCCCGCCCTCCTCCGAGGATGATTCCTTGGGCTCCCGGGCCTCCGTGTGCTCCTCAGAGAAACGGAAGAAGACTCAAGAGCGACCAGAGAGGTTCAATAGGCCCCTCTCAGGGAAAGACCAGAGACTCCATCTCAGAAGGAGGGGGCAGCAGGGAGTATGGGGGGAACCGGGAGACAGAGACTCTGAGGCCACGAGGAGAGCACTGTGGGGAGAGGAGGAGGAAGAGGGTTTCCACAGATTTTGCTCTGTGGCGGGAGACGCAATTGCCCCTTCTGTCAAGAGTCAGCCGCAAAGACATTTCTCAAGGCCCCTGGATGCAGAGGAGAGCCCCTGGCTTCCTGGGCTGACGGTGGAACTGAGAAGGTCTGGCTTAGCCGGGTCACTCAAGGATGATAAGGGATCAAAGGGCACCGGGTTGGGGACGCTGGTCCCCAGAACGCGTGCGCCTCTCGCGCCTCCTCAGCCAAGACCCACCTTCCGGAGGCAGCTGCCCGCACCGTGGAATTCCGCCCAGTCCCCGCAAGGCGAGGGATGACAGGGCTCTCAAGGACAGCAAATTAAGCCATCTGTCACTCTGACTGCAAATCAATTAGCAATGAGTGCACAAGGGAAGCATGGCTAGAGACAGAGAGGGAAACAGAGGCAGGCGTGGGGAGTGAAGGGAGCAGGGGCGGGCACACGCAGGGAGGTGTGTGGAGGGGGATGGCCTGTGCCAACACTGGCGACAAGCCCTGACAGAGAATGACTCTGTGGCAGAAGGTAGATAAGGCTCTCTCTCTGGTCCCCTAAAGCGTTTCAGTGACTGATTACCTTCCCCCGCAACGGCGGAAAGCGCTCTCAATCCAGGGATCAGCGGGCCCCGGACGAAGATATAATGGGGTAAGAACTTACATGCAAAGACAGAAAACCCGCTAGAAACCATCAGGCAGAAAAATGAGCTGCAGCAAGTGTGTTAGAAGCACCTAGATCTGTGGCTGAGGTTGCAAAGATCCAGGAGTGAAGTGGCTAGCTGAATTCCAGAAAGACCAGTTATCTTCCAAAGGGGTGAAAATGCAGCCTTTACAGATCTCTCCTCCACCGCCACCGATGCCTCAGCCAAGACACCAAATCCACAGATTCCAGAAGGAAAGAATCAGATCTGGAAATTCTGTACGGGGCGGACACATGACACAGAAATCGGCATATCTCTGAAATGCTACCAGATGAGCGCCTTTCCAGCCAGCCACGCCTCGGAATTTCCCCTCGAAATACCCAGGGTCGAATCAGAGAAAGAACTCGTGATCAGGGAAGTCGTGAGAAGTAGCAGCAGTGATGGTCCAATTAAATTTAAAGTTAGAGAGGCCAGGAAATAAATATTCATCATCGCTTCATTTTGATCCCCCTGGATTATGTCAATAAAGAGGGCACAAGTGGGGCGCCTGGGTGGCTTAGTGGATTAAAGCCTCTGCCTTTGGCTCAGGTCATGATCCCAGGGGCCTGGGATCGAGCCCCACGTCGGGCTCTCTGCTCAGCAGGAAGCCTGCTTCCTCCTCTCTCTCTCTGCCTGCCTCTCTGCCTGCTTGTGATCTGTCAAATAAATAAATAAAATCTTTAAGAAAAAAAAAAAAAGAAAGCAAGAAAGCAAGCAAGCAAGCACCCTGAGTTCCCTCTTGTAAGCACACAGTCCCAGACTTGAAATGAGAGCCACACAGAGGCACTTCTGAACCAAAACGGCAGCAGAAGATGAACGACGTCAAGCCTGTGCAAAAAAAATCCTGCCACCAAATTTGGTCAGATGAGCAGGACAAGTCGTGGTATCACTCGAGGATGGGATTTAGAGACACGGTATTCCACAGGTTAGAAGGGTCAGGATATAACGGCAAAATCTAGCAGAGCAAGGGCAGGGCTCTATTGAACCTTCATGCAATGGGTGAGAAAATGGCTATTAGCACGGCCGTGGAGGGGTGCTGGGGGGCTCAGTGGGTTGAGCATCTGTCTGCTGCTAGGGTCACGATCCCAGGGTTCTGGGATGGAGTCCTGCATCGGGCTCCCTGCTCAGCAGGGACCCTGCTTCTCCCTCTGCGTGCTGCTCCGCCTGCTTGTGCTTTCTTTCTCTCTCTCACAAATAAATAAAATCTTAAAAATAAATAAATAAATAAACAAACAAACAAACATGGCGATGGGGTCTCAGAGTGACGCAGCCACTTCCTAAAGCAATTCTGCTCTATACCCAAGCCGGGGACTGCTCATAAGCTTTGACCCAGTCATTTCACTTTTGATCACCCATCCTTAAGAAATCCTGCAAACTGTGCGTAAATGTTTATGTCCCAAGGTTACAGTACTATTTGTAATAGAAAAACCTGGTAATACTCTAATATGCCCCAAAGAGCAGAACAGTAAGTACCTTTAAATATGAATATTTAAAAAGATGCTCCTGGACAGTTTTAATAACATGGGGAAAGTATTTGCTAAAATATTAGATGGAAAAAGGCAAAAAAACAAGTTTTTGTGCACAGAACGATATTAAGTATATTGAAGAAAGTCACAGGGGAACAAAAAAGGCTCAGAGGTAATAAGGTAATAAACTAACATGATTAACAGCGGTGAGGACGGTGTGAGTCAGAAACGATTTGAAATTCTTCTTCATACTTTTCTGTATTTCCTAAATTTTGGACATTGAACCTGTACCACTTATATAATAAAAACATAACAGAAATCTATATGCGTCAAACAACACAGCTAAAAATATAGTAAGGGAACACATTAAAAATACAGAGATTAAATCATTCGGCGTGACAAATTAGCTCATCACTGTCTCAGAGGACAGATAAATTGGACAATAAGAACCAGGAATGGAGGGGTGCCTGGGGGGCTCAGTGGGTTAAGCCTGTGCCTTTGGCTCAGGTCATGATCTCAGGGTCCTCGGATTGAGCCCCGCATAGGGCTCTCTGCTCAGCGGGGAGCCTGGTTCCCCCGAGATCTCTGCCTGCCTCTCTGCCTACTTGTGATCTATCAAATAAATAAATAAAATCTTGAAAAAAAGAAGAAAAAGAAACAGGAATGGAAAGAGCATTGTCAGGAAAATGTGAAAGTGTTCACATTGGACAAGAAAGCTTCTTACTGGGTCTCCTGTCTAGTACCTCTGTGCTAAGTCTTCCTTTGTTTTAGAGTGACTCTTGACACTCTGTAGAACGTAGAATAGAGACGATACTGCAAAGAATTCTCATCTACAGAAGCACACATGAATTCTGTCTGGCAGAGTGCAAGGGACTGTCCCTGTCCCTGGGGACAGGGGCCAACTCTGCATTTATTCACAAAGTCATTCCAGAATTCCTGGTCATTTCTCTACATGGCGTGTGCTCTCTGAATTTTCCTTTGAGCTAGCTGTGACCTCTTACCGGTTCTCACCTTAATGCCTGAGTCTTTTCAATATTCATACTAATGATACAGAAAGTAGGAAGCTAAGATGAGTAACAAAATTAATTCTTAATTTTGATTATTCAGTCACTACTTTGAAGTAGCTCAAAATTAAATTATGAGTACCCTTTTAATTAAATAGAGACAACATGGTAAATCATATAAAGATTTGGTATGAAAAACTGTATATGCGACCCAAGTAATTGTAAATGAGAAATGTGATTTCTGTTATTTCTGAGATTAAAATTATTGAAGAAAATTCCTATCTGGAGACCAAAAAAAAAAGCCTTATTGCTTTAAGTGATTTTCTCAACTTTGAAACCAAAACTTAAGGAGTGACGGTGAGGGGAGGCCTGGGTGGCTCAGCTGTTAAGCGTCTGCCTTTAGCTCAGGTCGTGTGCCCCAGGTCCTGGGATCGAGTCCCGAGCTGGGCTCCTTGCTCAGCGGAGAGCCTGCTTCTCCCTCTCCTTTTCTCCCTGCTCATTCAGTCTCTCTCACTCTCAAATAAATAAATAATAATATCTTAAAAAAAAAAAAAAAGAAAAGAAAAAGAAAAGGAGGGGCGCCTGGGTGGCTCAGTGGGTTAAGCCTCTGCCTTCAGCTCAGGTCATGGTCCCAGGGTCCCGGGATCGAGCCCTGCATCGATCAGGGTCTCTGCTCAGCGGGGAGCCTGCTTCCTCCTCTCTCTGTCTGCCTCTCTGCCTACTTGTGATCTCTCTGTGTCGAATAAATAAATAAAATCTTAAAAAAAAAAAGGAGTGGTGCAGTGATGTTATTAGCATCTCTAATATAAATAAAAATCTTGGGGTTGACCAAAATGAGGGACTGCATGCATTTTTCATTTGTACGAGAGACACGGTTTGCCCTCTTTACAACGAGTCTTAGTAACACACATGTCCTAACACAGAAGGGACAGCCATTTTCCGATTTCCCGTTCTGGAAAGGATGATCCCCATCTTCCACTTGAGCACCCATGAGGTCATTATCAAAACAGCTCAAGCACCGTATCACTTGGAAATCACACGGTGTGAGAGCGGCGGGCAAACCGGGGCTACTCACTTCCATCCCCGCACGGTGACCGCATGGGGGAGCCTGGGATGAGCAGGGATGTGGCAGAGGCCCGGGGAGAGTCAGGGAGGAGGTGCCTCCCCACGAGAGAATCCCGAATCCCGAATCCCGAGAATCCCAGCTGCAGGGAAAACATCCAAGGTCAAGGTTTAAGACGTCCAGCCAGATCATCAGAAGAATGGAAGCCCTGCTCTTCCCCCGCGGAAAAGAGCAGTGACCACCAGCCCGCGGACACAGGATGGAGGAGAGAAGGCTGGAAACCATAGCTACAGCAGGAACCGTATGGGGAAACGGAAAGACATGTGTCGAGGGGCTGGGCATCTGGGGCAAAGCTGGGGGCACCGGGGTGGCCCAGGTGGTTGAGAGTCTGACTCTTGATTTTGGCTCAGGTCGTGATCTCAGGGTGGCGGGATCGGGAAGGAGCCCCAAGTCAGGCTCTGTGCTCCGTGGGGAGTTTGCTGGAGTTTCTCTTTCCTTCTCCCTCTGCCTCTCCCCAACTGGTTGCTCACATGCTCTCTTTCTAAAATAACTAATAAAATGTTTAAAAAAAAAAACAGGTAAATCTGGCGAACAGAAGTTTTCAAAACGTAGCCCAACAGGACAAACATTAAAATAAGACTAGAGCTACAGAAGCATATGTGTTGTTGAATTCAATCTCCATCAACTTCCTGTTTGGGGTCAAAGAAGATTTTAGATTTTTTTAAAAAATCATCAACATGATATGATACTTTATGTGGAAAACCCAAGAGACTCCCCTCAAATCTGCTAGAACTCATATAGGAATTCAGTAAAGTGTCAGGATATAAAATCAATACACAGAATCAGTTGCATTTCTGTACACCAACAACAAGACAGAAGAAAGAGAAATTAAGGAGTAAATCCCATTTACAGTTGCACCCCAAACCATAAGATACTTAGGAATAAACCTAATCAAAGAGGCAAAGAACCTGTACTCAGAAAACTATAAAGTACTCATGAAAGAAATTGAGGAAGACACAAAGAAATGGAAACACCTTCCATGATCATGGATTGGAGGAACAAATAGTTTGAAAATGTCTATGCTACCTAGAGCAATCTACATATTTAATGCCATTCCTATCAAAATATCATCAATTTTTTCAAAGAAATGGAACCAATAATCCTAAAATTTATATGGAACCAGAAAAGACCCGAATAGCCAGAGGAATGTTGAAAAAGAAAACCAAAGTTGGTGGCATCACAATTCCAGACCTCAAGCTCTATTACAAAGCTGTCATCATCAAGACAGTATGGTACTACCACAAAAACAGACACATAGATCAATGGAACAGAAGAGAGAGTCCAGAAATAGACCCTCAACTCCATGGTCAACTAATCTTCGACAAGGCAGGAAAGAATGTCCAATGGAAAAAAAGTCTCTTCAACAAATGGTGTTGGGAAAATTGGACAGCCACGTGCAGAAGAACGAAACTGGACCATTTCCTGACACCACATATAAAAATAGACTCAAAATGGATGAAGGACCTCAATGTGAGAAAGGAATCCATCAAAATCCTTGAGGAGAGCACAGGCAGCAACCTCTTTGACCTCAGCTGCAGCAGCTTCTTCCTAGAAACATCGCCAAAGGCAAGGGAAGCAAGGGCAAAATGAACATTGGGATTTCATCAAGATCAAAAGGATCTGCACAGCAAAGGAAACAGTTAACAAAACCAAAAGACAACGGAGACTGGGAGAAGATATTTGCAAATGACATATCAGATAAAGGGCTAGTATCCAAAATCTCTAAAGAACTTCTCAAACTCTGGGGCACCTGGGTGGCTCAGTGGGTTAAAGCCTCTACCTTCGGCCTAGGTCATGATCCCAGGGTCCTGGGATTGAGCACCACATAGTGCTCTCTGCTTAGCGGGGAGCCTGCTTCCTCCTCTCTCTCTGCCTGCCTCTCTGCCTCCTTGTGATCTCTGTCTGTCAAGTAAATAAATAAAATCTTAAAAAAAAAAAGAGTTAAAAAAAAAAGAACTTCTCAAACTCAACATTCAAAGAACAAATAATCCAATCAAGAAATGGGCAGAGGACATGAACAGACATTTTTGCAAAGAAGACATCCAGATGGCCAACAGACAAATGAAAAAGTGCTCCACGTTGCTCGGCATCAGGGAACTACAAATCAAAACCACAGTGAGGGGGCACCTGGGTGGCTCAGTGGGTTAATAAGCCTCTGCCTTCGGCTCAGGTCATGGTCTCAGGGTCCTGGGATCGAGTCCCGCATTGGGCTCTCTGCTTGGCAGGGAGCCTGCTTTCTCTTCTCTCTCTCTCTGCCTGCCTCTCTGCCTACTTGTGATCTCTGTCAAATAAATAAATAAAATATTAAAAAAAACCACAACAAACCACAGTGAGATACCACCTCACACCGTCAGAATGGCTAAAATTAACAAGTCAGGAAATAGCAGAAGTTGGCAAGGATGTGGAGAAAGGGGGACCCTCCTACACTGTTGGTGGGAATGCAAGCTGGTGCAGCCACTCTGGAAAACAGCATGGAGGTTCCTCAAAAAGTTGACAATAGAGCTACCCTATGATCCAGCAATCGCACTACTGGGTATTTACCCTAAAGATACAAACGTAGGGATCCGAAGGGGCACGTGCTCCTGAATGTTCATAGCAGCAATGTCCACAATAGCCAAACTATGGAAAGAACCTAGATGTCCATCAACAGATGAATGGATAAAGAATACTATGCAGCCATCAAAAGAAACAAAATCTCGCCATTTGCGACAACGTGGATGGAACTAGAGGGTATTATGCTGAGTGAAGTAAGTCCATCAGAGAAAGACAATTATCATATGATCTCCCTGATATACGGAATTTGAGAGGCAGAATTGGGGGTTTGGGAGGTAGGGAGGGAATTAAAGAAAGAAAATGGGATCGGGAGGGAGACAAACCATGAGACTCTTAATCTCAGGAAACAAACTGAGGGTTGCTGGGGGTTGGGGGTGAGGGATGGGGTGACTGGGTGGTGGACACTGGGGATGGCATGTGCTATGGTGAGTGCTGTGAACTGTGTAAGACTGATGATTCGCAGACCTGTACCCCTGGAGCAAATAATACATTGTCTATTAATAAAAAAAATCATCAACATACTATGCATGACCGATCGCGAAGCTGAACGTGTCCATGACAGTTTTATTTGAAACGGCACTAAAAGGGACACAAAAAGTCAAATGTTTCACTGGAACCAGGATGACCTCAAAGGTCTATGAATTTACTCCCCCCCTCCCCTGCCCCAAGTCGGACCTTGACCCCAGCCTCCTGGATAAGTTCCTTCTATTTTTGAATTAAAAAAGGATTCCGTGGTGGAGAAGCAGATTCACACACAAGATCTTCCAAACCCACAATTCATCCCCAGATCAAGGTCCAGCCGCAATTTCCAAGGGAGACCAAGCGAGAGCTCAGTGCTGTGACAGAGGGTCCAGGCGCCCGCTGGGGTTTCTCCCAGGGAGCGCAGGAATGTTCGGCAGAAGACACCCCAAGAATAGAATCCACCCGCCAAGAGCCGAAGGAGACTCACGCCATCCGAAGGAAATTTAAAAGACTCACTACGACCTCCTAAGACGACATGTAACGAAGGGAAGGCAAAAATACATATAAATTTTTTAACAAACTGAAGAGGATTCTAAAAACAGAGCTGGTATTAATATTGTCATTAGTGGAGAAATACTGGAGAAACACACTTGAAAATCACGAGCCACAAGAGGAAGCCTGACGCGGCCGCTGAATCAGGGGGAAGGAAAGGCAGCAGGACGCACCCCAGGAACCGAGAAGCCAAGTGCACCAGGTCCCAGCTCACACCGGGACCCCGCAGCCCCGGAAGCCAGAGGTCCACACGGATCGACACGGACGCAGGGGAGGCATCCCAGAGGACCACGAGCTGCACGGCTATCAGCAAAAATTGGTTCGAAAACCAGCCAGAAAAAGAAATGCCCGCTGCTCCTGCCACCACCAGCCGTCACCAGCTCCGCTGGAAACGCCCAGAAGGCCGCCCCGAGATCCCGTGTGCCTGGCTTCCCAGACCAGACTCTCGAGAACCGGTCCAAGTCCTACTGGTAGATGCTCGAGTCCCCTCCTTGACGGAGACTGAGGTCCCCGTGGCAGCGTTATGGGCAGACCCAGAAGGGAGCGAGCACGTGGGAGACACCTGAGGCGGCCTCGCCGGGAGGCGGCTCCATCCCCGAGGGGTCCCGTGGGGGCACGTGGGGCGCGTCTCCCGGCCCATCAGGCGCGGAGCTGGGCAGCTACCCCGGGTCCGGGCAGGGATCCCAGGGTCTGGGCTCTTTCCACGCTCCCCTGCAAACCCACTGCCCGCCCACCACATTCAGAATGTCCACCCCAAATCCAGGCGACGACAGGCAACGGCTCCTACACGGTATTTACGACAGGCTCTAAGACCAGACTCAGACAGCCGGGCGGGAGGAGAGGCGCGCGACATGGGTACATGGAGGCTCAGGACCAAGCCCGGCTTTTCTGAGACGGAGAGGAGGAAAGGGATTCTCCGATACACAGGACAGGAACCGAGAACCACGGGGAAAAAACGTACAGAATTCGTCTTGCTTCTGTCCAGGCAGATGACAGGAGCCTTAATGCTAGGACAGTCACCTCTGCTCTGTGCCAGGCCCCATGCTAAGCGGCTGGGAGACCTTACTTCATTCAACCCCCTGAAGACTGGAAGGGGAACACTACATTCCACAGATGGAGAAACTGAGGCTCGCCGGGGGAAGGGACTGGCCTGGGCGTCCTTCAGTCTGGTCTACGTGTCCCTTACCACATTCCACGCCCCACTCCCTCCCTGCACGCCTCGCTCAGTGGGCTGCACCCCCTTGGGACCAACTGGCCCTCCTGTCACCCCCCAGGTGGGCCCGGAGTCCAGGGCCGTGCTCCGTACCTCCCGCCAGGTCCCTGCCTCAGCACCCCCTCGCTGAGCCCGCAGCTACGGCCATCTGGTGGACTCTGCAGCGTTCCCTCTTCAGAACCCGTTTGCAGAGCTACAAGATGGGACTGGTGACCGTGTGACAGTGGCCACCCCAGGGCTGGCCAGTGTGGGTCCTTCACAAGCCCAGGGCACCCCTTCTCTGATGCCTGCCCTTCCAGCAGCCCCCGGCCCAGTGGGGTGCAGACCCCGAGGCTGGGGGACGGGCTGCTTCTGCCCCTGAGCTTCAACAGCACGACGCCCAGCCCCCAACCCGGCCCCTGCTCCCTGCCTCCTATCCTCCTCCAGGGCACGCGAGGAGGTGACAGCACTGTGGGCAGAGGTGCTGGAGAGACCACTCTCTGGGACATGCAGGGGTCCCTGCACTGGGCTTGCTCCCAACACTCCGAGCGGTCCTGCCGCCCAGACAGGGTGCTCACACTGGACACTGCGCAAGCCCTCAGCCAAGCACAGATGCAGGAACCTGTGCCTTTCCCCTCCCCTGCCATCCCATAACCCTGCTGCAGGAGGGCGGGAGACTTTCAGGTCCCTCTCCTGTCCGAGGGCGCTGGAGGGCTGCGGGAGGCCGCTGCTCCCTTTCTAGCGCCGCGTACCCAGACCACGCGCCAACTCCAGGAAACGGCCTCATGCTCCACTCCAGACACCGCAGGACCAGGCCGTTCACCACGCCGCTCCACCCACCTCCACCAGCTCCCTCTGGGAGCCCCCAGGAAAGCCCAACCCAGAGCCAGACCCACCCAGAGCTCAGCATCCCAAGTCCAGGCCCCTTGGCTGAGGATGCTCTGCAGGAAATCCCAGACCCCGGAGCCCCAGGAGCCACCCACACCCCATGACCTTCTTGGTGTAGCCCATCGCCTTCAGGACAGAGTGGTTCAAGGTCTCCAAGGAGGCCAAGACGTCCTCATAATCGCCCATGTGGTCCACAAAGTAATCTGAAGGAAGGCAAAGCAAAGGTCAGGGGCAAAGGAGGAGGACCCCACCCTCACGGGGCCTCCCATGCATCCCACCTGTGCCCTCAGTGCTCCCCAGAGTCCCATCCCACCACCCCAGTCCTGGTCCCTGCAGAGCTGGGCACCTACCACATAGCTCCTTGGTGTCCACGTGGCTGCAGAGAGAAGGAGGGAGACTCAGGTCAGGCCTGTCCCCGTCCCATCCGCCCTCCCCCGCCTCAGCGTGCATGGCCCCGGGCTGCCCGCTGTGCCTCGTCTGTCATCATCCACGCAAGCCCTGCGAGCCCTGCTTCACGCATGAGGTCAAGGACGCTTCCCTCCCAAGGATGGAGCAGGGAACCCCACCGGCAACTCTTCTGACCTCACCACCGCTCACTCCCTCTCCCCCACTCTGCTGCCCATGTCATGAGCATACGGGACAGGAAGGACTGGGCCAGGCCAGGGGCTGGGAGAAGGGAGGGAAAGGGACAGAAGAGAGGGGCCCATAATGCGCATGGGCTTCCCCCAGGGCATGCCTGCCTGCCTGCCTGCCGGGTCCTGGAGCTCTCAGGACTCCTGGGACAGCCCTCCGTGTCCCCACCCTCGCCCTGGGGTCCCGCACCCCGATGCCTACAACGTGGAGAGGACTATGTCCTTCCTCGGAGGAGACTAAGCCCCAGAATGCCACCCACACTGGGGAAGGTGCAGGCAGCAGCCTCCGAACGGAGACGCGGTGGTGGGCCGTGCTGGGGGCACATGCCAAGGGACCCTTTCCGGGCCCTGGTTCCCTCACTGAGAGAGGAGGGACTGCCCTGGGCTGGAGAGCTCCTGGAATCCCAGTTCCGTAAGATGCATCTGGGAGAAGGCTCCTGTGGCCAAAGAAATCTAGGTTCAAGGCTCTGGAAGCCCTGTCTTGCAGAGTCCTCCAATTCTCATCCCATATTAAATGTTCTGACAAGTCCTGCACAGAGGAAGCCTGTTTAACTGTACTCAAATGAAGATTTCAGCCAAAGCCTCCTTCCCCCTACCCAGCTGGCCCAACACAAAAGGCGCCATGACAATGAGTAAACCAGAAGCCACCTACAGACCCCTTTCAAAGCTCCCTGGGGGACTGCAGGAAGTGCTCGGAAACCGCCATCTGTTTGCAGAAACCAAGCCCTTCACGGAGGCTGCAGCAGGAAGCTGTTTCCAGTGGCCTTTCCCAGATAAGGACACCTGCCCACCCCGGTCCCCAGCCTGTGCCTCCCAGGACGCCTCCCAGGACACTCGCAGCCCCAACCTCTGGTCCAGGTCAGCACGGTGCTGGGTCCCCTGCAGGCACGCCTGGTGGCTGCTCCTTGTGCGGGATACCTCCAGCCTGTCCCAGGGGACCCCGGCTCAGCAAACCTGCTCCAAGCAGCACCCCCGAAACTCTGGTCCCCATGACCTGTGTGGGACCGAGGAGGGGGATGGGCCGCGGGGCCCAAGAAAGGGGCCGGGCCTCATCTTGCCTGGGGTCCCAGGGAAAGAGTGAGTTGGTGGTGTCGGGTGTGTATGAGCAGAACGTACACTTTGCACTTGACTTAGGGATGGGTCAGGCCAGAGGTTTTGGCTGGTTCTGAGATGCAAGTTCGGGGGGTTATGACGGGGTTTATGAGGTGGAGAGGAGTGGGGCTCAAGTCAGAGCTACGACTGGTACCTGGTCAGTTTGGTTTAAGACAGGACCAGTGAAGATCAAGGTCACGGAGGTCCCCTTGGGACCGGGGGGTCAGAACGGGGCTGAGTTAGCAGGAGGCAGAGGTCACTGCCAACGTCCCCTTTTTGTTACAGTGTGGGCATGCTGTAGTGTCTAGGGTCTGTTCCTTCTTAGCCACGTGTGCCCAGGACAGACAAACCGGCCAATGCGATGTCCCTGTGCCACACCCCGGTCACCCCGGCCAGCGGGGGCCACCAGACCTGACCTGTGGGTCGGCAGGTGCGGGGATGTTTCGGGTTTCCTGCCCCTCCAGGGGAGTGGGACACAGAGACTGATCGCCTCGCCAGGAAGGAAGACGGGTCCCCCCAGACCCACGGGAGGCCGCCCCAGCCCAGCAGCAGGGGGCCTGGCTCACTTGGTGTTGTCGGAGTCAATCGTGTGGAAGAGGCCCTCCAGCTCCTTCTCGTCAAGGACGCCATCTGCAAAGAAGAGCTGGAACTCCTCCAGCGACAGCTTCCCGTCGTCTGCAGGGGAGGGAGGAGGGAGGGCAGCTGGTGTCTGAGAGATAAGACAGCCCGGAGGCCGGACAATCCCCCAATCTACAGATCAGCTCCAGCTGGAGAACCTCCGTCGCCCAGCCAACGGCCAGATGAACTAGTAAACTCCAGGTCGTAGAAAAATCACTGCCTCGTCAGACTAATTCCCAAACGAGCACATCAGCGCCCACTTCCAGGGAGTCCCCGAGCCAACAGAGTCAGCAAGCGGCAGCCGGTTGGCTGGGCTCAGGTCAACGACCAGCACCTGCTCTGGGCCAGGCCCTCTTCTCCCCCGATTCGCTGGCCGCTGGGGGTGGTACCCTCCAAGGGAGCACCGCGCCGAAGCCGGGGGTCTGAGGACCCTCCTCTCTTGCTTCCAAACGCCCACACAACCCCCTGACACCGGCACCATCTCCCAACGCAGCCCCGGTCCTGACCCAGGGGAGGGAACGCTTCCTCTCCACGCCGCCCCAGCCACGCGGCAAACTTGGGGCCCAAACCTCCACGCCGGGCGACATGAGACGGCGGCCCACGGTGGGCAGGTGGTTCTCAGTCCACCAGAGAACAGCCGTGAGGACGCCGAACCGCAGGGAAAGGAGGCCCCAGGCAGGCACTGCCCAGCCTGTGTGTGCCTGGGACGGCTGGGGCCCCACAGCCCCAGGTCCCACCCACCCACCCTCTGTCTCACCTCTTCTCCCTCTGCCCGCAGCCCCCCCGGGGCACTGGCAGGTCTCGTGGGCTGGGGGCAAGCGGTCACAGAGGAGGGAGTTTGTGGCAGACGCCAGTGACTCTGGGAGAGGCAGTGGCCCAGCTCCCCCTTCCCAAACTTCCTTCCACCTAGGCACACCTGTGGAGCAAACTCCCCGGTTGCTGATCCCCACCCCCTCCCCATGATCTCAGACCAGTTCCAGCTGCTCCTTAAAGGAGCCACGCCTGTGGGTGTCTGTGAAGTCTGGGAGAGGGAAACCCTAGCCCCTTGGCACAGACCCCCAGCCGTGACTTCCAGCCAGTCTGCAGTCAAAGTCCCCTACAAGCCCACGTGGCACCTGGATGACAAGATGCCCCTTCCGGGTCGGGAGGGAGACCACCTCCAGCAGACCCCCCATGGAGCAGGCCTCAATCCCAGGACCCCAAGATCATGACCCGAGCTAAAATCAAGAGTCAGACGCTTAACCGACAGAACCACCCAGGCGCTCCCATTCCTGTATTTTAAAGGCCTGGGACGATCTCTCTTTGCTCCCACAAACTCTGCAGGGGCTCAAAGTAGGAGCCCAGAAACTAGCTCGGCAGAGGGAGACCCTCGCACCTTGCCACGGCTTCCCTCCACCTGTCTTCCTTCCGGCCCATCAGGCCTGCAAGCGTCAGGAGACGGGAGAGAGGGAGCAAATGCCTGTGCGGGAGGGAGGGCTGGGCTAAGGGCAACCTCCCCGCTTGCCTCTGACTTCCAGGCTCAAGTTTCATCGTCACAGAGGGAAATGACTTTGTAGTTTTCAAAAACAAGAGCTCCCCCCGAAACAAAGCAGACAAGCCCCAGCCCACCCCCTTACACACACACACACACACACACACACAGGCAACCATAAAAAGGCCTTCACGCTACCAGCTGTAAACGATGCACGGCCCACGGAGGCTCTTTCCAGTCTGTGAAAAAGAGGAGACTTTCCAAGTTTCCTCTGGCACCAGAGCTGATACAAACAAGGAGGCCCCGAGCAGAACTGCGGCCAACACGCGGGCCATTCTGTCTTCACGAGACTCCCATTTTCCAGAGCAGTAAACCGAGACCCAGAGCCGCTAAGGGATCCACAGCTGGAGCGAGAGCCTCAGCCAACTGGCCCCCAAGTCCATGCCTCCCCCCAGGCCAGGGGCAGAGTCTTCTGGTGAGAGCCCCCGCCCCCCAGGGACAAGGCCAAGTCTGCACTTCGGGGGAGGGGAAGCGTGAGGGGATTGACTACTCATGGCTGCCACGGGTGCGGCCTTGGGGGCGTGGGGGGCATCTCCCTGCCTTCCCCTCCTTCCACCTGTCCAGGCTCAGGCGCGCAGGCAGAGAGACGCCCACCAGGCCTCCCGGGCACAGACTTCTCTGGTGACATTTACTTTGAACGTCCTGCCACAGCCCTAATGAGCCCAGCTCCGCTAATGAGGGAAGGAACAGCTCCTGGCTCCTGCCCGGGGCCTCTGTACCATCAGAGGAGAGGGCCTGGCACCCCCTCCCAGCAAGGACGCTGAGCAGGCCGTTTGCAGGTGTCTTCGCTAACGAGCATGAGCTCAGCCTCTGTCACCGTGACCTTTCAAATGCCAGGACTCTGCCTGTGTCCACGTCCCTGGAGAAGCACGCAGTCTGGCGCTGCTGGACACCACCCGCCACCCTCCCAGGCTTCGTGCCTGGGCTGCGGGGCAGACCCCTGACCCTCGGCCTCCGCGCAGGAGCCACGATCAGTCTGTCTCAACAAAGAAGCGTCCGCCCTGGGAGCCACCAGCACAGACTGGCCCCGAGCACCTGGGCCCTGGGGTTCCGGAGGCTTCTCCCGGGAGACCATACCCCACCCTGCACCTCTGGGCATCACTCCTGCGGATGCCCGGGGCAGGGCCAGCACACACCTGTGCGTCCTGTCTGCGGCTCTGGCCGCCCCTGTGGGTTCATCCCGGTCCCCCCACCCAGACATGTTCTCAGTACCCACTGCCCACGCTGCTCCCCAGCCCGGGATCGGCAGTCCCGCACCCGCGTGCTCTGGGCCGAGCTTTGGGCATCGCTAAAAAAACGGTGATGCTTCTCATCCCAGCAGAAGCACAGTGAAGCCCCGGTGAGGTCGAGGAACAGGGGGTGCTGGGTGGCCGCCGGCAGCCCCCGGGGCGGTAAGCTCCCTGGGTAGCGTGGGTAGGAACAAAACTCCTGTTGGCAAACCACGGCATCCACGCCCACGGGTGGCGTCGGCCTCACGGTTCCCCATGGCCTGGACGCCCGGACCCGGCAACAGCCCCACCAGGGCCCTCGGAGGGCAGTCCTGGTGTCATCAGGCCCACTTACAGATGGGGAAACTGAGGCCCCAAGCATTGGCTGACCGGCCTGAGGTCACAAGAGCCAGGACTGTGACAGAGAAGGGACTCCACCTCCTCACAGGCCCTGAAGCTCCTCTGGGACCGACATCAAGCCGGCGACAACCCCTCAGTGCGGAGGCCGGGAAGACCTGAGGATCCCGGAGAGGGATGGGCTCCGCCTCCGTGGGGGCCACGGAGCCATGTCGAGGGACCCCTCCACTGTGCTCAGGGGGCGGAAACACGGTCTCCCACAGGGCATCAGGCGACTAGGAGGAGACCCCACGTGGGCCTGTAGGGAGGCTGGCGTGCCAAACCCCCACCAGGCAGGTGCACACACACATGGGTCCGTGCACACTCCGTGTGTCCAGCGGTCATCACAGAAGCAGGCAAGGCCACGCAGAGCCACGGCCGCCCGCAGGGAGACCGGCAGCCAGACTCCTGCTGTGCCCCACGGCCGTGCACAGCCGCACTCGGCAGGGAACAGACCCGTGACCTTGAAGCCTACAGACCTTTGCAAAGACTGACTGTGGGCCCACGGCAGGGACAAGCCCACATTCCTACTAGCCAGGAACTCACGATGGGCGAAGGTGACCACGTGGCCCCAGGCCACGGCACACTGAAGACGCCAGAGAGACACCTGCATCCAGGTCTGGGATCAAGCCCCTCGATCCCCGCTGAACCTCGAAGGCTGTCTGGGCCCAGGTGCCACAAGCGCTTTTGGACGTCACTGCAGGGCCCCCCGCATCCCTATCTATTCCCCCTGCTCCAGATGGAACTTGGGAGTCATGTGTCCCAAGAGGCCTGGGAGGGACCATCATCATGCCAAGGGGCAGGGGATGGAGACCCCTGGGCCCTGGCTTCTAGTCCAGGCCTGTGCAAGGCCCTCCCCCAAGGCCTCTCATTCCACCCCAATACCATGGAGGGGATGGGTCAGGGAGGGAGGGGGTGTGGGGCCCTGGGCCAGAGCGGCCACCTGCAATTCCAGCCCACGAAGGACAGGCGCTGGGGCCCGAGGACCCCCTGCTCCCCACCCTTCGCACATCTCCTCCCTGCACTTTCCCAACAGCCAAGGCTGCAGGCAAGTTAAGAGTAACTGATCAGGGATGCCTGGGTGGCTCAGTTGGTTGAGCTGCTGCCTTCGGCTCAGGTCATGATCCCACGGTCCTGGGATCGAGTCCCACATCGGGCTCCTCGCTCAGTAGGGAGCCTGCTTCTCTCTCTGCCTCTGCCTCTGCCTGCCGCTCTGCCTGCTTGGGCTCTCTCTCTCTCTGACAAATAAATAAATAAATAAAATTTAAAAAAAAAAAAAAGTAACCGATCAGCCCACTTTAGAGATGTGGAAGCTGAGGCCTGCAGAGGGACTATGTGTTACCTAAAGGCCACGGAGTGTGGCGCTGGCCCTGGGAATAAGGACGAAGGTGTTTATGTGAAGTTGTGCTGCTGTGAGGCTCAGGTGTCCCCTGGGAAACCTGGTCCTTTTCAGACCCCCACCTCCCTCATATACTGGAAAGACTTTCTAAGAAGTCAGGAGAAGTGCAGTGTCAGCATCCACGGCCCCGACAATGTGTCCCTCACATCGCTGGGGAGGACACCTGACGTGGGGAAAAGTCCCGGTGTTGCAGCACAAGCTGGACTGTCTTCATGCAGCTGGGTGACCCTGAGCAAGTCACTTAACCTCTCTGGGCCGCTACGGAATTGTCAGAATAGGAGCAATAGCGCCGAGGGCACCAGATCGTGGCAAGGAAGACGTGCCAGGGCCTGGAGTGAGGCTAGGGGCCCCCTTAAAGGGTGGTCGCTGGGCACTCCCTCCCTGGGCTGCTCTGGTCCCTCCCAGCTGTCTGAGGGCTGACGTTCCCCAAGCACCTACAATACGCAGAACACCCGGGCGTCACAGACACCAACTCCCTGAATCCCTGTGGCACCCCTACTAAGTATGAACTACGGGAATTCCACTGTATAGACAGGGAAACTGAGGCACGGGCAGAGCTGGGTTGTGGCCTTCTGACTTCAGCATCCCATACTTTGAACCTTTAGGTGCAAGGCTGTTCATGCCCCCACCCGTGGTCCCTTTCCCTGAAGCATGAGGACAGAAAGAGCCAGGGCCTCCCTCAGGGGACCGTCTGGGAGGGAAACTCACCGTTTTTGTCGGCCCGGCGGAAAATCTGCAGAGAAGAGAAGTACAGTCAGCTGGGGCCCCAGAGGGGCAGACGCCCTCCAGTGGCTTCTGATTCATCCTGGGATCCCACTCCCGGGGGTGCGGGGGGTGGGGTGCTGGGAAGCAGAGCAGCCCCTCCCCCAGGAGAAGACCCCAGCTGGGATCCAGGGCGGGAGGGACGCTAGTGGCAGAGCCCTCCCAGCCGCCCGTGAGGAAGCAGCGCCCACTCTCCTTCTGGGCCGCCAGCCTGCCCACGGCCACACTGGCAGCCATGCGCGCACACACATGGACACACAGGCTCACACCCAGCCACACGCTTGCGGGTGTGCCTCCAGAGAGGGCGGTCCACGCGGCCGCACCCACCGAGCTACGCGCAGTCCCACACTCGGCATCCGTGGCCCGGGGACGCAGCTGCTGCGCCCCTCCCGGAACCCCGTCAGTTAGGTCCCAACAGAGATGTCTGCTAAGGAAACCTCGAGGACTGGCTGGGGGCTGGCACTGGATTGTTTTCCGGGCGGGGGAGTGGGTGGAAGCAGGCCACCCAGAGTCCGGCACCGGGGCTGCAGATGCGAGGTTGTGGCTGCAGGGGGAGGGGCGGGGGGAGCTGACAGCCACCCACCCCTCCAAGGGTGAGCTGAGACCTGGTATTTGCAGGATGAGGTGAGCCATGCTGGTAAGAAGGAGCAGGGGGAAGCATCACCGCCTCTGACCATCCATTCCCACCTCTGGTTCTGGCCCTGGGGCCAAGGACAGATGTCACTGCCCCCCCAAGCACCTGAGACTGTGACACACTGAAGCCGCAGCTCAGGAAGGCTTCTCAGACATCACCCCCTTCCCTCAGCTGAAACCCTGCTCTGGGGTACCTAGGCAGGAGCCCCCATGGCTGGGGCGGGAGTGGGGGGGGCAAGGACCAGAGCCCCGCCCCTACTCATAATAGCAAAGTTTCCCTGAGGCCAGGGTCCCACCCCCAGCGGCCCAGGATGGCCACGACAACCAAGCAACAGAAGCAGACCACGTGATGGGGCTCCAGGACTCCGCTCCCCACCCCCACGCACCACTCCGCCTCCCAGATGAAGAAATGGAGGCTCAGAGCCCACACACACCAGCATGACGAGGACCCCGGAGCCCACGGCCTGTACACTTAGGAACGGGAAGGGTCTGGACAGGGCTTTCCCCCGGACTACGCTGGGGTCTGGAGAGAGGGCGGCGACGCAAGTGTGTGTGTGCGTGTGTGTGTGTGTGCACGTGCGCGCTTGTGCAAGCACGCGCGTGTCCGCAGGCAACCACAAGCACCCTCAGGACAGCTCCCCCTGCCCTGCCCAGCCCCCTCTGCACAGAGCCAACTGGGGGTTCCAGGAGAGAAGAAGGGAAGAGGAGAGGAGATCCGCGCTCCCCCCAAGGATCCAACACACAGACACAACTCTCCCCCAAACCCACCGGGTACAGGACCCTCAGGGGCACAGGCACAACCTACCACTGTGCTGTTAGGAGGTGGGGGTGGTGCCGTGAACCAAGCCCTCTCCGCCTCTCCCTGGCTCTACAGAGCAGGTCCCCCACCCCACCCCCAGCAGTCCCTCCCTTAGATTCTTCCTCCCACTCCTGGGGAGTGGGTGGGAGGGTGAGGTGGGCTTCCCAGAGGTGGGTGCGTTGGATCAGGGAGGGGATGGGAGGGAGGTTTGAGTCGAGGGTATGGAAGGAATGGAGAACAGAGGGGGCTCCTAGTGGAGGTGGGGGTGGGGGCTGGAGGGGAGCCCAGAGGGGTCGAGGCTCAGACAGAACAGATGGGGGTGGCCCCAGCTCTCCTGAAGGAGAGAAGACAGGTGGGGAGGGGGCTTCACTGTCACAGAGCCGCCTGTGCCTGGGGTGGAAAGCGGCTTTGGGGATGAGAAAACCCAGGCTCATGGTCTATGACCGGGATCAGAGAAGGGGGACCGGAGCCTGAAAGGGGAGGGGGATTTCAGAAAAGTATGGATTCAGGCAGGCGTGGGGATGGAGAGGAGGGGGCCGGAGGCGGCAGGGGCTCGCGACCCGACAGGGATGAGGGTACAGGGGGAGGTACAGGGCTGGGGAAAGGGTAAGGGTTTAGCCAGCACAAAAGTAGGGGGGCGGTGGCCGGGTCCAAGGACTCCAGGGTCCCGGCTCCGGCTCCGAGAAGGTGGGGATCCCCAGAAATGGAGGGAGGGGGGTGGGAAGAGGAGGACCGTCGTGGTCCGGGGAGGAGGCTAGACTGGGATGGAGACCGTCTGGAACTCGGAGGGGCTGGGGTCGCGCTCTGGGACTCGGGAGGGGTCGGGTGCGGGTCCCGCTCCGGGCCGCCGAGGGGGAAAGGGCCGGGGGTCCCCCGCCCGGGGAGGAGCGGGGCTCGTGGGTCCCGGCGGGGGCGCAGGAGGGCGGCGTCGGGAGCGCCCGGGGGTGGGGGGAGGAGGGGGCTGGGGTCCCGGCCGGCGCGTACTCACGTCCAGGATGACCGCGGTGCCCCCGCGCGGCGAGCCGGGCCCCGGGCCGGGGCCGGGGTCCGCCGCGGGGGCGTCGGGGGCGTCGGGGGCCAGCGGCGCCCGGGGCTCGCCCATCCTGGCGCCCACCCAGCGCAGCAGCCCGCCTAGCGCCCGGCCCTGCGGCGGCGGCTCCCGGAGCAGCCTGTGCGCGCCGGCCCTGCACAGGCGCGCCGCCCGCTCGCACATCGCGCCGCGCCCGCCGCCGCCGCCCGGAAGCCCGCCGACCCCCGCCCGGCCCGCGGCCCGCCCCCGCGCGACCCCTCCCCG